>NC_084999.1:19751256-19773756 GCF_963854185.1 Sardina pilchardus | reverse complement strand
GAAAGCTAGTGTCCTGAGTTCCGCTCCTCTTCAGACAGTGAGAGGGATGACTACAGTATATGCTGTGATGACTAGCTGTGAGCAAAAAGCACTCCAATCTGGACAGACTTTTATCAGCAACATTCATACAATATGTGCCTGCCAGGAATTCTCATCCTAATTTATTCACTGTTATTTGAAACTAATTACACTTCTTGCACAAAACAAGAACAAAATACTGACTACAACTCAGATCGATAGCTACAGGGGGAAGAGAGGCTGCTTCCTCATCTCTGTTTGGAGTGTAAAGAAATTGCTATCAATGAACCTATTCTCAAATTAGTTTTTTCCCTAATGTTAGTCATTAGTTAAAAAAACGATTTAGCATCCGCACTGAAACATCCCACAGCAGCTGACCCAGACAGCCTCATGGGCTGGACCCTCTCTTGCAGAGCTGCCCAGGTAAACACACACACACACACACACACTGTACACACACACTGTACACACACACATACTGTACACACTCACACATGCATACAGTACACATACACACACTCACAGATCTCTAGGGCTGTTGATAATTAGAGGTGGGTGGGGCGCGCCCCACTTAGAGAATAAGCTGCTCCAGTTTAAATGACAGAAGCCGCGCCTCCTGCAGTCTATTCTGATTGGACATCAAGGCTCAGTTCAGAACATTCAGCAATACTGAGACAAAAAAATTATTGTCCTACATTTTAATAAAGGTCGTAACTGTTTTTTCCTTTTCCTTTTCTTCTTTATGTGTCCTACCTTCATCATGGCTATGGAACATGGATACATCTGACCTTACACACACATCTAATCTGTGTGTCTTTACAGTTCTAGTGGGAAAGACAATAAACAAACAAAAAATATACAGGAATGTAGTGTGTCTGCAATGACATGTCTGACCCTTAAAACTCGATAAACCAATTCAGATTTGTAAAAAATAACAGCTAGCAGACTGAGTGAGTACACACACACACACACACACAGACACACAAATATTTGCTGGATAAATTATCTTCTTTCATTTGATAGTCACAAACATCAAGCCATTTCACCATGTATCAGCAGCCAAGCCTTTGGAGGCTTTTCCACAATAAGACTGATGCCTCCGAAAAGACAGCCATGGCCACACTGAAAGGAGCCTGGACTCAGAGCTCAGAGCTCAGCTCAAACTGCTGAGTATGGCCCCTCTGACCACTCCACCTCCACCACCACCACGGCTGCGATGATCAGCCCGGGCCTCTCCACTTAGGAGGGTCCCCAGGGACCAGGGGTATGAGAGAGCAGAGACGAGGGGGGTGGAGGAGCGGAGGGTACAGGCAGAGTAAAGTCAAACGAACCATTTCCATCTATGCCATCTCTGGGGACCTGGGATGTTTCAGCAGATATTACAGTCTATGGTGGTGCTGTTTGTGTGTGTGTGTGTGTGTGTGTGTGTGTGTGCGTGCGTGCGTGCGTGCGTGTGTGTGTTTGCGCTTTAAATCTCTGCAGTAGATTCTGGACCGACCGGCCAAATGGACAAGCACACTCAGTTGCATTTCCTGAGTGAGCATCCCAGCAGTGGTCATCCCTACACCACCATCCTCATCCTCATCATCCTCATCATCCTCATCTTCATCTCTTTTGCTTTATATTACGGCTCACAGACGGACAGTCGGACAGCCGTATCCATCACCTCAGCATGTTCACATCACTAACGCCGTCATCACTCCAGGGGCTCTGGATCGAGCGGCTCCTAAAAAACGCTGCCTAGGACAATGAGCCCCAATGATTTTCAATGGAGCCTCGCAGCGCAGCGCAGGAGTCCTGAAGATGCAGTAGCACTTTTTTCTTGACCAAAAAAATCATTTCCGCTGACGCAAGGTTTAACGTCAGTGGGGTGGGGGAGGGAGGTAGTGTGTGTGTGTGTGTGTGTGTGTGTGTGTGTGTGTGTGTGTGTGTGGGGGGGGGGGGGTATATGAGGAGTCTCATTGGCTGGGCGAGGTGGGCCATAATTACTAGTGATTTTTAGGAGCGGCGAACACGGCGAGGAGCGAACGCACCCTATAAATCAGCGCCCGCCCCGCCGGCCCTCGAACGCATCCACTCAGCTCATGAATAATGCTCGGCGGATCGGGCCCCGTGAAGCCTATCCTCTGGGTATCTCTGCCAGCAAGACAAATTGCACTGATCCGCTCCCAAATAAAAGCCCATCGTCTGTGGCGTCTCTGAGCCTCTGTGCTGCTGCTGGGGAGAGGCATGTGTTCCAGCAGCAGGCCTGCTCAGGGGCTCGGAGTCGGAGCACTCAGCACGCCAAGGATTTTTTCTTGCTTGTAATGTCAGAAACTGACGACAAGATTGAAAAGGGTGTAAAGGTTGATGGAAGTTTGGAAGAGAGACCGGAGAATACCAGCGTTTATGTGCTATTTAGTCTGTATGTGTGTGTGTGTGTGTGTGTGTGTGTGTGTGAGAGAGAGAGAGAGAGGGAGAGAGAGAGGGAGGGTGTGTGTGTGTGTGTGTGTAAAAGCTGTAAAGATTGGTGGAATGTAATGACAAAAGCACCTTCACACAAACGAGTGCTTGTGTGTTACTGTGAGTGTGAGTGTGTGTGTGTGTGTGTGCGCGCGTGTATGTGTGTGTGTGTGCTCAGGCTTGAAGCCCCGCTTGAACTGGTTCAGTTGAAAAAAGAAATGAAAGACTTGTGCCACGTGCCCAGCACCTCTGACCCATTCTGCCCACCTCAGACCACTCCTCTCTGCCCCTCAGACAGAAGGGCCCAGCACGGGTCAGTGCTGTCTCTGTCTCTGTCTCTGTGTGGAGGGAGGAGGGAGTCTCAGTGAGTGTGGTGGCTCAGTACGCTACTGTAGCTCTCCCCAGGAAAAACACTGGAGTGGGCCAGCTCTGATTGAGGCCTCTGGAACTTTTCAGGGCCGACTAGAGCTGCAGTGCTTCAGCATTCAACATCCTGGAGTAACCTCCTCAAAGGAAAGTGCATCTGCATGGCATGTGTATGTGTGTGTGTGCGTGTGTGTGTGTGTGTGTGTGTTGTGTTTGGGGGAGTGTAATTCCTGAAGTGAGAGTCCCTTGGGGGTGTAAAACGTTCCGAAGTAGGGCAGAAAACATACAGCTGAGCTGAGGCTGGGTGAGAAAGCGAGAGAGAGAGGGAAAGAGAGAGGGAAAAAGAGAGAGATAAGACAGGGAGAGAAGGAAAGAGAGATACAGTAAGAGAGGGAGAGAGAGAGATGGAGAGGGAATGAGAGAGAGAGAGTATGAGAGAGGGGGCTGTGAAACATGTTCACCCTCAGTGGAAGAGTGGAGGAGCTGAGCAGGGGAACTCAAGGCATGGCCCCAGAGATCCCCCCACTGGTAGGCCTAAAAGCACCGTGTGAAACATTTATGGACTCCCAAGATTTATGGGTCTTGTGTGTGTGTGTGTGTGTGTGTGTGTGTGACTGTGTGTGTGTGTGCACACACGTGTGTTTGGTCCATGGATGCCCATGTATAATTGTTCACTGATGCGTGTGAGCATATGTGTATCTTTTTGACAGGTCCCATTAGAAGGTGTATGCCTGTCTCTGGCGTATATACACATTTTTATAGGTGCGTGTGCAGGTGTGCGTAAAGCGTCCACACACACGGATGCCTCAAGTGCGCAGGCTGGGCTTCTTTAGTGTCTCTCGGTGACAGCGTCACCTTATTAAAGCTGACACGAAGCAGCCGGAGGGTCTGCGTTTCGCCGCCGAACGGCCCCCCGTACGCACAAGACTTCACAGCAGGGCCCCGGCGCTACCGTCACAAGTGCGAACGAAAAACACTCTCAGCGCTGGTTCACGGCCAGACACACGCTACCGCTCCTGAGGCAGGGCGACCGCATATACGTACACAGCAGTAAAAGTTCACATTTAAACAAAAGAGAAAACCGTGCGAACCGTTACCCATATACACACACACTCTCTGCAGTTGACATTAACTGCAGACATTTGTAGAGCTGAGGGACGTATTAAACCAACAATTCAAACTAATTCAAACAGCAGGCAGATGGTGGTGTGTGTCCTGCAAGCTGACACCGGTCACCTTTGGCATACGGTACCCTTCCATGCCAACGTCCACCCTTGACTCTGGCAGTCAACTTGAATTTGGTCGAGACGAAGCAGCGCACGCTTGATTCTTCCTGATGGCGACCCAGCATGCACTGGGCATGTCCCTGCCACATAACCACAGCATCAGTCCTGTCAAACACAGCTCTTCCTTAAATTCTCCGAGAGCTCCTTCCTACCTGGCCAACTAACCATCCCTCGATTAATCCAAGACTCTGCAGCTGCATAAATGCTTCATTTGTGGCAACAGCAGATCTGGCAAATGGATGTTTGCGTACAGTACAAGGCCCCCCCCGCACTGAGCCGTGACATACGCTGCCATGCACTCGCCCCGATCGGCAGGAATTCTCAAAAGCCAGCCAAACGGGGCCCGGAGCCCACGTGCCTGCCCGCTCACGAGCCGGCCGACATGCAACGTGACCAGCACCAGCTGACCTCTGATGTCCAGTCCTCACCCGAAAAAGAAATCAAAAAGAGCGGACGAGTGTGGAAAAGAAAGAGCAAGAGTCCCTGCTGTGGAGGTGGAGGTGAGGAATAGAAATACGAAGAAAGAAAAGGAGCGAGCGCGGAGAGGTGAGAAGAGCCACGACCTTTTCTGAAACACCTTTCGCACAATTTCGCCACTTGACAAAGTAGGACTCCAAAAAAAAAGAGAGGTGCCACAGGAAAGGAAAAAAGAAAAGAAAAGAAAATTGTCAATTACCGCTCTCTCAGAATAACACAGCCAGCGTGTGTGCCGGGAGGGGGGGGGGGGGGGGGGTGGGGTACAGCAGAGAAACTCCAAAACGGCAACGGTCGGTCAGCCAAACTTAATGGCACCAATTCGCAGAATGTCAGCTAAGGTTTTGCGTATCTACTTTAGTAGGTCATGTTTAGTCACTACTTTCACCCTTCACACGGCAAACAGACTCTCTGACATTCTCTCCATCTCTCTTGGGTTGGTGTACATCTGATGTTGGAAAAACAGACATTCTAAAAGAGGAGCCTTTTGCATGAGGCAATTGTTTTGGTTGAAAAGTTTGTCTGATGTATGACCGATCGGAGATTACGTTACGTTGTTGCAGGCCTTCAAGGGTTTGTCCAAAGTCCAGACACAAAGTCCAGACTTTGTGTGAATATTTTGGAATTACAGGACGTTGCATTCAACTCAAAACTGATCAGAACGTCTGGTGACAGATAAGAGAAAGTAGGAGTAGGGAACATTCACATTTCCAATCTAACGCCTTATTGGGCTATGCAGAAAAACGAAAACAAGCTAATTCCATCACATATACACTAAAGTAAATCAGTTCAAAGCGAACATTTCTAAGTGGCAGTGATATTAAGTTTGCTATATTAAGTAACAACATGCTGTTCACAAGACCTTTGAATCACCATGAACATGAACTCTATTCAAGGAAAGAATCCAAGGAGCAAGATCCAGAGAATTAATTAGTATGAGACCAAAAAACAAAGACTTTTCATTTAAATGCTTTCTTGTTTGTGTGTGAGCAAGTGAGTTGCTAAGCAGCATCCATCAATGCACAGTTTCAATAGATTCCTACAAAGAAAAGACTGTGTTGTCAGTTAATCCAACACAAGCAGTTCAAGGTTGCAGTTGCAGCAAAAAACAATCTCCAGAGTGTGTGTGAAGGAGAGAGAGAGAGAGAGAGAGAGAGAGGGAGGAGGGGTGTAGAGGGAGAGGTGTAAGAAGAAAGCAGGCATACATTTAAAGGCCCTTATCTAGAAGAGAAGAGAGTATTGAGGAGTTAATGTCAGCCAAAGCCACCATCCTGATTCTTCCTACATTTTAAATCTCACTCAGGTGAGGCCTGTAAAAAGCAAAAAACTGAAGGTTTGGTAAAGACAGCCATTGCCATCAAGCACATGAGTAGAGCAAACAAGAGCCAGGGAGACACAGAGAGACCCCGAGACCAGAGGACACAAGCAGTCAAGGCTATGAGACAAGAGAAGAGACTGAAAAGAGAGACTGAAGAGAGAGATAGAGAGAGGTAGAGACTACAGAGAGATAGAGAGAGAAGGGAGGTAGAGAGAAAAGCAACAGAGGTAGAAGAAGAGTCCCAGGAGAAAGAAAGAGGAAGAAAGTACAGTGGAGAGAGAAGAGAGAGAGGTAGAGAGATAGATAGATAGATAGAGAGAGAGAGAGAGAGAGAGAGAGAGAGAGAGAGAGAGAGAGAGAGAGAGAGAGAGACAGCGCCGAGGCCCCCTACCTGTCTGGCTGAGCTGTGACGTGCTGCGGCTCTTGCGCGACATGCCCACGATGGCCGAGACCTTGGCGCCGATGCTGGAGCGCCGCTTCTTGTCGTCGGTGCCCACCAGGCTGACCGCCGTGTCCGACTGGCTGCCGTCCGTCTTCTCCATGTTGCACATGTCGCCGCCGATGCTGGTGCTCTTGGTCATGTTCATGCTGCCCGTCGTGCCCGTCTGCCTGTTTTTCATTTTGGACGTAAAGTCACTGTCAGTGGGGCGCGATGGGAGGATGAGTGGGGAGGGGGGGAGGTGGAGGTGGAGGTGGAGAGGGTGGCATGGGAAAACGAAAGAGGAAGGACAGAACACAGGAGAGAAGAAGGGAGGGAATGGGGGTTTTGGGTAGGATGAGAGAGAGGGATCATGGGGGTTGAAGTTGGGAAAGGAAGAGGAAGAGGAGGAAGAGGAGAAGAGGGAGGAGGAGGAGGAGGAGGAGGAGGAGGAGGGGTGGGATGTGTATGGGTGAGGAGAGAGAGGGAGAGACAGAGAGGGACAGGGTTGAGTTCCAGGAGCGCGGAAAGTCGGGGAGTAGCGGGGGAGGTCAAAGTCCGGCCATTACACTCAGGTGATGGGCAACCACCACATTCCCAGACTTCTGCCACAGTCTCCAGACTAACCTCTTTAATCTTTATCCAAACAGACATCGGAGTTGTTTACTTGCTCTCACAAACAATAAACAGCACTGTTACTTTTAAATTGCCACCATGTATTTTTTTCTAGTACTCTAGTCTGAAATAAGTAGAAAACAACAAAATGATATAAGATTCTTTCCTCAGGTAATTGTCTCTTTATCTGAACGTAATTAAATGTAGCAGAGGAAAGTAGGGCAAGAGGGGATCTCGAAGCACAGAACACAGAACGAAAGACACGGCCGCGGCCACAGCACGATCATTTTCAGTCACGATTCACGATTCGCTTTGGCACCTCAGACTACATCTCCAGTTCCTGGCAGCAATTTCTGTTCTTCTGAGAAGACTAGAGCTGCCCCAATTTGGACATGCTAGTCTTTGCTTCTGCCTGGAATCAGAACCCACCCGAGTGTCTCGGACCTCACCGAACACACAAGTCACTTCATACATTAAATGTCTAAATAAATAAATGAACGAAAAAAACCTTGTGATAACTCTTCTTTAAGACATGATTAACTGATGTACACATTTAGTTGGAGCATGATCAGCCTTGACAGCTCTAATTATTTCACTTAGCCTTCCAAATGTCTCTCATTTTTCCGTCATTTTTTTTCTTTCTTAGGCGTCAAATTGAGATGAGATGCGTTTAATGAATATCAAAGAGATCTTTGCTTCTGACATCAGAACACGAGCATAGCCAAAGCCAATCGTGCAAATGCAAACCAATCCGTGGACCAATTACAACGTTACGTCGCTAAGGAGAGACGGAAATGAGGACTCTTTTCTTTCTCTCGGTTCAAGTGAAAGAAAGGTACAGTAGGCTGGGTAAGCCCTGCCTGATCTGCCGGCCATTTGGATTTCGCTCTGCAGCTCAGGCTGGGAATTCATCTCTCCTGCTTTCTGTCCACATCTTCTGGGTTCAATCACAAACTAGCTTATCCAGAAGGCGCACCCGGATCGTTGGTCTAATTGGTTGAAGGACTATCCAAAAAGCATACAGGAGTCATTTGAACTATGCCCATTGATCACGCCTCTTGTGCAGTAGAAATAAAACGCAGACTCCCCAGACTTATGTTCAATCTTAAAAGATTGAGCTTAGTATGGCGATAGCCAGACTAAAAGAAAGAGGTATACTATAGATGAGAGAAAGACCTCAGAAGCGCCAGTAGTCCACACTCCAGTCCAGACACGAGTCACAGCTGTGGTGGGGAAACTCGCTCCGTGTTGAACACTTTCTAATGAACGTGAGGAAGGAACATTCAAGATTCAAGATGCAAAGACTGAAAAAGCTGGCTGACTAGCCCGTGAAAAAGCAAGCGAAAGAAAACGAGGAAATGACAAAATAGAAAAAAAAACAAGGGCTGCGAGTAAAAGTCAGAGGGTGTGAACGCTTCAAGAGAGACGAGTGACAAAGTGGAGGAAAAGAAAGACTAACGAGAGTGAAGGACTGGAGTGTCAGGAGTGAGTGAGTGAGAGAGAGAGAGTGAGGGAGAAATACACTGACATACAGATAGATGTAAAAAAAAAAAAAAAAAGGTCGACGAGAAGGTCGGAAATTTGAGCCGACCGATCTAAAAAATGATCCGAGAAACAAAAGATTTCCTGCGAGGGCTGTGGCTAAAGGAGGGCACACGTGAAGGACAGATAGAGCAAAAAGGAGAAAAGAGAGAAAGCGAACGATTTCACAGACACTGATAGAAAGAGCGATAGAGGCGGAGAGAAAGCCGACCCTGGTGAACATGAGCTCTGACCCTAATGGGCACGGTTAATGAGCTCTAAGAGATGGCCCTCATTAAATCCAGCGCCTTGCCAGGCCAACAGGTGACCCTCTGGCATGGCCTCCCGCCGTTGCCATGGAGACCGCCACGGGAGGATCAAGCCGGCGAATACTGTGTCTTCATCTCTATAATTAAGGGGTCACAAGGTGTCTCAGAGAGAAAGAGAGAGAGAGAGAGAGAGAGAGAAAGCGAGAGAGAGAGAGATGGCGGAAAGGAGGGAGGAAGAGAGAGGGAGCGGCAGCAGCCTCACAACCATCCATCCATTCATTATACACGCCTGACAGCACTGCACTGCACTACGCCACATCACTGTGTACATCACTTAGGGAAAACAGCCAGATCCATTTGCCACTCGGTGCACGGGTGATGTGCAAAGCTGGGTCATAAGTCTCAGAGATTGTTTTTGCACAGCTCCCCACGTATTGACATTTAGCACACAAATGCCTCCAATGTTGCACTTTTGGGGTGTTTAAAGCCTTTTCGCTGCTTTGGCTGGAAGGTTCTGGAAGGTTCTGGAAGATGCGGGAGGACAACTGCAGCCTGGCTGGATGTAAAAGTGGATGAGGAACTGCTGCAGAGACGTGGCATCACATAAATACAGCTGTGCTTGCTGCGCCACATCCAGTCTTGGCTCAGATGCCCACCATAGAAACCTTCACCTCACACTGAACTGCCTTTCCTGAGTCCATTATCGTCCTGACAAACGTGAGTTACTGCCTGCAGTAACTAAACATCAGAGACATGGGGGGAGGAGAGAGAGAGAGAGAGAGAGAGAGAGAGAGAGAGAGAGAGAGAGAGAGAGAGAGAGGAAGAGAGAAGAGGAGAAATAAGGATTGAGAGAGAGATAAAAAGGTAGAAAAGAGGAGTAGAGTGTAAATAGGATGCAGAAATAGCCCACAGCATGGTCTGCAGCCCACCGGATGTGGAGAGTAGCCAGAGGTGGCACAGAGGAGGAGGGCAGGTGAGGACAGCGGAGGGGGGGTTGGGGCTTCCGAGAGATTAGTTAAATAAATGTGAGTTAAAGTCAATCATCGATGACGTAGTGGTCCTTACTGTTTATGTGTTGTTACACAAGACTTTATTTCATAATCCTTAAGCAGTATCTGTGTGTGTGTGTGCGCGCGCGCGTGTGTGTGTGTGTGTGTGTGTGCACGTGTGTGTGCGTGTGTGTGTGTGTGTGTGTGTGTGTCACTGCGTGGACACAACAGACCCTCAGGCTACAGATGTTCCAACAACCTCTTCTGATAGTATCGACGGTGCAGTTTTGCGGCTCACTTGGTGCTGGCGTCAGCCAAAGCACAGCCGGCTGCTGGACAGGGCTGAGGGACACATCACGTCAACAATGAGAAGCCCCCACTACATCAGCAAGTAGAGTGACAGTGACAATCTACAGGTTGCCACCTGACTGTGTAGGATCAGAAAGTGAGAGCTCTTTCTTGCACGTCAATGCAGGCTTGTTTTACAGAGGGGGGCTTATGCTCTTTGATCAGTTAATGCATTGCCGCGGCTTTGAAAGCAACTTGAAAGGTGTCTTCCAAGGCAAAGCACTTTTGCTTTAATCAAAGTGGCCTAAACAAAGTGACGATCAGTCAAGCTAATGCACTTGGACTTATGTATGATATACATGGCACTACAATGCTATTATACAGTATATGAAATATATGCACACATGTACTGAATGCATTTACATTAACTTTTAAAGTTAAACTTCTGCTTACGTACATAGTATTTGACTAGAGTGAGTACTGCACACCTAAAGAAGCAAATTCTGCACTAAAATGTGAAACGTGCAACGATTTGCATGTTGTTTTCAGCACTCTATTTTAGAAATGGCACATTCAAAAGATTTTTTTTTTCTTTTTTGAAAAAAAAGGTGCCATCTTTTGGCTGAAGCGGAGCCTCTAAATGTAGCAGAGCACAGGCTGCCAGGATAGTGAAAGGCTGTTTGTATATGCAGAACAAGTGCCTCTTCTCATTCCATCCCCTCTCTCCCTCATTCGCTCTCTCCTCTCTCTCCCTCTCCTCTCTTTCCTTTTGTCTCTCTCTTTCCTGGTCTCTCTCTTTTTCTCTAACCTCTCCACGTTGTCCTCGCTCTCTCTCTCTGTCTCTTCTTCTCTTTCTGTGTCTCTCCTCTCTCTCTCTCTGTCTCTCTCCTATTCTCTTTCTGTGTCTCTCTTCTCTCTCTCTCTCTCTCTCTCTTCTCTCTCTCTCTCTCTCTCTCGGTTTGTCCTCCCCCAGGACTTGGCACACTGGTAGGTCCCCAAAGCAAATGTTCTTGGAACAGGGTTGCTCTCCAGGGATGGCTCTATTCAGCCCTCCGCTGAACTGCATGTTCCTTTTCATGCAGATTGTTCTAAGTGCCTCCTCATCTAGGCCAAGATGTTCTCCTTAGTGACAACAAAACCTCTGCTCCATTTCTGAGTGCGCGTAAATATAGGAAATAGCCAATGCCACTGTGGCGTCGCTGTTAGGGGGCACTGCCTGCAACAGGGCATCTGTGCGGGACGCAAAAGCAGGTACACACACAATCAACCAACCGCAGCGTGTTCTAAAAATACCTGGGTACCTTAGTGTTGGGTCAGGTTACTTTGAATACACATTACCGAATACAGACTACAGTACATGCACATTTATGTCATCAGTAACCTACTGTAATCCACTGGATTACAAAAATAATATAACATATTTTGAGAATGTTTGGATTACCTCAAAATAAAAGACCTGATAGGCTAATTAAATACATTCAATAAAAGATATTGCCACAATATTCCATTCCCTTTTCACTTTAAAGCAACACAATGCACATTTGAACCTTAAAATTATGATATCAAGATCATTTTGATGCTATTCTGACTTAAAATATGTACGGAGAATGGCATGTCTGACATTGCCAATACACACCCGGAATGTCTTCCTAATCTGGTCTGAGTATAGTTACTTGGTTTTTGTAACCTGATTACATAATCCAGATTACTTGTAATCACTTACTACCCAATCCTAGTGTACCTAGACATGTGCAGCAAAGAACTTTGCTAGGGTCATTGAAGGCTCTGCACATTTAAAACTGTGGCCCTTCATTCACATTCCATTGCCAGCTGATATTCTTCTCTCTATTAGCCTGATTACCATCGACTTTCAAAGGCTCTGCGAGACTTTAGTCTGACCAACAGCCTGTGCTAACACGGTTTCTTGCCAGCGCTGGTTGACCCGCCTCCTTTAAGTGCCTCGATTTGCTACTGGTAGATGTCAGAAAGCGGATTGCCGAGTTTAAACCAATAACAACACTCTTTCCTCTGCCTTGAACACGCCTCTACCCAGAGCCGTTGGAGCTGCTCAAAGTTGATTGGTTCTCGACCAAAGGGGGCAGTTCCGCAGATTTCGGGAACTCAGAAATCCTTCTCAATGAGCAGTTGACCAGACCAGCAGCAAAAGCCTGAAGGCGTTGCGTCACTGGGAGGGCGTGCCAGGCTATCTCTCTATGGTGATGCAAAAAGTGTGCTTCCTATGACTACTGCCCTTGGCCGAACAACCTGTGTTTGTCCTGTTTACCTGAAAAGAGACTTGCAGGGTCTCAATGACTGCATCTCTCAGCTAAGATCTGAGTGTGCCAGGCTGTTTACACAGGTGAAGTTCACCTGAAAAAGCACCTCTCCTTACTTTCCCTCCCCTTCCCAAACGTTCAACGATAAGCTATTAGAGCTGCAGCTACTAAGACCCCATCTATTTTCATCCATGACAGTCAGGCAATGTCTCTAATCTTGTACACAGCAACAATAACCTTGGGTTTCATTTCATTTCATGTTCAACCCTGGATAGTTTCCTTGGAAACACACCCTCAAGAAAACTTAATAAGATCATTTGGTGTAAATAAATGTTTCTTGTTGGGTTTTTGCGTGTTTCTTTTCCAATGGCAACAGACATGTTTTGCTCAAAGACATCCAGACATCATTTGCCTCAAATTTCAGAAAGAGAGGGGAAAAAAAGAGAGTGAGAACAAAAAAGAGAGCTTGAACATACTGAAAGATAGCATCTAATCTTTGCAAACTGGACACCGTTTCCTGCAAATTTGTGATCTGTGAAATATGTGAGCTGAAATAATGCAGATTACTGAAGCGCTCATGCAGACAGAGAGAATCAAAGGAGGGAGAAGAGGGAGAAAATAGTCCACCATTATCTCATCAGAGCAACTCCCACATTGGCTCAATGGTCATCAGCCTCCATTCATAATACAACATGGAGTCATACACACTTAAAGCAAGACTTATAATTTATACCAGGGCCATTTACAGAGGATTTTAAACACCCACTGTCAGAGCTCTGTCATTCTATGGCTCTGATTCATACTAACTCACTCACTCACTATACTCTACTATGATAACTATCTGTACTTCCACTCTTCAGAGAGGTGAGATGAATGCACAGCTAAGACCCTCAACTTCAATATCCACATCGACTCCAAACAGATTGCAAACACTTTTTCAACATCACTTAACACATTGATTTCCCCACTCACAGCAAAGGACACACTGGATCTGGTCTGCACCTCTGGCAACAACAACCTGACCTACACTGACCTCTCCATCTCCGGCCATCATTATTGACATCGACATCCCAGCGCCCCCCCCACCTAACAAAAACGCACCATAACATTCAGGAACCTCTAATCCATCAACCTCACCTTCCTCTCCCCTATCCTGGCTGGCACCCAGAGCACTTCCCACTCACTCACTCTCTTTATTCACTCCAATCACTGAGCCAATGCATCCTCCATAGTCTCCCTAAACCTCTCCCCTTGACCCAGTCCCCACATTTCTTGCCACGGCCTGCCTCCCCTCACTTTTCCCACTCATCACCGACATAATCAACTCCTCTCTGGCCCCTGGCATTGTCGCCTCCCCCCTCAAGCTTGCTGTCATCACCCCCCTACTGAAAGAAACTGGTTTTGATCAAGACATCCCCAACATCTACTCAAACCCACCTAAACTCAATAACCTCTATGGACCATTCCAATCCGGCTTCCACTCCAAACACAGCACCATAACTGCCCTCCTAAAAACACTAATAACATCCTTCTTTCTGCTGACTCTGCCCTCACCTGGTTTATCCTGTACATTCTCCCCCTTGGACAGATCCTCCTTCACTTCCACTGACACACCCAACTCTACAGTCCATGGTCTCATCATGGCATCCACATCCATGGCCTCTTCACCTCCAAACTGGACTACTGCAACAGCACTCTCTGCCAGACAAAACTACCAACAAACTTCCATATTGTACATCCAGAACTCAGCTGCCAGCATTCTCACTTCCACCTGCCATCGCGACTACATCTCCCCCGTCCTCCACAACATCCACTTCATCCCGGTCAAACACAGGATCAACTTCAAAATACTTCTCCTCACCTACAAAGCTCTCGTTAACCTTCCCCCTCCGTACACCTCCCACTTCCTCAACCACCACCCTCCCACCTGCCGTCTCAGGTACTGTGTGTTGATGCGAACACATTCAAGACGACCAGTACCAGCGTATTTCAGTGTCTTGAAAAGTGCTATACAAACATTATCATCATTATTTACCCATCTCACAGCCTCGGATGGAAACATACGAGAAAGTTATCACCATTACAACCAGTTGAGGTCATTTACAATAATTAGAGCTACAGTATGCTAAATGAGGTGATAACAATGTCTGCTTGCATGCTGATTGCTTCAGTGATGGCTTCAGGGCACCATAGTGAGGCTTCCAGGCAAAGCAACAAATGACTAAAGTCAGCATTACCGGGCTATTAATGAATGTGTCGCAACACAAAAAGAGAGCTGAGGCAACTCAAGGTAATGACGGAAGCCAGAGAGGCAGAGACAACTATTCAAGTGAACTCAGATTGTGTGTGTGTGAGTGTGTATATGTGCGTGTGTGAGTGTGTGTGGAGTTAGCTGTGTGTGTGTGCGCGCGCCTGTGTGTGTGTGTGTGTGTGTGTGTGTGTGTGTGTGTGTGTGTGTGTGTGAGTGTGTGTGTGTGTGCGCGCGCGAGTGTGTGTGTGTGTGTGTGTGTGTGTGTGTGCGTGTGTGTGTGTGTGCGTGTGTGTGTGTGTGTGTGTGTGTGTGTGTGCGTGTGCGTATGCGTGTGGAGCTGGGTGTAGTTGGAGCTTCCGGCTATGTTGCATCTCATTCATGCTCTGCAGTTACATCCTCTCCCACTCCTCCTCCTCATCTCTCTTTCTCAGGAAATCTGATAAACAACAAAATTAGCTTAATATGAATAAAAGTCTAAGACTTCAGTCTTCTGAGGAAACTGTTTTCAATCACACAATAATTATCTAACTCATAAAAGCTTCTACTACTAGCTTTTGAAATCACTTCTTAACCTTTCCCAAAAGGTTTATCACTTCTAAACCTTTCCCAACAGAAAAGACAGGCAAAGTCAAATCACATATTTTGTGTTAAAAGCATCCCACTGTGTATTGTTTAAAGCAATGGTGTGTGTACTGTACCCTGCAGAATACATATAACCTGAATGGTTAGTACAAAGGTGTTCCAACATTCTGTTAACCATTCGTATCCTAATATTTGGATTCCATGAAGACATTACATAACGTCTCTCGAGGCGAAAAATATGTCCTGTCACATATGTTTCCTCCACATTATCCACAGTGGCTACACAAGCTGACTAATCAACAGGAACGCCTCCAGCTCTTGCTCTAAATCACACACTGCCCCATTCACACACAAGCCCTCTTTCTGTTGAGCTACCAGGAATTAACCGGCTGACCCTTCTACAAACACTGACAGGAAAGACAGAGAGGTATAGGAAGAGAGAGAGAGAGAGGGGGGGGGGGTGCACTTCTCTGTTGGATCACACCATGGTTGTGTGACCAAAAGAAGTTACGCAAGAGCAAGAAGAAGCAAACAAACTGCCCCCCCTAACCATCCATCCACCCCTATGAATGAACAGTGCTTTTCCATGTGCCTCCCTGCGCGTGTCCGGAAGAACAACACTAACATTCCCATCTGTCCATCTGTCCCTCCACATCTCCCGTCGTCCGGACACGAGCACATCAATCCATCGTTACCGGCGATGATGTTCCCATAACACTGAATCAGCACATGGAAATGAGCTTTCTAATGTATTCCATTAGTCTAATGACTACATTATTCATTAGATGAATTATCATTCCTCTTTCAAAAACAATAACGTTTTTGTATGACTGTACTCCACACTGAAATGGCAATACAGACGGTTAGGGAAATATCAATGGCTATTTAAGTGTTATACGTACAGCAGTAAACAAACAAATACAATTATTTATTGTGTCTGTAGTCTCGACCAGTCGTCTGCAATCGGAAATTTCCGACACTGTTTATTTGGGGATTCCTGAAGCTAACATTCACAGGCGATGAGTGTGGCTGACTCATCTGATGTTGACACCGTTTACTATGCAGTAGTTAGTGTGTGAGAGCAGTGCACACAGCTACTGGAAGAGGCAGTGGCAGAGTCTGGCATGGGTTTTGCCTCAGCCTGGGTGGCCAGCTCCGAGGACAGGGGAAAGTGCAGTCGGTACGGAAGCCTCAATGTGACAGACAGAGCCATCACAATTGGACCTGGAGGAAGGCATGACAAAATTCGAGACAAACACACAAAGCACAGACAAGGCCATCTTAGGCCTGTAAAAGCTTTTCTTCACTTATATAACCTCCTTTGTCAGGGGTCTGAAAATAGTTTCTGTTATTCAGAATCCACGGTGTGTTATGTTGTACTGTAAGGTCTCAACGTGTGGTGATAAATCATGACAAAATGTTAGCAATTAGCATTACACTCTAAGACTGAATTGAACAGAAGCAGTCTGTGGTCAAGACACTGAACTCTGACAGACAGAGAACATTGAACTGTGACTGACAAAACAACTGACCGACTGTGACAGTCAGAACGTAAACACACCAAAGCAGACACTGACACAGACATGAGCCATTCTCATAAGATAGCACAAGTGACAATTATGTGGTGCTTTTCCATGGCTTTCCTCTACTTCTGGACTCTCTTCTCACCTGCCCATCATTTTACAATCAATGTGTTACTCTGTGGTAACGCTAAACTGTCTTTCGTATAGTGTGTTCATTTTGTGTCAAAGGTCTCCGATAAACGGACATTTTGTCAGCATACAGTTCTCATCGCATGATGACTGCTGCACTGTATAGCTGCTACTGTATGTGTAGCCTGAGCAAGTCTCAGTGGTGGGGTATTCATGGTTGTATTCTATGCTACTGTATCTGGCAAGCTTAGTTGGATCTACTTGGGGGAGCCTTTGCTCCAGGGGCTGTCTACAGCTCCTCTGGTAGCAGAGTTTGGCCCACACGCTGCAGATCAACCCGATGGACTTTACCTGAGGTCAGTCTCTGAGAACCTCCTCGTGACCGTGTCGTCTTCGGCCTCCTCCTCCTCCTGCTCCTGCGGCCGGTCTACGCTAACGCTCCTGCGGCCCCCTCCCTTCCCAGCCCTGCCTCCTCCTCCTCCTCCTCCTCCTGAACCTCCTCCTGCCCCACGCCCTCCCTCTCTGCCCCCTGCCCCCACTTCCTCCTCCTGCTCCTCGGGAAGCACCTCCTCCCCCACACTCTCCTCCCCCTCCCTGGAGTGGCTCCGCCCAGGCAAGCTTTTGGCGTTGCTGTGGGCGAGTAGACACGCATGCAAAAAAAGACAAAAAAAGAGCAAAACAAGGCAAATAAACAAAAACAAATACAATTATCAAAACAGAGCCAGACAGAGAGAAACAGAGAGATGCAGCAAAGATTGCATGAGGACGTGAAGCATAATAAATAATGACAAAAAAACAATGTCAAATAGCAGAAGCACAAAGATGTACATGGAGACATAAGACAGACAGCATAACGGATTCTTTGTGTCTTTCAATAACACAGCTCCTTTGCTAGAGATGGGCCAGTGTTTGCATAGGGAGGTGAAGTTCAAGGTTTGGCTCCAAACTAAACTACACAGAGCCAAACCTGAACTTACTGAAACAGAAAAAAAAACAGGAAATGATGTCACCATAGAAGTGAACTTCTTCCTCAGTAACATAAAGCTGGTGCAGGAGTTCCCATAACTGAAAACCCCTGGACCAGCTCAAAGCTCACCGACCCAAATGCACACTTAACAATTAAACAACCTATGCAAATGGTCCCATTCCTGGCAAAGACAAACAAACACATACAGAAAATACATGTGCTTCGGTCAGTTTTGAACTCTGACCGTCTCCGTGACGGGCGACGCGGCTCACCTGATCTTACGGCTGCCTCGCGGCCGTTCCGACTGGACAGACATGTAGCTCGTGCTGCTGAAACGTGAGGCACTGCTGCCCCGCGACACAGCGGACACGTCGCTTACATCGCTGTCCGACGACTTGGCCGAGAGGTTGTCCGTGCCCCGCCCGGGGTCCCGTCGCTGCAGACAGAGAGGGAAGGAAAGAGGAAAGAAATGAGGGAAGAAAAGATGAGAGACGGATGAGAGAAAGAGGGGCAGCAAGTGAAAAAGACATTAACACCAGTCAACAGGAGTAGTATTTGATGGTGAGGAGAAAAGATGGTCCGTGAAATATAACTTTAAAACTTCAGTAAAATGTTTTTACAGACAGTCTGACAGTAAGGTGCTAATTCAAACAATGCTAGGCTAGGCCAACCTAATCTACATACTGTAGAACGTTCACATGAATCATGAACATGAAGTCTGGTAGAGCAGTGACAAGTTGTGTAAAGGCCAAAAGCCTCAATGGTTTGTTTATTATAATAAGAACCACTGTGTGCCCAGAAATGTTTGGTGGACAGTTTAGTCTGGAGTTGAATTTCTAATCATGCTAATGGACAGCAGCAACAACAACAAGTCTGTTGAAAACAACTGATTTGCCTCTGTCTGCAAAATGTACCGCTTTCAAGGTGACAAAGACTTCTGTTTTGTCAGCACACAACACAGCACACACACACCCCGCTTTGTTGAAACTTGCAGAATACACACACAAATAGTGGCACAAAAACCAACCATCACAATCTATCATCTTTCGACACAGAAAAAGCACGATGCGTATGATATTTTTACCTGCTCTTTACAGTAACACAAGCAACACACACAGAGACAGACAGCCTTCGCTTGCCCACTCGTAATAATAGCTCGCATACCACACTCTTAAAAGGACACACAGTTTGGATGGTGCTGGCTTACACGGTCTAGCTTGGAATGTTGTGTGCTTAAGTAGCAGATCGGCTTGCTGAAGCGGCAGGGCGCCTTTTTAGTCAAAATATAGTAAACATACGTGCAGACAGAGAACATACTGATCTAGTGAGGAATAACGGTGGTGGTATGGAGTGCCAGAGAGAGGTGACCTGACCTCCTTTTAAGCGCATACCTTAATGACTAATCTACCGGAGCAAGAATTCCCTGGTTATTCGCGTCCAATATGTTTGTAAAAATCTGAAGTGTTTATCATTCACTTAATCAATATGGTTTCTAGCTTGTTTTTATCTATTGTGAGATAAAAAATATACTCTGAGTGAGTTTTTTGTATATCAGTCGATGAAATGTTTTGGCAACTTTATTTCAACATTCTTTTGAAATTCCTCTAATTTTAGGTTCTATGAAGCATTTGTATTGTGAGAGGCCGGAGATGCCTGACAGAAAACAATTGCTATCACCGAGTCTACACTAGCATAGTGTATGATGTGATCTTGATATACTGTATCTGGATTGTATGATGTGATCTTGATATACTGTATCTGGATTGTATGATGTGATCTTGATATTTCCTTCATTACTTTACAAAGTGCCAAAAGCCATCTAAGCTGTGATACAGAGCAAATTTTACAGGGGGCAAACTGTAAAAGGCCTTTAAATAACTGATATTCCATCCCCTTCTGATGGCTTAGTCTCCAAAAGTAGGCTAGGAGCCTGGGGGTTGGGTGGAGCTGGGTGAGAGTAGGGTGGGGTTGGGTGGAGTTGGGTGGAGTATAGGGTGGGGTTTGGGTGGAGGGGTTTAGAGGTGCTCAACTTGCCTTGTGGTAGTCTTGCTCCAGCCGTGAGTCGGAGCCGGTGCCCTGCTTGTACTTGTTCATCTTGAGCTTCATCTGCCGCGTGCGCTCCTCCACGTCCATCGCACCTGCGGAGGAGAACCAGAGGCCGGTCAGCGGCGGGGCTGGGGGGGGGGGTGTCTGAGTGGTGGGGTGTGGGGGCAGAGGGGCAGGAGGCAGGGGGCAAAAGGCCTGTGCTCTCAGCATCACGTGAAAACGAATAAGTGTGTCTGCACATCATTGTCTAATGTCTCACAAGATGGAGATGGGACAACGGGGCGATGAGGACCCTTCTTACTGGGGGACTTGTATCACGTGAATGACACATACTGTACGACCTCACATTGACCTTACTGATCTTCATTTTAGCACCATTTCAGTACTCTCCAGTGATATTGCCCCATTCGTCAGAATCTCTTCATTCGACCATGCCAGCACAACATCAGTCAAACTAAACTAAAGTGCTCAACACAACAGCACTCGATACACAAAGAGGCACACACACACAATAACACTACCGTGACAAATCCCAAAATCTTAATATCTGGCACACCAGTCAAAGGAACAGAACGCTGGACGCCTGCCATGAATTACGGCACAATGGAGCACCCTTCCAGAGAACTCTCACAATCTCACACAAAACTGCCTGCTCAATCCTTCCATAAATTCCGCGTTTATGACACAACAGAGGCTATCCGTCATCCGCGCGCTACACTGTGACGCCCCCCGGATTATAAATCCTGCCACGCCGCGTCCTGCCGCGAGACTCGTGGCATATTCCCTCCGGAAACATCCACGCATCCGGACTCCATACATCCTCCTCCTCACCCTCACCGAGACGCAAGTCAGGACACGCGTGCTGACTAATGCCTTTGCGATACCAGCTCAGCTGTATTTGTCGATGTTGCCGTTGCTGAATTGCTATTCCGGCACACAAAAAAGACCCGGGGAATATTAGTTCACGGCGCTCGTCTGCTTTTATAGGGCCTTGGATTAGTCTACCTGTCCCCGGTGAGGAATGGTGGAAATTATTCTTTTGCTTTTTGTTTTCATTTCTGTGACCGTGTTAAAAGCCCTAGAAGGTGCAATGTTTTTTCGCCTGGTGCAATCTCAGAAGCTCAACAAACGCGGCGCTGGGCACTGGTAGCTGGGTTGGCTCAGTGGAGGGAACACAAAAGAGGGGGAATAAACACAATTAATAATCTTTTCTGCATTCAGAACACACTGACAGAAGGGGATAAGAAAGAACACAATGCACTAAAGCGTGACTGTCAACGCACACAGGGAAGGAAAATAAAATAAAAAAACAGATGTAGAGTACAGCAAGCATGGCAGACATTATAGTGTTTCTCTCTAATGTGTTTTTTTAGGGGCTTTTTGAACACTTCGGGCCCCTCTCCAAAATATCACAACATGCTTTAAGAATCTCAAACAATCAGTGTATGGAGAGAAAAAAAAGGACGTGCTCAGGGGCTTGTCGAGAAACGGCTCGGTGAAAACAGTGTTTTAGTTTATAATCCAACAGCTGCATCGTTATCATCATCATCATCAGCAGAGCAGTACTGCTCAGTGATGCATCGCCACGGTTGACGTTTTTTGCGAAGTGAATTCCAAAAGTGGCATTCATATCATTCCACAGTACAGGCAAGTATAGCACATGTGGGGAGTGTTGGAGTGTTTTTTTCCCACAACCAGGGGGTGGGGGTGAGGGTGAGGGGGGGGGGGGGGGGGGGGGGGGCACTCAGCCTACCTGCGTCGCCATTCTCTGGGCTCTCTTTGTCTCTCTCTACTGGGGGGTTTGTTTGGGAAGGAGGGGGAGGAGGAGGGGGAGGAGGAGGGGGGGGAGGTGGTGGTGATAGAGAAGCAACACAAATGGGAGAGAGAAAGAGAACAACAATAGGAATGAATGGACACATGTCAAAAACACACAATGTCATGGAATGCTATGAGAGTAACTGCTGTCGAGATGGGAGCTACTGTAGCACAATGACACACGTCTGCCTGAGTCCCTTCACGCCTCTGTGATAGAGCCTGAAAAAGACCCTCACGGGTGGAAACGTTGCTAAAGTAAAGTTGCCTGGGAGCTTTCATGGCAGTGTGCAGGCCTCTATCCTCCTTTCACTGCTGGCATTTCAGACCTGGCACCTGGTTTAATCTTTTTTGGATGTGTGCACCCTTGGAACTGCTTCTGGGATGGAGCTGCTCGTATCATGAGCACGCTCCATCACATATGAGCTCAGGTCACAAGCCTCAAGGCACATTTCAGTATCTCCAGCAAACAAACTGAACTAATAAACTAAACTATAGTTCCCCCCAGGCAAGTGCTACAGTTTAACAAGCATTTACTGAAGTCAGTAAAAATACACACATAAGGTCAATACACTTCATCAGATCATACTGCAAAAGCTACTGGCTAACTTGGCATACTCTAAGGACCTTCCCAACTACAGCATGTGGTTAAATAAAGCAGGCTCTTTGAATTTGTTTATTCATTATGTACACAAATAAAGACGGCAGTATGGGGTCTGGCTTTATGAAAATAGTCCAGATATGGTTCTATCATGCCTCAGAGAGTTGCAAAGAAAGTGGGCTAGTCGGGAGACTTTTTAGGCCATTAACAAACACAAAGTGAGAGAAGACAGTGAGGGGGAATACTACAGGTACAGTAGAGCAACAACAACAGAGGAAGAAAAAGACTGAGGGATATTGTCATTCAGCC
>NC_084999.1:19736256-19748756 GCF_963854185.1 Sardina pilchardus | reverse complement strand
ATCTCTGTTCCTCTCCCCCGCTATATCAACGCTTCTGCCTCTGTCTGCACAAGGCCAGCTGGGCCCATCTGTATTCAGCTCACTGACGCAGCCAGTCCATTAAATGATCAAGTCACATCAGCACAGGAAGAGAGAGAGAGAGAGAGAGTGAGAGAGAGAGACCGAGACAAAGAGAGAGAAAGAGAGAGAGAGAGAGAGAGAGAGACGGAGAGAGGGAGAGTGGAAGACCGGGAGTCTTTTATCTCGGCCGATATTCATGCAACCGCGTCGGATCGCGTCCTGCCCATCCGCGTCCACTCACCGGACACGTGGAGGCAGACACAACACGGCGAGCGCTAAGGACCATCACGTGGCCTATTATATCCTCATGGACCATGCTGTTGCCATTGAGACCGCGCTGCTTCAAACGACCGTGATGCGAGTGTAAACAAGGACACGGCCGCTCGGCTAACACTGAGCTTTTTCGCATTTTGCAAAGCAAACATTTGAATGAAACACATTTGCCTTGAGTGCTCCTCCGTGTGTGTGTGTGTGTGTGTGTGTGTGTGTGTGTGCGTGTGGCTGTGTGTGTGTGTGTGTGTGTGTGTGTGTGTGTGTCTGTGTGTGTCTGTGTGTACGATATGTGTGTGTGTGTGTGTGTGTTTTCATTCATATTTGGTGTTTAGGCAGAGGTACACCAAACAAAAGTGCTGAAGCATACTTGATGGAGAGTGTCTGCATGGCCAGGGACGAGACTGCGGCGAGCCAAGCAGCAGAGGTTTTCATGCCTAATAATAGTCGGCCTTCTGAGCGTGATAAACGGAACATCTGTTTGGAACATCATCATCTACCTTCTGAAGCTACAGCATGTAGTGGAGCGAGTTGGGTGCTGTGTGTGTGTTTATGTATGCGTTTGTAAATGTGTGTGTGTGTGTGTGTGTGTATGTGTGTGTGTGTGTGTGTGTGTCCAAGTAATACAACATGAAATAGAGAGCGTATGATTGATAGCTGGAGTGTGTCGGCCTCTTGAAGGCCAGAAGCTTTGGCAAACATATTGATCCAAGCCTCTAAGCTGAACCATTTTCACTGGTCCATTCATCCATCCAGTTGTCCATCAAAACCTGAGTTGAACATGGTGGACGACAATCAAAACAAACCTACTGTAGCTCTCTTTCAGACACAGCATGGCCTCTGGACATCCACACCTGTTAACATCCACTCATTTAGCAGACACTTTTTCCAGTGCGACATACATTGTTACATTGTCCCCAGTGCAACTCGGGGTGAAGTGCCTTGCTCAAGGGTACAACGGTGGACACTGGGTATTGAACCCACAACGTGCTACTGCATGCTAGCCCAGCTCCGCTACCACCTCCACTATCATCAGGTCCCCCCCCCCCCCCCCCCCCCCACACACACACACACAGCCCCACAGCCAACATGCTACTCCCTCCTAGCGGGCCCATCTACCCTACAACACACAATGCTGGGCGGTGCACGTGCTGTATGGCTCCACTGAGAAGAACCAGGGTATTAACCATTGTAATTGGTGGGGTGTGGGTGTGTGTGTGTGCGTATGCGTAGGGGGGCAATGTTTCCAAGTGTTCATTGCTGGGAAACAGTCCTATGTGCCCCATGCTCTCAACATTAATCTATTTCCTCATCATCTTTCTTGAAATCACACAATGCAGCAGAGGATGAGTATCATATCCTGCGATTACTGCGTTTCACAATAGACAAACACGTGATGCGGCATAATCAACTCTCTCCTCTTCTTCCTGTCTCCCTTTTCATACAAACAAAAACAGAGAGGTTGCTATGGGAACATATGAGAAGCTTGACAAAAACAACTCAGAGCTAACAGAGCACCATCTCCACTGCCTGCAAGTAAGCCCCGTGCGCACTTAGGAGCACAGATACCTTTATTCAGCCCACCATCTCCGCGGATACGGAGATGGTGGGGCTGAACGCGGATACTCGCTGGAGGACCAGGGATGAGATGGAATGGGATGGGATGGGATGATTCATGCAATTGGGTAGGGACTCGGGAGGCACTGACCTACATACATGAGTGATTGAACGCACCGCACGACGGCACTATTCCCACAGCATTTTAAGGGAGGTCAAGTGCTAAAGCTGTCGAGAGAGGAGCTATTGACACCAACCAAAACACGGTAAATGGAGCAACAATCGCAACAATTAGCTGACATTTAGAGCCAGCTGTCCTTACAGACACCACATGGCAGGCATGCAGCGGTTGAGCGGTGGTAGAATTACGCTGGAATCTAACATACTGTACAGAGAGACGCTAGCGAAGGACGTCATTCCATAGCGTATATGGGCCATCGGTGACAGCCGGCTCTGGAGTGTTAAATGCACAGAGTCTTATTATAGTCCCACGAAAAAAGGAACACTCATCTCACGAGACAGCACGAGGACAAAGCTAAAAGGGACAGAAGAAGAGTCAAAGACAGAGAGAGGAGGGGGGGAGAGAGAGAGAGAGAGAGAGAGAGAGCGAGAGAGTGAGAGAATGGGTTGGCCCACAGAGAGAGAGAGAGATGAAAAGAAAGGAAGAGAGAGTGTGAGAGAAAGAGAATGAGAGAATGTGGGGAGAGAAAGAGAGAGGGAGAGAAAAAAAGATAAGTAAAGAGCTAAGCGAGAGATTGAATGATGAGGACAGTTGCTAAGGAAGAGCTGTGGAGCTGGCCGGAGGGGCCCAGGGCGTGCAGCAGAGGAGGCCCAGCATAAGGCCCCTCAGGTGGGGTAAAGAGGTGGAGGTGTTGGGGTGGAGGTGGGGCACACCAACCTGGGTCAGGTGGGGGTGGGGATGGCGGCAGCTCACTCTCATCCAGAGTGCCGTTCAGCTCTCTCTGCTGGTCCTCCCACTTCACCTCTACTACGCCAGGCAACAGGGACACACGCCAGAGCACAGGTCTCACTCTCACTGCTGATCTGTCTGTCTGTCTGTCTGTCTGTCTGCCTGCCTGTCTGTCTGTCTGCCTGTCTGTCTGCCTGTCTATCTGACTGTGTGCCTGCCTTTCATTGGCGACTAAAAACAAAATATCTACAGTACAATTACAACAACAGAATTTGTGTGTCACCGAATACAGCGGATCACTAGGCCCTTAGTGTGTGTGTAAACTCCAACACACAATTAACATATGTCAGAGGGACTAGTAGATATAAATACATCACATATTTTTCAATAGGTGCGTATTGTTTGTTTGTTTTTAAAATGGCACTATAATATTACGGAGAGAACATTGTGAGCAGGAGTTCAGCACTTTGGTGGTGAACAGCTCCCCTCAGAATACTATGAGTAGTGCTCCATCTGCTGGACAAAAGCTGCAATTACTCTTCAGGATTGCACAGCTCAGGCTCAACTGCAGATAGACTACAATTTTAGACCGGTGCTTTCAGCAGTAACAAAGACTGGTCGGTCCTTGTCACAATTAAAATCTATATTGTACACACTAAGATATGATGACTAAAATATCAGTTAAAGCTCTCATTACTATACACAGTAGAATATCCATGTTCCATTCTCCTGCTAAATTCAACAGAAAAGCTTGTCTACACAGGAGTGGTCAGAGAGTGAGTGGAGTAAGTGACGAAGGCTCAAAGTGACAGTCGTCCACCACCATTCTGGGCGCCTCTCGGCCCGTCCGCCCCGTCCCGGGGGCTCCGAGGGGAAGCGAGAGCGGAGCCCAGGCGAGGAGAGGCGAGGCGCATGTGTCATTTTGAGATTGATCAGGGACCAAACGAGAGGACGGAAAATACGAGCGAGGACGAGAGCAGGAGAGGAAAAAAACGGCATCAGAGAGAGAGACGGAGAGATTAAGAGAGACAGCGCAGAAGCACTCAAGTGTGCATGGACCTATATGCTTGTGTACGCATGCTTGTGGATCTATGTATTCATGAACAGATGGATGGCTATATGTATGCATTTATGTAGACTATATATTTATGTTATGGTTATGTTTATGGTTATGGGATTTGGCAGACGCTTTTGTCCAAAGTGACATATAATAAAAAAAAAATATGCATGAATGAATGTTTGGCTGGATGTATACAGTATGTATTTGTAACTATATATGTGTGTGTGTGTGTGTGTGTGTGTATGTGTGTGTGTGTGTGTGTGTGTGTGTGTGTGTGTGTGTGTGTGTATGTGTGTGTAAGGATCTGATATATGTATACGTAAATTACGTACTGTAAGTGTATATATAGAGAAAGATGGCATATAAAGTGAGAGAGTAAAAGAAAAGAAGGAAAACACCCAGAAAAAAAAGACATTTTGAAATTCACTTGATCTGCACTACCTAATGCTTCTCTTACCAAGAACCACCCATCCTAGCCCACACACACATGCACGCAGACGCACACACACACACACAGACGCAGGCTTGCACGCACACACGCACGCACGCACACACACACACACACAGCAAAACCACACACTAAGGGCACTTGCCTTTCCTTCCATTAACTGGGGGGCCTTGAGGCTTCTCGTAGTCTTAATGGGTTTGGAGACAGCAAATGGAGTTTAATGAGATGAAGCAGACATTGAAACACACACACACACACACACACACACACACACACACAAAAAAAACATAAAACAAACAAACACACATTGATATGAACAATGAAGACCCACACAGATAAATAAAAAAAAAACAATGATAACAATGAAAAAACAGACAACAAGAAAAACACACAAATACACACACACACACATACACACACACTATATAACAACACTCTATGACAACTAGAGACACAAACACACAAACATCTGTTTGGATGTTTGTCTCGCGACGTGGCATGGTAGAGCTCAGCAGTGTACACCCACAGGTCAAGCGTTTACACCGGGAGCGGTAAGGAGCCGGCCCACGCCCACGGCCCCCAGTCTTACAGATGGCGTCTTAATGAGGCTATGAGAGGCATTAGGGCAGGGTGTGAAGTCCAGCCTGGGCCGGCCACAGCAAGCAGGAGAGCAAGATCCTCTCTCACACATGATACTTAGTGGACACACACACACACACACACACACACATGCGCGCACACACACACACACACACACACACACAAATGATGGCATCCAACACACACACAGATGGAAGGGGAGGAAGAGAGAACTGCTGGAATCTGCTTCCTGTGCCAGCCATCATGGCGAGAGTGTGAGTGTGATTGTGAAAGTGTGTGTGTGTGTGTGTGTGTGCATGTGTGTGCGCTCGTGTGTGTGCGTGTGTGTGACTGAGTGTGTGTGTGTACATGCCCCTACTCTTCAGTGTTTGCCAGACCGCTGGCTGTGTGAGCCCAGCACGCTCTGACTGTGCGTTTTTGCCACCTCCAAGCCTGGCCTCAAATGTTCTCTCTCTGTTTCTCCTTAGGCACTGTGCATCGCACAGTATAGAATACCATAGCATAGCATAGCACAGCCAGCGCTACACTTGACAAACATGATATGATATGGGAACACAACACAATATCCTCTTCTTCACTACAGCCTACAGCGCATATTTCATTCACTTCTCTGCTGCAAATCTGCAGAGAAGACTAGAAAGTCAAGACTAAGTCATCAAATAGTAAGGGGGGGTGGGCAGTGGGAGTGGTCTCAGCAAGAGACCCTTACAGTACAAGCATCTATCAAAGTCTGGTTGTGGCAGGCAGGTCCTTTCAGTTCTTCCTCTGAGAGGCAGGGTCAGATAGAGGAAGGGTACTGATTGGCCAGATATGAAACTATTCGGATTATTTTAGCAATGACCTGTATCTTTTGAATATGTTGAAAAGTCGAAAAAGACTGAGCCATGAGATCAATGTTAAAAAGATGATATGACTAATAAGTAAATGACTGATTGACAATGCCATATGGTTAGACGTCAACTGCTTTTCTGAAGTACTTGTACAGTACTTGTCCAACAACAATAAAGTTGAGTCAGATATATAATGTCAGATACATAATGTCTAGAAGATAGGACTATAAACTATTCATATTCTCACCAGCAACCTGAAATATCAAGTGCCATAATATTCTTTGATTGGCTAAATAGCAAGTGAGGCTGCTGGAAACATCCAATGGAATGCCTTGCTATGCCAGACCAGGCCCAACTGTTACCAGTACCCTCCAGCTGACCTCTGAACCCCAGGTTGTGATCCCCAAGTTGTGACCTCTCAACCCCAGCTTGTGACCCCATGTTGTGGGCAGCTACAGGCCACATCTGGGTCAGAGGCGCTGGAGTCAGGACAGCTGGATCCATATGCATCCTACTGTGGTGGGCCTGAATCTCCATCTCTCTCTCTCTCCCTCTCTGTCTCTCTCACACACACACACACACACACACCCACCCATCCACACACACACCCCCACCCCCCCCCCCCCCCACACACACACACACACACACACACACCCACACCCACACACATACATACACACAGCGCTTGGCAGTGCTTTGGTGGTTTGCACCGTACTGAGCCTAGGTGTGTTCATGCACTCTGACAATGATGTAAGGCTTTCTCTGAGGGCCTTGACAAGTATTCCAGCACAGCACAGCCCTCACTCACTCTCTCTCTCTCTTTCCCCCCCGCCCCCTCTCGTTTCCCTTTGCTCTCGCTTCCTGTCTCTGCCCACTCCGCCTGCCCCTGATCATCCGTTCCCACGGTGACACTATCTCTCTCTCTTCGAGCCTCCCTTGGGTGGCGCTTATAAAACCAGTCTTAAAAACGCACGAGGACGTTTCTTTAGCCCGTCAAAAGGAAACTAAAAAACGCACCCGCCGTTCGCCTATTTGTTCTCCCTTTTAAGTTCGACTTTTTCAACTGTCACAACAATTAGAGCGAAATGAGAGTCGGGCCGACTCCAAACAGTGTTGTTCAAAACAAACAGCTGAGGCAGGCTGTGATTGGTGCGTTCCCCTGGGGGGGGGGGGGGGTTTCCAGGAGACTGCAGGGACTGTGAGATCCTGATGGGGGAGAGAACCTGTAAAGTCTGAAAGCCATTTGTGTGAAGCCACTTTGCACTTTGATTGTCCAGTGTGATCCGCTGCTCGTAGCACTCAGTGTAACTCTTTCACGCGGGCCGCGTGTTTGTTGTTCGGACGCGTGTTCGACATCCATGCGTTAGAACGCTCCGCGCAGGACAATACCCCCCAAAGCACCTGTGATTTATGATCTTCATGAAATATTGACATGGGTTCCACATTAGAGAGCTGAACAAACTGCTAGGTGTGGGAGAAAAAACACACACACAAATCTCACACACACGGCCCGCACACACCCTTCCTCCTCCTCCTCCTCCTCCTCCTCTGGTCTGGCTCGGCCCGTGGCCACAGCGCAAAACTCCCATCACCCAGTCAGCACTTGTGAGACAGATGTGCAATTATGAAAATGCTGAGCCGCAGAGGTTCTCTCTCTGTGTGTGTGTGTGTGCACGCGGCGCCCGCCGCTGTGTGTGTGTGTGCGTGCCGCGCCTCCCCTCCCCGGGAGAGCCCAGATGTAAAAAGCTAACGGGACGCTAGCGCAACACATCACCACGACACCGACAGCGACATCAGATCGACGAGACTGTAAACACACGGACACGGACACAACAAGCTACTTCTATGCCACACAGACACACACTGAAAACATAGAGGTCACACGGGACTCATCATTGCAATGGGCCCTCCTCCGTACCGCACCGCCTGACTGGATTGGCTGAGCAAAAGAGTCTCGGGGGTGGGGTGACTCCCAAACTAGGCCATTGCAGATGGGTTTAGCCTGATCAGAAAAGACTGACCGTCTAAACCCAGTCGCCAGGGAGGGGGGCAGTACAGACCTGGACAGGGCTCTACGTCCTCTTCTCCGTCCTCTGAGAGAAGGTGAGAGAGGGGACCGGGGGGAGTGGGAGGAGAGAGGCATGAATGACAACACACAGCCGCATGGAGCCAAACGACCACGTGGGTTTTGACTGGCATGTGGAGGAACAGGGATGTGAGATGGTATGCTGTACTGTATGTGTCCAGGCATACCCAATCATGCTACTGTACTTCACATCCCAAGCACTTTGATTCCCCACAGAATCGATAAGGCTAATCAGGACAACGGTGTCAACAAGTCAAATATAATCACACACCTTTAAATAATAATAAATCATAGACACCAATTCCACAATAAGCTCAAACGACACAATGACAAAAAGTACAAATGGATATTACTAACAAAATAATTCCAAGGAAACCTAAGCAACAAGACAAATATGACACCTTTTCTTTAAGTGATCACTGGCACCATATTCAAAGTACTAACAAACTGCAAATACAAACTCATGAGATACGACGGCACACTTAACACCAAGGCCAAAATGCCAGCAAACCGCATAAGCTCCAGCAAAGAATCTCCAGCGCACCAACCCAGAGAACGAGTGAGTGAGTGAGTAAGGTTCCAGACTTACTTCTGTCCAGCGTCCCCTTGGCAGGCAGTTGTGGTAGTTGCCGTCCTCTTCTGGTGGACATGGGCGTACTGCTGGGGCTCGTTTGGACCGATCCACTGCGGGGGTGAGCCCTATAGAAGATACACAGGTGTCCCTCGTTAACCTCTGCCCACTGAGCCAAACTCCCCCCCGAGGTGAATGGAGGCAGTGGATGGCTCACAGGACAAAAACCACAACACAACACACATTACTCTACAGAACAGTGCTTGGTGTTAGTAGATGGGGTTTTTGGCACAGCAGTCACTACCATCAACACATATATAAAACACACCTAGGAAAACAGATTCATCTATTAAGGCAACAAGAGTCTTGCTGCGTGGAGGTCAACAGAAATAAATCAATGCAGGATTGATAAGCATTATGCTCATAACAGATTGCATTAACCATACATATATATGCGCGATCACATATATAGATGCTCTGTACAATCATGGCCATGCAAAACTTTGAGGATGCTGCCCAGTCCTGGAGTCAGAAGAGGTGGAAGCGTATACAATGATTACTTCAGAGTAGTGCACACTGAAGCATACTGTATAGCTAGTGACGTATAGCGCATACATTCGTCATTCTTTTCATTCTTGGCGCTTAAATCCCAGGTTATTATCAAAGAGGCGGCAGCATCTGTGAGTTCTGCATGTGTCTACATCTAGGAGTGTGCATGTTTCTATGCTGTTCATTTACAGCATAGAGTTCTCATGAACACACACACACACACACACACACTTAAAGGGTTAAAACTGTAATGCTTTCAGCAGCTTCGGGCAATGTGTTTGCCATTTCAAAAGCTGAGGGTCATGCAGGGGTGATTACTGCTTGCAATGATAGTAAAAGGAATTAGTAAAGTTTGTCTGGATTAGAGCAAGTGCTATGTGTGTGTGTGTGTGTGTGTGTGTGTGTGTGTGTGTGTGTGTGTGTGTGTGTGTGTGTGTGTGTGTGTGTGTGTGTGTGTGCAAATGTCTTAAATACTTACTTACTTATGTGTACATGGTATGTGTATATGTGTGCATTGCATATGCAAGTGTATATGTGTTTATTTAGAAAGTGCACTTAATAGCTACAACTGCCCAAGTAATCATACATGTTGCATTTGTCCTGTTTAATGAAAAGCATAAAACATGACTCTTTATCTCCAAGATCTTATCAGCCCTTTAAAAAACTACACTTTCTGCTCGCTATCGAACGCACGCTAATATCTTTGGCACTTGACAAGGTGAAGGTAAATCTTTGGCACTGGACTGGACAAGGTGCAAGTTCACAGTGAGGAGGAGGAAAGCTGCCAGCAGTGCTGCATGAGAGGGGGCCAACCCATGGGCTGCAAGAGAGGACTGTGGGTAAGATCATGCATCCATGGCATCCACTGGACCAACACACACACACACACACACACACACACACACACACGTCAACAGACCACTGTACAAAAACACAAAAGTAAACGAACGAAAGGAACAACAAAAAAAAAAACGACACAAAAGTAAAACGACAAGGACGAGACACGCATCGCATCCACACAAAAACGATCTAGTCAAACTTCCAAGGTTGTGTTAGTAGAACAGAAAAAAAGAACAGAACAGAAGGACTGCTACTGTACGTGGTCCACACCATTATACTCTCTGGGGAATATAAGTAGTGTGTCTCTGCAGAGAAAACAAATGGGGACACAAACTGAGGAGCAACCAAAGGGACTGGAGTCTTGACTGGAGCTGGGAATGGGCATAAACAACAGAAACAAACACACATCCAAACAAAGTAAAAAACGACAACGACAAAATTATAAACGGTTGTGGCAGCTACTGAGTGAAACTGAAGATGGCAGGCGGACAAGCGGGGTTTCCGGGTACGGCCGGGCATGATGGTGTTAGGGGTCAGGCGGAAGTGACCGTATGGGGGGGGGGGGGGGGGTGGGTGGAGGAGAGAGGAATGGTGGAGCTTGTGACGATAAGCTGGACTCATCAGCACTCAATTAGTCAGGGCTGCTTTTTGCTTTGGGTATTTATTTGTATTTTTTCGCAGCTCCCGGTCCATTGCGGGGGGGTCACCTCGTTAAGGCGGGAGAGGGCGGCGCGGAGCGTCCGGACGGGAGGGACGGCATGGACCTCATGAGCTGGCTGTCGGGGGGCCGCTCGGTGGAGTGGGAGCGCGTGTAGAAGGGGCGGTCCATGGCGGACCGCTGGTCGGCGGAGCGGGACCTGTGCTGGTACTCATACCTGTCCGACGCTCCGTAATTCCTGGAGAGACGTGATTGGATGGAGAGGGGAGGGAGGTGGTGGGGGGGTGGGAGGGAGGAGGAGGAGAGAGAAGATTGGCCGCTGAGCTTTCCTGAGGGGGGGGGGGAGGGGGCGGGGAGAGGAAGAGAGCCCCTCTGCCACCGGTTGGATGTCTGGTGGAGGGAGGCACATGAGCAAGGGGGCATCGTGGGGACACATGGGACATGTGTGACAACATTGTGGAGTGTCCTGTCCAGCTTGGACAGAACACTGAAGACACTGACAGTGGACCAGTAACATGCAGAGTGATGTGTATGTGTGTGTGTGTTTGTGGGTTTATGCGTCTATGTATGCCTGTACTAGTGCATTTGTTCCCACCTGCTTGTTATACAGTATACATATGCAGTGAATGTTCACCAGTGACTTGTTTGTGTATATTTTTTGGAGGGACTACTTTTTTTGAGGGAACAAACAGGTACAAACATGCAATGGACACACACACATAAAACTCTTTGGTCCAGATAATGGAGTATTTAGTCAGACATGAAAGATACAGCATTATTGCGAAAAAGGTAGAGGACTTCTGACCAGGCTTTAAATTAGAATTAAAGACTCTCCACAGTACAACAGGGGAAGCTTTAACTGCAACTGCAATGGGACGTTACTTTCTCTGTCACAGTGACGCTGGTCTTCGACGTGTAAACAAACATTTTCAACACATTGAAATAAACCTTTCATTCCGCAAAGACATACTTTGGAGTTGTCTCAATGAAAGGGGCTATTGTTAGGGAGTGAAAGGCAGGTCATTAAATGCATCTGCACCTGGCCAGTACAGAATTTAGTGACTGCAAATGCATATCAATAAAATAGATATAACTGAAATTGTCTCATGTTTGTTTTTGTCTTTCTGAATATAAGCATTGATCAAAATTAGAATCAGAATTAACATTTGCACATTTGCAGTAACAAAACGCATCTGCACAAAAATCAAAACACACAAAGACACATAAATACAATACGACTGTGGCACAATACAATTGTGAGTAGACTGTGAATGAAAAGCTATCCAGCAAAGGGATTTGTAAAGGTCTGTCTACAGGCTCGATCAAATTGGGATGGATCTCAATGCATTTCATTCCGCCTACACTCATCTCGCGTCATCTCTGCCGTCAGCATCGACCTTGTGTCATTCCGGTTCTATTGAGAACTATAGAACGTTGGCCTAGTAAGTCGATGAATTGTACCGTAGTCTTCTTGAGCAAAAAACAGAGGTATTTCATAACTCCTCAGTTCCTTGGTAGGAGCCAGATATCCATGAGTACTGTACATCATGTGAGCAAGAGAATTGGAATCAATGCCAATAACATCCACATAACTCTATTGCAAACGCAATGTTAATAACGGTAATATGCATGAAGTTGTAATGATCAAGTGTTATTATTACTTATGAATGGGCGTGTTAAAGGCAGTTACACTATGCTAATTATAAGTGTATTACTGTACGTTTCAAACACTGATGTTGAATGGGCACACCGTGCTCACAACTTTGGTTGTTGGTGTGAAGCAAAGCATTACCCCAGGACAAGGTGTACCACCACCCTGTGGGATATTGGCTGTAGTATGCTCTGTGAAGTGCAAACACCAGCAATTTGTCAATGTGGTGTGCTTCAGATCGTCACTTCACCGAGTCGCCGCACCATCATGAAATGCAAAGGCAGAGAACTTCCTAGCTTTTCTTTGCTTATTTTGTTCTGACCGAAAAGGTCAGTAGTCTTTCATAAGCATGTGCTGTATGTTATGAAACGTTCAGGCGATGTTTCATTGCTGAGGGGCTGCTGCACACA
>NC_084999.1:19726256-19731256 GCF_963854185.1 Sardina pilchardus | reverse complement strand
ATAAAACAGTCTGAATACCCCTGCAAGAGGAAAACGGGTTAGACATTTCATACATAGACACAATTTCACAGAAATCACCCAAACAATGTAAACACGCAATTGCATTTGGCACATATGGTGAAGCACTGGAAAAAAACGAAACAGCAAAATGACACTTTAGGAGACATCATTTAGACCCAAATCCATGCACAGATACTCAATATAAATCAGTCATACTATTTAACTGAATCTTAATATTAGCTGAAGGATGGGTGTCCATGCTTGGTCGCCTGTGTAATTTGCAATAAATAAGGAGAGTGAGGGGGGGTGGGGGGGGGGTATGTAATTAGAAGGAGTCCTGAAATACAGCCTAGGGAGCCCTGTCACACCCAATTTAGATAAGTGCATTTCCTCCTGCGGACTCTGATTTAGGCTGTGCCTTAAATATCAAATCAACTTAATTGGGGTGGTGGGGGGGGGGGCGGGCGGGCGGTGGCACAAGGCTCGCCATGCCAAAGAGTCGGACTCTGGGCTCGGCTCTCTGACTGGCACTGCGTGGCTGCCCGGGTGGGTGCGCTGCATGGGGCCGGTCGCGTGGGTCACGTGACGCTGCTCGGCGCTCACTGCCGCAGGGCGGGCTGGGATGGATGGGTCGGAGCAGAGCAGCTGAGAGGGTGGGGGTGGAGGGGTGGAGGGGTGGAGGGGGTGGAGGGGGTGGGGTACTCTGATACAGAGAGGGATCCAAAAGGTAAAGTACTGTAGGCTGGCGGGGGAGGTTTAAGAGCTAGATGGCTCCCCCTCTGAAGTGTCAATCATTTGGATGTGCCAATCAGCTTGGTGTGTGGCTAACGGGAGACATCAGCTGACATTAGAGTATTGAGTGAAAAAAACCATCAACAACACTGATGACTCAGCCTGCTCTTTTTACATGTCACACAATGCTATGCACCCCCTAACAGGCTAACGCTAGCGGTCCTGCTAGCCCTGCAGTTCAGTCCTGGTGTGAGCTGTCTGGCAGGGTCTGGGAGCAACGGCGTGACTCAGAGCAGGAAATAGTTGGAGACGATCCTGGAAGAGAGGAGACGGGCGGCGACTGGAGGGTGGGGGTGGAGACAGGCGGGGCTTACCTCTGAGGTGGAGGCACGCTGGGAGAGCGCGAGCGCGCCCGGTTCATGTCAGCCGAGCGCGAGACGTGGTTGGATGACATCACCTGGTCAGGTACGGACAGGGTGGAGCTCTGGTGGTGGTCCCTGCCATTTTGCCTGTAGTCTACAGGGTTGGGGGGGAGGTAATGGGGGGGGGGGTCACACAGAGTTCAAAGGTTATGTGACATGAACCCCAAAACCCTATCATCATCATTCACATCACAACACATGTATCAACACGGGGGCAAAACTTGCTGGCTGCAGCAACATCACTGTCTGCTCCTCTACCCAGTTTTGACATCAATGCCCTCTAGCAAGGCTTTTACTTAATGGGATCAATTTGAAAGTCCATAAAGTAACACAGTGGGTGTCAGAGAGGATCAGTGTTGATGCTTATTTCTTTTCTTTTTTCTCAGGCTACTCTACGAGACTGAGGAAATCATTTATTTTAACAACGTATTCGCACACCACCTTGCAATGACATACACCGAGCAACAAGAATGCAAGAAGCTAATCGCCAGGTGACAAACATTATCTGATGACGAGAAAATGCTCTTTGCTAGCCTAGTGCTGGCAGATATGGGGATTTATCGCACGTGAGTAGCTTTTCATCTGTGGTTATTAAGGGTCTAAATCACATTATCAAGTTGATTCTCATGCAAATCAGTGGCATCAACCATCAAGTCAGCTTTTTTTTTCTTCTTGCGCTAAATCAGAAAACAGCTTGCACAACCAGAACCATAATAATGACTTTTTCCCCTGCTAGACTGAGCAGCCTATTCAACTTGAAGGAGTTCATTACCCAATGATCAGCAGTGGCGAGCGGCCACGGTTAAGGTCAGTGCGTAGCATGATTAAAGTTGATTGATATTCAATAGAGTGTGTAGCACATTAAAAAGGTAGGAGTACAACACTGCATCAAAGACAGGATTAACCGGGGCTGGGGGTGGGGTGGTGGGGGGGCTTTTACAGTAGCAAGGAGAGGAGCAGCCTGTCAAGAGATTTCAAGCTACTTTAAAACAACAGTGGTAAGGAGGAGAAATAAATTGAAGAGAGAGAGGGAGAGAAAGAAAGAAAGAGAGAGAGGGAGAGAGAGAGAAAGTAGAGTTGACTGATTTGATCGATGTGACAGGTTTTTAAACCCGTGCAATTAATCACAGGAAATCTGAACCTGGCCAAAATTAACACGGTGTGAAAGCAGAGTATAACAAGTCATTTTAGATTAATGACTTTTATCATCCTCCCTTTATGGCTCCCACATAAAGGCAGCTCTTTCTCCTTTAAAGCAGGGTTTCAGAATGAGTTGGAGCTTCATTCTGCTCAGAGGTGGGAAAAAAACATCCTTTTTAGGGCTAACAATGGAGGCCGCAATGAATGAATGAATGAATGAATGAAAAAAATATATATTTAAATTCCTTGTCCGGCCAAGCTTGGCCGAACGCTATTTTTACCTCGATATGGGGGCAAAACAAAATTACACCAAAAAGTGCATACTTTGCAGAATGCACACAAAGGCAGCCAACACGGCAAGATGACGTATCCTATAGGGCGGCCATGCTCAAGGAGGGTGGGCACCTATCACAGGCTGCCTGGAATTCGGGGCCAGAAAAACAAGTACAGTGGCAGTGAGGGGGAAAAAAAGAGGGGAAAGCAGTGATCTATAATTCTTCTGGATGTTAATCATCTCTTCCCAGATGGAAGGCCAGCATCAGCACTTTGAAGCAGCACATCGAGAGGGAGCCAGAATCGATGGACGAGAGAGAGAGAGAGGGAGAGATAGAGAGACAGAGAGAGAGAGAGTGAGTGAGAGAGAGCGAGTATGTGTATGTGTGTGGGGGGGGGAGAGGAGGGAGGAGACAGAAAAGATGGGGGGGAGGCCAACGGACAATAGAGGGAGGGAGGGAGGGAGGGAGGCTGAGAGAGTCTGGGAGAGGGTGAAAAAGAGGTGAAGAAGCCAAGAGAAAGCAGAAGAGACCACCGTGGAGGAGTGTGCTATTTCCTCTGTGGATGCACATGTCTGCAACATCACAGAAGTACACATCTTCAAGGAGAAATGAGAATCAAGCATGGTGCTGTCTTCACATATCTCTGTCACACGTGTCTTGTGCGTGCGTGTGTGTGTGTGTGTGTGTGTGTGTGTGTGTGTGTGTGTGTGTGTTGTACCTGATACAACTCCAACACCATCCTCGCAGTCGTAGTCTGAGATCTCACTGTCACTGATTCGCTGTGACCCTGGAACAAGTAGATATGACAGAGAGACAGAGAGAAAAACAACAGAGGAAAAATAGACAAAGTTAGAAGAACCACTTTAATCTTACATGACTGTACACAATTGATAGTAGCTAATATATTATTGATTTAATAATATTCTATAATATTCCACTTAGACACAAATGCAAGATAACATGCTAATTGCTTGATGTAAAATAAAAAATAAAAAAGCGTCAAAGGTTTTACTTTTACCATTACAAACTAAATTGAATTATGGGATTGGTGATGTTTTTGTAAAACAGAAGCTCTTTTAATATGTTCTATTCTCTATTTAAACATCTCTGCGAGTCCCCTATAGTACATACAGTAAATAAGCCAGCTTGGATCTTGCAATTCCACTATGACTACAAATCAACACCTGCATGATGCCAACCCATTAAACAAACAAATTCTTTTTGATTCTCAAACAAGATGTTAAGGAGTAGGTTTTTAGAAACTATCCAGATTTGTGACACTTAATTACCTGAGAAGCATTACTGACTTCTTACATTAGAACATGATGTTACAAGACAGACTTTAGATTAGTTTTAGAATTAAGTTTAAGCATAGGGTTAGTCCCTGCTGCATGGAAAAGATACATTTGAACTCTACATGAATTTTATCAGTTTATGTAACTTTATAAAAAAGATGCACTTGCACTTTTTATTCAGTGTGAATTAAATGACCAGTTTAAGTAACCTTAATCACTGCAATACGGACACTTAATATTTGCAGCAAATAGATGCAGTAAACACTCTGAGAACGGAGGGCTCCTGTTACATGGCCAGAGTATGCCTCGCTGCTGGAGTGCATGTGAGGAGAGCTGTCCCCAAACGTGGCTTCAGAAGGAGGAGCCCCATCTGGGGCACCAACAACTGAGGCTCCCCTTCTGACTCTCACTCAGAGAGCGTCTTAGTCAGCGCAAACCCAACGGGCGCGCGGGTGCTTCTCTGCCACCAGTGACAGCTGCCCAGCGTGCCTTACGCTGTGCCATGCTGCTCTGCGCTGCGTTGTGCGGCGCCTCCGTGGCACATTTGAGATGCCACCCGCACGCGGGGCTTGCCGCTGCCCTCTTCTTCGCTTGGGCAGGGGCGGCAGCTTGCCACCTGTCACTCTGTCACTGTCTGTCCCCTTTTTTCTGTCATGTCAGTGCATGCACTTGACCACACACACACACACACACGCACACGCACACGCACACGCACACGCACACGCACACGCACACGCACGCACACACACACGCACACACACCCGCACACACACGCACACACACACGCACACACACACGCACGCACACACAAACACACACACACACGCACACTCAACAAAGACTCGCAAGCAGACACCAGTCTCTCTACCACACACACACACACTGTATACGGGCACACACAACTCTACACACACAAGTGCCAAGTGTCACCTGATAAGGTAAGTGAGAATGTAACTGGTCTCTGATGTGCAATACTACACTTTTTTTTCATTCCTACCCCAAGGGTCCACTGAAAATGGCCAGTCAGTTGTTTGTGGAGGAGCTGCTGAAGGACACTACTGAAGTTTTTATTAAAACGTGAGATCTCTCACCTTTAAAGGTTCACTACACAGACAAAAATAGAGTTTATATGGATT
>NC_084999.1:19713756-19721256 GCF_963854185.1 Sardina pilchardus | reverse complement strand
CCCATACTTGCATGTACAGTGCTCACAGAAAAGGAAAAGGAAAAGGTTCTGCACCGGCCGGCACAAACATTTCCAAATGTTTTTTTTTTTTATGTTTGTTTGTTTTTCGTTTTTTTTTTTTTTTTTTCACTGTGCTCTTAATTGTAGGTCATGCAGCAAAAGCAAGACAAAGCATTCACTGTGTCGAGGAAACCAAAGCAGAGTATCTGCAACAAGGGGATTCAGGTCAAACAAATTGTACCATAGTGTATGTGACATTGAGGGGGTGTGTGTGTGTGTGAGGGGGGTGTTACGCAATCCCCCTGAGTGGCATGGAACAATACGCTTAAGTTGCTCACGCCCTCACGTGACGGCTGCACTATCTCCGCTGAATGAACGACCTGTCTGGAGTCTGTGTAGGGCTTTTTCCCCCCCCACTTCAGCCCCCCCCTGCAGAGGGAAGATACTGCAGCGGGCCTGACTGTGGAGAGTCATTCCTCATCACCTGGGCCAGGTAGAGCGTTACGCCGTAGCGGACACGTGCTGTACATTAAAGGCACATAGGGCCTCAGATCCCCCTGAGTCTCTGGGAAGTACACTCTGTCCTTCAGGAGGACTCTGGCAATGTAGAGCCAGGCACTACTACAGTATACAATACTTGAGCCTCCATACAGTATGTGAGAGTGCTCTTAGAAATATCCACAATGTACAGATTTACCGCATTTCACTCTCTATTCACCAAAATGTGCATTGCACAACATATAGCCCTACGAACTTATGTGATACAGTGATTGTTCCAAAAGATGCATATGCATATTTTTTTTTAACTTAGTCACTTGTATGGGTGTGATATGTGTATGTAGAAGTCCTTCTGTGTCCCCTCTAAAGTGTCCATCTCTGGGTCCCCCCCAAAACGAAGAGTCATTGTGGGCAGTAACCAACCTCCTGCTCCATCCAGTTTCCACAGGAATAGGGTACAATTTGCTTTATGTTCATCATGACAAGTCAGTCTCTGTGCTCCATTGGAAAATGCAGTCTGCTTTCTAAGGACAGTAAACCGTTCCTTCCCATTGTAGCATGAAACTGTTGCTCCTCAGATTGGTTAGTCAGTAGTAAAATATGTTAAATCTAAATCCAGATATGATATGTATAATTTATTGTGTCGTTAGGCACACAGTATGCTTGTTTTCAGCAGAAAACAACAAGTGAACTTCTTAAAAGAGACTGCTAAAAAAAAGGTGGTATAAGCTGGTTGCGTTCACTAAGGCCACCGGCATTGGCCGTTTTTTTGGCAGCCACCGTGTGAGACATTTAAGTCTCCGTCCCGTACCAGAGGTGAGGCGAGTATCAGGAGTCCGTGCAGTTTCATGTTACGCGGAAAAAAGAATCGCGTTTTATCTGTCCCACCAAACTCTGTAACACTAAAACTTTTAAAGAGGGGCCATCTACCATTGCCACGGTTACACAAGAGAGCAGATCCAGCTCTGCAGGGGGAGGGCCCCATACGGGGGCTGTGAAGCCAGAGAGACGAATCATGTGGAACTATTTAACAAGTCAGGATAGAAAAGTGGTCTGAGTGGGTTGGCAATAGTTGAGGGTCTCTTACAAGTTTTTTTTTTTAACTCGTTTAGTCATGCAAACAGTCCTTGGATCCCATCAAGTGATAATAGAGGGTTAATTAAATGATTAGGAATTAATAAATACAAATTAAATACAAATGTATTGATCTGAATAAATTATAATAATAATAATAATAGTAAGTAATAATAATACTAATGCTAATAATGAAAAATCTCAGATAAAACTGATTGGGATGCAGTCACATCTCCGATATGCATTTTCCAAAGTGGAAGCGATTGAGTGAAGGTGCGGACGAAGAGAAGAGAAGAGAAGAGACTGAGAGGAGAGAAGAGCATCATGCCTCCACACAGGCTTCATTACCTGCACCCTAGGGGCAAAAGGCGAACTTCTTCTACTAAGGCTTTGGCTCTAGGTGGAGGCAAAATTACACGGCAGGGTGGGGGAGGGGGGAGAAAGAGGGGAAAAAGTTTTGCAATAAAAGCTGAAACCCCCACAAGGACACTTTTCAAACACAGCACAATCTCGCCCTCAGCTCTCCCTCCCTCCCTCTCTCTCTCTCTCTCTCTCTCTCTCTCTCTGTTAGCAATCTCTCCCTCCCTCTTCTTTCTCTCTCTCTCCCTCTCTCTCCCTCTTTCTTTCTCATTCTCTCTCTGTCTCTCTCTCAGGGGTGGTCTTGTCACTGCACTGTTTTTTTTCTCTCCATCTCTCCCAAAATTGCATACATTGCATCCCCAAATGAGTTATTACAGGTTATTGTTTGGATGTCTTGGCGGAGGTCTGGTGGAAGGCTCACCGCTCCGAATCCATGCGTAGAGGAGAAGACGACGACCAACTGAATCATCAACCCCTCCATATAAACCACACGCACACGCACACGCACACGCACACGCACACGCGCACAGCGCACACACACACACACACACACACACACACACACACACACACACACACACACACACACACACACACTACCTTCTTCTCTCTATTACACACACACAAAATCTCTCTCTCTCTCTCACTCACACACACACACACACACACACACACACACACACACACACACACACTCAGCCCCCCCCCCCCCCCCTCTGTTTAATTTCCTTGCCTCGCTGTACCTGCTCTTGCGGCGCCTCTGAAAACTTTCCCGTGTCCCTGCGTCAGAGTGACGCCAGCGAGGCCATTGAGTAACCGCGAGCGCGCGAGCGCTCCAGCCGCTAACAAAAGAGCTAGCCGCGGGCTGCTCTGACTCAACGCGGGAGAGCGTTCGAACCGAGCCGCCCTGCCTTTTCAGGCCGCTTTCCCTTTTGTACACACGCGCGCACTGTTTGGATCTCCCAAGGTCTCCCAAGGCACACTCTGAGTGCTCGCGGTAAATATGCTGAGATTCATGCACCCACACAAATACGTGTGAAAAGTCTAGCTTTGATTGCGATTGTCAACTCTTCTGTGTCTCTATGAGTCAATTTCCTGATTTCAATTCCTCTCTAGCGATGAAAAAAAGTGCCATGTGATAAGAATGTACAGTATTCTCAGCCTCAGCCTTATTTGCACTGTCTGTACCGACACCGACTGTTAGGTGTTAAAAGTTAAATGCTGTTTTGACACACTCCAGGTAAATATTAATGAAAACATAAATAATGCTCATAAAAAATGTATCTCATCTTTATCTTAGCAAACAAAACAAATTAAATATATAAGTATATAATTATAACTATATATATATATATGTATGTGTGTGTGTGTGTGTGTGTGTGTGTGTGTGTGTGTGTGTGTGTGCATCTGTTGTGCTCCCTGTACAAATGTGTTTCTGCAGTTGCCCATATCCACTCTGGCCTCAATTTCCTTAAGAGCTGCAACATCTTAGACGGCCTAAAGTGACACTGAATTACCGTGTAATCTAGTCTGGCGCTTGTCACCGGGAGCAACCACCTGTCGCTCTCTCCCTCCCTCCCTCTATCGCCCCTTCTCACTATCTCTCTCTCTCTCTCCCCATCTCACTCTACCTCTCTCTCCCTGTCTCTCTCTATCTCACTCTCTCTCTCTCTCTCTCTCCCCAGAGAGGATATTTTTACAGGAGACAATGAGCTACACGGAGGCACGAGGCGACGCAGCCATCCATTACCCTGCGGAGGCGCTGGGCCTCGTCCAGCCTGGTGGGCAGACAGACAGACTGACTGACAGACTGACTGGCCGACTGACTGACCGACTGAGTGACCACGCGTGGAGCCGGGCCAAGGTCTGTTCCCACAGTCGTGTCTCTGATGCCCCCCCTGTCTCTCTTCTCTCTTTCTCACTCCCGTGTTTGCCCATTTTCTAATAGCCCTGGCCCGCTGATAATAACCCCAGCTGCCCTGAGACCAGCGGACAGACTACTGTGCCAATATCACTCTCACACATCACAAAGTTAAGCAAGTCAGAGGGGCCTACACACAGCAATGTCAGACACCTAACAATAACAAGTAACAAAGTAAGTAACATAATGATCTAATTAATGAAGTTCTAGATCATTCTGTAGTTCAAGTTTTGTTCTACTAAGTTCAAAAACTGCAAAATAACTCTCCATAAATAAAGACACATTTGCACTCATACTTGTGATGCAGCATTATTAAAGACTACACTATGGCCATTAATCAAGAGGCCCTATATTCATATCCCTGTGTGTCCTGCAGCAGCAGCAGCAGCAGCAGCAGTGGTGCACCATGGGTACTCACTGAGAGCTGTCCAGACAAGTACTGAGGGGCGTCTCGCAGCATCCCAGAGCTCATGGGAGACGTGACGGAGATGGAGGGCCGGTCCATCTTCTGCGACTCGAACGAGCTCGAACCTGACCGACAAAGAGAGGAAAAGAGAGAAAGACAGACAGAAAGAAAGAAAGAAAGAAAGAAAGAAAGGGAGAGGAACAAATGAGGCATGATAGGGAAACATATGGAAGGAGATGCTTATGTGAGATAAATATTGGATCCTGTAAACTTTCTGAATTTTTTTTTGGTGTTTTTTTTTTTTTAAATAACTCACTTGATATTAAAACAAATACCAGTAGGCTACTCAGATTTCAGTCTGGTTGTACTTAATTACCCTGATTTTGCAATCAGACTGAAATCCATTTCATATTTGGGAATAAGTAACCTGGAGTTTATCATGATTCCTGAATGAAAATGTGTCATCATGGAATTGGATTTTTACTAGTTTGTTTAGGATGTAAACTGGAACATTCCTTATTCTGATAACTATCAAAATGTTTTTTTTAATCAGATCGTTTAGCACATGGCACCACACTGACTCAATCACTTCGCGCACTGTGAGAGGCGCTCAAAGACTGAGAACAAGGCCGTCCGAAAACACATGAAACACACACTCGGACTGGAGAGTGCACTGAGAGTGTACTGAGAGTGTACTGAGAGTGCACTGAGAGTGATACTGAGAGATCAGACGGTCACATTATGAAAAGACCAGAGAGAAGGACTAAGGGGTGGACAGTTCTTTTCACTCAGGGACAGCTGATCCCTATGGATTCCTTTCCACTCACTTGATTCCAGTTGTGCGTGTGTGCTGTCTGGTATCCTTGGAATATCTCTGCAACATAAGAGAGAGAGAGAGAGAGACATGGTGAGAGATGGAGAGAGAAAGGGATGGAGAGAGAGAGAGAGAGATGGAGGGAGGCACTCACGCACGCAGGGGATCATTTAGAGTTAATGCAGGCAGCATGGGCTTTAAATGACCCTAAGCAGCACATTAGTTTGGGCTTTGGTGGCAGCGCACTCTCTCTGCATTACAACGCAGATCAGATATGGGGACGGACCGACAGCCAAGAGAATCTCGGAGGAGTGGCTTCACCAACAAAGAGGCTTTTGGGAGCTAACATTGTCAATGTAGGTGAGCTCCATCCCAGTGGGCAGTGGCTGGGGTACCACAGCGACCACAGATAAACAGGGTGGAAGGCCAGGCATGATGGGAAATGTAGTGAAAGTGTAGTGTTCTGATCCTGGTCAGACTACAATGGAACGAGGCCCTTTAGTCTTCTCAAGCCAGAAACTCAATTGATCAACTACTATCGGACAATAGACTCTTACTCCCACACCTCCTCAGTACGCACATATGGATTCCATATTCGATTCCCCATGTGTAAACGGTATGTGTGAAGTACATTCAAATTTAATTCACATAAGAGATGTGACATTTTTCTGACATGGGCATGACGGCCAGGACTTCCAGAATGTTCAATTCCTATTCACTGTAACGTCCAATTAATAACTCAAGTTCACATCATGTAGGATAAAATCTGAACTTGATAAAATCATTAAATGCCATAAAATGCCATAGTCATCAAATACCGCAAATCTCAGGAGGTCATATTCCGATTAAGGTGTATGTGCATGTCTACATAATGGGACAAAGACGGAATACTCCCCCTCCTCATTATTACTGCTTACTCCAACCATGGCTGTATGGCAGAAAATGCTTACATGACAGTGTCTTACTCTGAATATTGTCTTCATCAGGTGAATATTGCAATGCTGCTGTCCACGTACACATAGCCTATATTTACTACCACTCTAGGATGGTACACAGCCTAGTAGGGATGTCCCGATCAGGTTTTTTTGCCCCCGAGTCCGAGTCCGAGTCATTTGATTTTGAGTATCTGCCGATACCGAGTCCCGATCCGATACTTTTAAGTATCAATGATATAGCCTACTACCTTTAACTATTGCTTGTTTTCGTATCATTAGGCCTATACACCATATTTTGAAAATATTTAACAAAGACCATTTTTTACTTTCCAGTCATTTATTAAACTAACCATTTTTATACCTGCAGTGTTTATTAATAGGGCCTACCTTAAATCTAATTTACGTGTATCTCATTGATACTTGTTCAATCATAAGGATGAAAGAACTGAACATATTGAAGCAAAGTAATCAAACTACATTCATAGACATGTGTCTATTCTTCATCCACTATGCCTCCATGAAGTTTGGCCTTTTCATTCGAACACCTTTTCACGTGACTCTCAGGATATAGTTTTCTGCCTCACTTATGGATACAATGTTTAATTCTGGACTGAATCACTGAAACAGAAGTTGCGCGATCGCTGTCAGTTTTATTTACTTTCGTTTTGCGTCATATAGCGCCAGTCAAGGCGTCAATAATTGAATAGGCTACAGGACGAAAAATGGCAGGGGATGGACAGGATTAGCTGACAACTCTGTGATGCTCGCTTTGTCCGAGCTCAACTATCTGTCTGCAGTTTTCGAGCGGCCAGATCAGACCGCTGTATAGCATTCACTGCCACCGGGCAGAGCAGCCACTCGTTTAAATCACACGGCTGCCTGCGAGCAGCCGCGGCCGCGGGAGAGAGACGGTGAGTGAAGGAGGGGGCTAGGGGCGGGCAAACACACACACACACACACACACACACACACACACACACACACACACACACACAGCAGAGTTGTGTTGTTAACGTATTAGAACTAGTATTTAGTTGATGACTTGCGGCCGTTTTACACACGCCAAAGTGGCGGATTACACTTTGTCATAATCCACTCGCCAGAACAGAAATCTACACGCCATTGGCGCTTGACGGGTGCTAATTTTGAGCCCTGCCTGTACCACCACATAACAGCAAATACTAAGCTGTTATTTTTCCCATTTGTTTTGAAGTATTATAGATCTGTTAATATATATAAATATATATATATATCCGATCCCTGATCGGGATGTAAAGTCCGATTCCGATCGAGTCTGAAACTACGTGATCGACCCCGATTTCCGATCACGTGATCGGATCGGGACATCCCTACAGCCTAGTGACCTCAATGATCTCAGGGTCAGACACTCACCCAATGGGTCGCGAGACCACTAGTTCCACCTGAGGCTCGGGCTTTGATTCTAGAATGATATTGTAAACTTCTTTAAAAGTGGCTCCTTGTAATATCCTGC
>NC_084999.1:19686256-19711256 GCF_963854185.1 Sardina pilchardus | reverse complement strand
CTCAAGGGATTAGCCCATGGCTAAATTAGATGATTTCAGACAGGACGGCGCTTAAGCCCCGTATTAATTTTTGTGGTCTTGCCAGCGGGCTTATTTTAGCAAATACCTTTCATCCATATTCAAGACAAAGAAAGCGATCCTGATGACAAGGAGGCAAACCGGTTTAGGTGTTTTTGGGAGGTGGCCACAGGCTGGTCCATCCTGTGGTTGACGGCCACCTCAGGAGTGGGCAGAAAAACAGCTGCTGGACTAACTGACTGACTGACTGAAAAAAAAGCTTAGGCCAGTCTGGAGAATGCATAGGATGAAATATCACATCAATTAAAATAGGAATGATACAATAAACGGACAGATATTTAAACAGTAAGCTAATAGCTCAATGTCTGACTGTATACTTTATACTGTATACTTTTTCCCTATTCAATATTAAATAACCTAAACTCAAAGAGTAATGGACAAACACATACAGAGTAATGGGCTAAACGTGTCAGTCATGGACATCAATATGGCACTGGATTTCCGACTCCTGTCCTGTCTGTCTCCTTCTCTCCTGTTCCTGGGCGCAGCAGCCAGAGCGGAGCGTGTGTGATGGTGCAAGAGAGTGGCATGCACCCGTAGCCCCTCCACCTCCCGCCAGCGCAGCCCCCAAACCCCACCCCGTCACGGCATGGTGGAGGAAGGTGGAGCTGGGAGATGGAACTGGGAGGTGGAGGCGGACAGGAGAGTAGACCCTGGAGGAAGTGTGCATTGTGGGTGGTGGGGGGCTACGCAATGAATCGATTCTGTTATCGAGAATGCAGTACTAAGTAATTACTGTAGCTGATCGCAAAGGCTGCAATTAATCACGCAGCTTGTAATTCTGGCACAATGGTTTGTCTTGTCACAGGTATGATATTTTATATTCACGTCGTCATCTTTGTGTGACAGACAGTGAAGCTCACCAATCAGGAGCGTGCTGCTGCTTCTCACACACCAGTGCTCACCAATCAGAAGTGGCCCAACTAAAAAGTGAAATTTAGAATACCGAACTGAAGCTTGACTTTCAAAAATGATAACGCAAATCAAATCACAGTCATAATATCGGCCAGAAAACTCGCATCTATGAAATGCAACATTTTCCCCAAATAGCGCAGCCCTTAATCGGTGGGGCTCAGGGGACATTCGTCCCATTTGTCTCTCACATTGCACCCCACTGAACCCCTCCATCACGGACATACAGTATCTCCTCCACCTCCACCTCCACGGCCAACTCCAACTACTTTCCTCCAGCTCCAGCTCCAGCTCCAGCTCCAGCCTCCAGCCTCCAGCCTCCAGCCTCCAGCCCCACTGCTCTGCCATCCTCCCAGGCACGCTCTCCCAAATGGAACAGCAGAGAGCAGATGGAATGGAGAAGGGGGGGTGGGGGAAACCAAAAGCAAATGAGGCAGCATTCAGCGAAGGAGCTGAGGAGCACGCGATGAAAAACCAACACTGACACATATACAGTACATATATATGATATATATATATATATATATATATATGCAACACAACTAAGAGGGACCACTGGGAAACAAACATATGGTGATGGATAGCATGACAAGGTATTGAAGAAAAGACACAAAAAAAGAAAACAAATACCACAGCTATGTGACAGTGGAAGGGAAAAAAGAGAAACATAACGTTGTCTGTGCCAAAAATACACACACAAAAAAAACAACAAAATCAAATGGAAAAAGAAATTTGTTTTTAAAAAGAAAAAACTCAAACCAATCCAACCCTCCCTGGAGAAAGTGCGAGTGCCAGTGATTTTTGTGCTGCTGCCGGGCCTCTCTAAAGGAGCAGGGGGGGGGGGGGGGGGGGGGGGGCAGGAGAGGAGTGGGTGAAGGTGGGGTGGGGGTGGGGGGGGGGCATAATGGCCCTGAGAGGTGCAGTGCAGAGCAGGTGAGTGGAGGGGGGGGCATCCCTGTGCTATCAGCATGGCGATTAAAGACAAAACAATACAGAGAGAATGGAGAGAGAGAGGAGAGAGAGAGAGAGAACGAAAACGAAGAGAGAGGAAGGGGAGAATGGGTGAGACATAGAAAGAAAGAGAAGGAGAAAGAGAAAGATATATAAATTGAGAGAGAGAGAGAGATGTGTAGATAGAGAAAGAGAGATATACATACAGAGAGGGAGAGAAAGAGAGAAAGATAGATAAAAAAAAAAGAGAAAGAGAGAAGCTCGCCACATGCATCCGGGACCATCATTCCTAAAGGTGCCATGACAAACAGACAGTCGGTTTGTGGATTGATGCTCTTTTGTTTTGAGGGAGGGTAGGTGGGGAGAGGGAGCCTCGAGAAAAACAAAGTATCAAAGCAACAGTTGCCATGAAGCAAACCACAATGCAAGCCAGAGAGAGCTCTCCACTTCCTCTTTCAACCACACCCAGCGCCGAGCATGGGAGCTGGCTGACAAAAAAACACAACAGACTGACAAAAAAGAAAGGAAAAAAAACTCCACAAACTAAACAAAAAAAAAAGACAAACAAAAAAAGTCTTGATATTCTGAACTACAGAAGAACAACAAAATAAGCATCAAAGCGCCAAAGAGTAAATGAATCCATCAAATCAAATCAACAGCTCACTTACTGACAAGCAACAGGGCAAGGAAAAACAAACACCAACTCAACAAAAATAAACGGAAATAAACCAGAAAATACTCAAAATAACCAAATACCAAAATCAGTAAACCAGTAAACAAGAGCACGATCGAGTTTACAAACAAAAAAAAATAAACAAACAAAAAAAAGCAAGCCAGACAAGGGTCCCAGTACCTTCTCACTATGGCTATGCTCTTCGTTTAGCGTAGTGCTACTGCACGTATCAACGCCCGAGTCTTTAACGAGGGGCTCGCACCACTCGCCGTCCTCCTCCAACGAGTGACCCCCAAAGCGCACCATTTTCTTTTGCCCCTCAGATAAGGAGGGAGTCTGCTCAATAGTTTTTCTTTTTCCCCTTTGACTGTTCCCTACAGTTGTGGAATAAAAAACAGAAGGAAGAAAAGAAAGGAAGAAAGAAAGAAAGACATGCAGAGGTGTAAATAAACCAAAGGAACCATGAAATGACAAAGGACTCAGAGAGAGAGAGAGAGAGAGAGAGAAGGCAGGGGAGGAGGTGGAGAAGGAGAGGTTGCTTGGCTCCGCATGTCTCACCAAAGACATTGAGGAAGCCTCGTTGCTGTGCCACGTCGCGTGGTCCCACCAGTGGCCATCCAAGTCTCCTGCGAAGGTCACACACATACACAGTTGTACATACAGCATGGATACATGTACATAGACGCACGCACGCACGCACGCACGCACGCACGCACGCACGCACGCACGCACGCACGCACGCACGCACGCACGCACGCACAATTGGGAAAGAGGGGCTTGAACACACATCCTTCACTGTCTACAGCATACATAAACAAAACTTGCACCACCATCCAACAGACATTCTCCTTAACACACACACACACACACACACACACACACACACACACACACACATATATTGTACACTGACACAAACAAACACACACACACAGCCCTGGTGTCATTAGCTGACCAGGTATCATGTTTCTGCCCGTAAACAGCCAGAGAGGGAACGACAGCACAGCGACAGGAGTGACCAACAATAAAGTGAGAGAGACCGTGGGAGCAACAATGACAAGTTACATGGGATGGGTATAATATGTATGTGTATGTGTGTGCATGTGTGTGTGTGTGTGTGTGTGCATGTGTGTGTGTGTGTGTGTGGGGGGGGGTGTGTGTTATTTTGGGTGGCTATTTTCGAAGGAGTCACGCTTGATGGTATCTGTGTTTGGCTAACAAACGGTCCCTCTTGACTCCGCTCCCTCGGGAGAATCAGTTCCACGTCAGGCGGCCCATCGTCTCTATCGGCCGTCCGTCTCATCTGTCTGTGGCCAGCAGATATGGCAGATGCTGCGCTTTTCTCTCCACCCCTCCCTTTTCCTCCCTCCCTCTCTCTCTCTCTCTCTCTCTCTCTCTCTCTCTCTCTCTCTCTCTCTCTCTCTCTCTCTCTCTCTCTCTCTCTCTCTCTCTCTCTCTCTCTCTCTCTCTCTCTCTCTCTCTCCACTCATCTTCCTGCAAATGCTGTGCAGACTCCCAACAGTTTATTTCATGCTCTGATTGCCGATTCGCAGCTCCCAGATGCCAAGTGTCACATTCATCGGAGGGCAGCTGCTGTGCTGTTGGCCCACGCGTGCGCTACAAGGAGGTCCCAGAGTAGCCAACCTCAAGCGCTCCTTCAACTTTAACCATCGTGGTCAAGATTATGACCGGACAGTCGCATCTGATCTTGCCTCCCTGTCTGATGCTACGCTAACATAGAGACACCCCCATTCATACTGCTCATCTCACAGACCAATTTAGCTCAAGATATAGTACAACACATTCAGACACACAGAGAACAAGGAAAGGTTTTTTCCCATTCACTAAAACCTGTCTAAAGCTGTGATGTCTATGAAGACAATAGTAACTTTGACCCAGCAAACATGCCCGTGTGGGCCCACAATGGGCAATTGTGGGCAGGGCAAACCCACACTTATCCCAAACGGGCCCCTAATGGGGTAGCCCATGCTGGGCCCATAGGTGTTTTCCCCTTTGGGGCCCCACTTAGGGATTTCTGCGGACAAGCCCACTGTGGGTTTGCCCACACTTTGCCCGCATTGGCCCAATAAGGGCAGCCCATGCGGGCCCCGCAGCTGTTTTGCCCTTTGGGGCCCCACTTAGGGATTTCTGCGGGCAGGCCCACTGTGGGTTTGCCCACACTTTGCCCGCATTGGCCCCATAAGGGCAGCCCATGCGGCCCCGCAGCTGTTTTGCCCTTTGGGGCCCCACTTAGGGATTTCTGTGGGCAAGCCCACTGTGGTTTTGCCCACACTTAGCCTGCATTGGCCCCTTAAGGGGAGCCCATGTGGGACCCACAGCTTCTTCCCTTAGGATCCCCAGTAAACCCACACCAGTTTTGGTGGCTTTTCTACGGTTTACCCGCATTAGCCCCCTAAAGGCCTAAAGCCAACAGTAAGCCCACAGTAAACCCACACTACCCCACAGTAAGCCCACACTACCCCACAGTAAGCCCACAGTAAACCCACAGCAAGCCCACAGTAAACCCACAGCAAGCCCACACTACCCCACACTAAGCCTGCAGTAAACCCACACTACCCCACTGTAAGCCCACACTACCCCACACTAAGCCCACAGTAAACCCACACTTCCCCACAGTAAGCCCACAGTATGCCCACAGTAAACCCACACTACCCCACAGTAAGCCCACACTACCCCACAGTAAGCCCACACTACCCCACAGTAAGCCCACAGTAAACCCACACTACCCCACAGTAAACCCACACTACCCCACAGTAAGCCCACACTACCCCACAGTAAACCCACACTACCCCACAGTAAACCCACACTACCCCACAGTAAACCCACACTACCCCACAGTAAGCCCACACTACCCCACAGTAAACCCACACTACCCCACAGTAAACCCACACTACCCCACAGTAAGCCCACACTACCCCACAGTAAGCCCACAGTAAACCCACAGCAAGCCCACAGTAAACCCACAGCAAGCCCACACTACCCCACACTAAGCCTGCAGTAAACCCACACTACCCCACTGTAAGCCCACACTACCCCACACTAAGCCCACAGTAAACCCACACTTCCCCACAGTAAGCCCACAGTATGCCCACAGTAAACCCACACTACCCCACAGTAAGCCCACACTACCCCACAGTAAGCCCACACTACCCCACAGTAAGCCCACAGTAAACCCACACTACCCCACAGTAAACCCACACTACCCCACAGTAAGCCCACACTACCCCACAGTAAACCCACACTACCCCACAGTAAACCCACACTACCCCACAGTAAACCCACACTACCCCACAGTAAGCCCACACTACCCCACAGTAAACCCACACTACCCCACAGTAAACCCACACTACCCCACAGTAAGCCCACACTACCCCACAGTAAGCCCACAGTAAACCCACACTACCCCACAGTAAACCCACACTACCCCACAGTAAGCCCACACTACCCCACAGTAAGCCCACACTACCCCACAGTAAACCCACACTACCCCACAGTAAGCCCACACTACCCCACAGTAGGCCTAAACCCACACAAGTGCGGGGGCAGTGGGGGATTTTGGGAGGGTATGGGAATATAAGGGCCCATAATGGGTCCCACTGGGGCCCAATGAGCCAAATGTGGGCAAGCCCCACACTCTGCCCAAACTGTGGGTTTGCCCACAGGGGCCGAACCAGGGTCCCAGTGTGGGGCCCGCATGTGCCCCGCATTTCACGACGGTAATGGGGCCCACAGTGGGCAGCCCGCAGTGGGCCTGAATTACATGCCCGCAGTGGGCCCACTGTGGGCCCACACGGGCATGTTTGCTGGGTAGCTTTTAGAAGTGACACACCTACACAAAGTGTACATGTTCAACCATTTGACTCTGAAGGCTTTTAAAGAGAGCACCCGTAACCCACCCAATAGTCTTCAACTGTGTTTCTGCCTCCACCCCGGTCTCTGGCTAAAGCCCCAGGCCCTCTAGCCACCTGGGGTTCTCTATCTTTCCCCACTCTCTCCTTAGCTCACCTTCTGTCTTAGGCATTCTCTCTCTCTCTCTCTCTCTCTCTCTCTCTCTCTCTCTCTCTCTCTCTCTCTCTCTCTCTCTCTCTCTCTCTCTCTCTGGATGGCTGTGTGAGTGTTGACTCTACATGCGCTAAAGAGAGAGGGATGAATCAGAACAATACACAGCAGGAAAGTTTGAGCCTGTGTGTCTGTCTGCATATAGGTGTGTGCAAGTGTGCGTGTGTGTGTGTGTGTGTGTGTGAGTGTTACTGTGTGTTTGTGGGTATGTTATAGTGTGTGTGTGTGGGTGTGTGTGTGTGTCTACGCTTGTGTGTGTGTGTGTGTGTGTATGTGCTCGCATGCTAGTGTGTGTGTGCACGTGTGAGAGTGCATGTGCGTGTGCACATGGGTGGGGGGCAGAGTGCTGAATCAGACGCAGGCACTGCACAGGCTCCAGGGCCGGCAGCCTCTCCATCACTCTGACAACTCAATAAAAACCCAGTGTAAACTATTAATTGGATCATTAATTATTGATGCTGTTTTTACTACGATTTGAAAAAACGGAGGGGGGGCCGAGCAAAGAAAAAGAGAGAGAGACACACACAAACTCAGATAGAGAGAGAGAGAAAGAGAGAGAGATAGAAACACTGCATCTTTTCCTGTCTGGTAAGTGCCATACAGACACACCTATCGTCAAACAATGACTGCACCTTCATTACAACACTCTACACACACTCAGATGACACAACACCCTCTTCCACTTCTCACCTTCACAATTTCACACTTTTCTATCACTCTCTTTTCTCTATTGGAATCTTGCGTTTTAACTCCTCTCTCCAAGTCTCTCTCTTCAACTCTTCAACACTTCCATCCCCTTCCATTTCTCTGTTCACTCTCTTTCTCTCTCTCTCTGTCTCTCAGTCTCTCACTCTCAGTTTTTTTCTTTCTGTCTTTTTCTTTTTCTCTCTCTTTTTCTCTATCCCCCACTTCTGGCCACCCGTCCGTCCACCTGACGATCAATAAGGAAGAGACTGGACAGTCGGAGGACAGTCACCCTAAATCAGCAGAGAACCTTCACTAAACATAAGCCGGATCTATTAGAACACCACCACTATCCCACAATGCCTTGGGGCTGGAGCCCACACTGCTCTCTGCTCTCTGCCCACAGAAGGGGTGGCGGCGGGGGGGGTCTGACGTCAGTGGCAGCCAGGCACACTTGCCAAGTCAATGGCCGTGGGGAACTGGGACCACAGGTAACCGCCTCAGTGATTGGATTATGCAATGTTGTCATGTTTATGTGTGATGATTGGTAACTCTTGATATGACGACGATGCTTTTGTTTCCCATTTTTGAAATTTGTGCAATGAGTGAGTTTGTCTCAAACTTGAGCTCTCTAACTCATTCACTAACGCACGCACACACACACACAAACCCACACACACACACACACACACACACTGAATTATTTATTAGAGCTGTAGGGAAACAAAGTGGTGGTCATAGAGCGACTGATCAGACATCAGTTAAGTGGCAGGCAGGCAGGCCGTCTGAACCACTATCACTGATTCCAGAGATGAGGGCCATGGAGAGACTGTCTCAAAGCAATCATCCCAGATACTACTTTGGAACGCAGCCAGCCTTACATTAAATACCCCTTTTTTTGTGTGCTTATGGTCAGTTTTTACACAAATAAACCAAATATGTCTAAATACTTCTCTACTTTTAATTACTGTGTGATTTGTGCAATTACATGCATAATAATCATCATTATGCAAATGATGCTGCTAACCGTTTTAATACATTTTTAATTATTCCTCATAAAAACGTACAACTAGACGGCAAGAGCACCCATAACCTGGCTCTTCAGACTCCTTCGCGAGCGCGGTGCTAAATAGCGGCACGCGTGCGCAGCACGCACGTCCCTTTGGAGAGATCCTGACCTCTTTACCCCTCTCGCCCGACTAACAAACCAACACAGCACCAAACGCCAAACCTGGAGGGCTCCTGGCACCATCAATAATTGAGCGCGGTGTTCTCCGCGGCGCGCGGCGAGCAGGAACAGTTACATAAGCCCGGGATAGCCTAGTAGCGACGCGAGAGAGAGACCCGCGAGGGAAGTCCGCGCGCTAGCTAGCGGGCAGGAGGAGGTGGTGGCTGGGGCACCAATCGAGGACCTGGTTTTACGCTGGACCATGGGGGTAGATCGTCAGCTGCTGGGGGAGGTGTGACCGGCGAGTGGACACGGGTGTGGACACCACATGTTTACAAGTTTGCGAACGACGTCGGGTGTTAGAGCCACGGCGAGACCGTGACCTTCACAATTAGCAGCGACTTGGTCACTGCTCATTAGCGCTTATGGGAGACCGTCCAAACGGGCTACCTGGTGTCCAGAAACACCGCGTCCATACGCTGACGTTTGTGATATTTGCACCTGTGGCAGGGTGACGTATCCTGTCCAATCTCATCAAAGGCTAATCTTTCGCCTGAACGTTCAGCCAATCAGAACGGTGGATTATTTTTTTTTTTTAATGTGCGTGCGTGGCAACGGCGCCCCACCTGCGGTGCTTTGATGGCGTGGGCTCCCGCGGGGCAGGGGCGGGGCAGGGGCAGGGGCGGGAGAGGGGCCCTGCGGGGGGAGACTTTAATTAACCTTGCGCTCTTAATTACTCGCTCGCCACCGCTCCCAATCTCTTCCGCGCACCAGCCAGGGAGGTGCACAGGGTCCTCTCTCTTTTCTCTCTCGCTCTCTCTCTCTCTCTATCTCTCTCTCACACTCACACACACACACACACGCACACGCACAGGCACACACAGACACACACACACAGACAAACTCTTCTGACAGACATCGGCGTGACATCACCACTCCCCAGTGCCACCTGGGACTGATCCATGTGCCGTCGCCAATTACATTTCCTGCTTCAGGAAAGTCAAAATGGGACAGCAGCCACCTCTGCCCCTCTTACCTCCCCTCCCCTCCACTCTCCTCACCTCCTCTCCTCTTTCCCTCTCTCTCTCTCTCTCTCTCTCTCTCTGACTCTCTGTCAAACCTCACGCCCCCGCCTCCACCCCCCTGTGCATCTCGTCATCCTCCCCTCTGCCCCCCTTGCTCTTTCTCTCTCTCTCTCTCTCTCTCTCTCTCTCTCTCTCTCTCTCTCTCTCTCTCTCTCTCTCTCTCTCTCTCTCTCTCTCTCTCTCTCTCTCTCTCTCTCTCTCTCTCTCTCTCTCTCTCTCTCACTCACTCACTCACTCACTCACTCACTCACTCACTCACTCACTCACTCTCTCTCTTATGTAATGGAGTCCATTACAGCAGATTGAGCCAGTGGATCAGAGGGAACTAGAAACTCAAACTGCAATACATGTCACAGGAGGACAGCAGAGACGAGGGAGAGGAACAGGGACGGGGAGTAAGAAAGAATCACACCGGTACAGCATGTGTGTGCTCTCTGTCTCTCTCTCTCACACACACACACACACACACACACACACACACACATACACACACACACACATTTTTAGCATATTAATATGCACACAGTAGAGAGGGAAACCAATAAAATGTTGCACATCCACACCAAAGTCAGTCGAAGTTTTTGCACGTAAAGGGAGAGAAATCTCACACAATCCCACAAACACATACTGTACAAGTTTCAACACTCAACTGCAGGCTGCAAGGAAGAAGATTAGTATTGATACAACATAACAACTACTATCAACTCCCATGTCTATGTCCAACACATCAAGAAAAAACTACCGGTATGCATGAAATATATCTAATTATCATATGGCTCTTCGGAATGCTACAGAGAATTCCAGTGACATGCGCTGACCTTCCAAAGGCTTGGGGGTCCAATATTAAAAAGATCACTGCCAATGGCAAGTGGTTTTGTGCTTCTAATTCATACAGTATCTTTCAACAAGTCTGTTTACAGTACTTATCGCAATGGGACTTTAAGAGTTATGGAAGTATTATGTTGCCATGCAACACCTATTACGGGCAACACATTCATTTAAAAACACATGTAGTGTGAAGTTTCTTCTCTCATTTTGGCAAGTAGCTGCATACAGTAATTAATAAGTGAGATAATCTATTGTCCACTAGTCAATATCAGAATATAGTCCCATCAGGGCAAACATGATCTCGACATGAGGACAAAATATCAGCATTCAATGAACCAATGTTCTCTCACCAGCGTTAATGACACCAAATGGGCTAAAGAACAGAAGGGCTGGTACCCTTAAACAAATACATCCTTATCAATACGTTACTGTAAAGACAGCCATCTTTACACACACACACACACACACAGACACAGACACAGACACACACACACACACACACACACACAAACAAACACACTCTCTTTCTCCCACACACACACACACACAGGCATTAATTGCTACCACTGTGAGCGGATGTAAAACACATTCTCCCCTGACTGGGGCCGTCCTCCGCTGCAGTCCTGTTTAATGCAGAGCATATGGCGCGGGGGGGCAGGGTGAGCTCCCCACGGCACCCGCGCATAAATATGGATCAACAAACAGTGATCATCACAGGCCCGCCAGACCCCACACATCTGGACAGGATGGCCCAGGTAACAGGTGAGGCTTTGTTCAGCTCGGTGTAGGCCGTTAATCTGTTGGCGTAACTTTGTGTTTAGGGGCATGCACCGAGGTGGTGTTAATAATGGATGGTTATCTGCATATGCAAGGGCACATGTGCTTGTGTGTGTGTATGTGTGTGTGCGTGTGTGTGTGTGTGAGAGAGAGAGAGTGAGAGAGAGAGCGCGAGAGAGAGGAAACAGTGAATCAAGTGAAGCAAAGATAGAGCGTGAGAGAAATAGAAGTGTGTGTGTGCGTGTCTGTATGTATGTGTATGATTGTGTTCTTGGATATTTTGTGATTCCTAGTGTATATTTTGGGTTATCATGTGTGTGTGTGTGCGTCTGTGTGTGTTAGTGTTTGCGCTTAGGTGTTTTATGTGCTGTGTGTGTTGAGTATGTTGTGTATGTATGTGTGTGTGTGTGTTTTGAGTATGCTGTTTGTTTGTGTGTGTGTTTTGAGTATGTTGCATGTTTCTGTGTGTGCTTTGAGTACATTGTGTGTGTATGTGTGTGTGTGTGTGTGTGTGTGTGTGTGTATGTGGCTAGCCGGTGTGTGTGTGTGTGTGTGGTTAGCCGGTGCGTGTGGTCAGCCGCTCCCCGCTCACCTTTCTCGCTGATGGACTCGCTCTCGATCTCCACGTCCTCGCAGCTGGTGTACTCGGGCGTGGTGGCCAGCTCCTCCTCGGAGCTGCTGAGCGACACCTGCCGCATCCCGCCCCCTCCTCCTCCTCCTCCTCCTCCTCCTCCTCCTCCGCCGCGCTTGCTCTTGTGCGGGCGCGGGGGCGGCGGCCGCACCGTCTCCGACTGGTCCGAGCTGAGCGAGTCGTTGCGCAGCATGCTCTCCATCTTCTCCCGCTTGGTCCGCCGCATGGCCGAGCCGGGCTCCAGGTGCTGCTGCTGCTGCTGGCCGGACGAGGGCGGTCGCAGATGGCCGTCCCCGGGGCCGCCGCCGACGCGGGGCCCGTAGGGGTGCGGCTGCGGGCCCCCGGGGGCCCCGGGGCCCCTCAGCGGATCGTCCAGCTCGGTGTAGGCCAGCGAGACGTCGCTGTGGCGCCGCTCGTGGCGGAAGCGCGACACCTCGGCGTGCATGCGCATCTGCTCCTCGTACGGCTGCGGCTTGACCGGGTAGCGCGCCAGGTTGGGGTCGCTGCGGTAGCGCGTCTGCAGCTCCTCCTCCTGCTGCCGCCGCTGCAGCTCGTACTCGCTGGGCGTCTGCGGGTGCCCCCCGTGCGGGTGGTGCCCGTGCGGGTGCGGCGGCGGGCGGAGCAGCTCGTCGTCGGGCGGGTAGTAGTCCTCCTGCGAGCGCCAGCCTCCGCGCCGGGCCCGGTACGCGCCCCGCGCCGCCTCGGCCCCGCCGTGAGGTCGCCCGTAGCCCCCCGGGCCCCCGCCGCCTCCGTGCCGGCGCTCCCCATCCCCGTAGTCGGACGGCGATCTGGGCATGCCGCCGAGCTGGCCTGGCGCATACTGGGAGCGATCGCCCCTCTCGTCCCTTTGGTCGTATTTTTGGTTTGGATCCCTGGTTGCAGACGGACTTCTCTTCCTGCAAGGGAACACCAAAACAGAAACACTTAGCTTTCCATTCACAATCAGTGTGTCTGTGTGTGTGTGTGTGGAGCTTCAAGCAGCTCAAGCTTATGCACACGTGACAATATTCATGCCCACCTCCAAAAGGTACAATTTACACACAACGTACAACGTAACGTTTTGCTACAACTTGCTACTGACACAAAATAAAGCATATGATAAAGCCTAACCTATCAAACATAAAGTAACATAATTGAGAACAATGCTGCAAATGTACAATTTATGCAAAACATATAACGTACAATTTACGCCTGGAATACAACATACAATTTACGCAAAAGGTACCACGTAACAATTTGCCGCAACTTACTACTGACACAAAATAAAGCATCCACAAGTCCAAGCTGGTGATTTCTGCACGGTGGATTTCTGAAGGCAAACAGGGCTGAGATAAAAACAGATCCCCAGATCCCCAGACGAGGAGTCCCAGGAGGAGAGGAGAGGAGAGGAACTCCTACACGAGCTGACACAGCACAGGATCGCACAGCAGAGGCTTATTGTATGGACCAGACACAAACACTAAACAAACAAGGTGCTTCTTGATTAATTACAGGCACGCTGCTGTGAGACCTGATTTTACTCTGCTCCGCAGTGTGTGTGTGTGTACGTGTGTGCGTGAGTAAGTCTGTGTGTGTGTGTGTGTGTGTGTGTGTGTGTGTGTGTGTGTGTGTGTGTTTGTGTGTGTGATTGTGTGTGTGAGATTTGAGTGTGCGCGCATGGGTGTGTCTGTTTGTGTGTACGTGTATGAGTATGTCTGTGTGTGTGTGTGACGTACTGTATGTGTGTGTGTGCGCGCACGGTTGTAGGTGTAGGGGTGTGTGTTTGTGTGTGAGAGACGTGTGTGTGCATGCATGGGTGTGGGTGTAGGTGTGTGTGTGTGTGTGTGTGTGTGTGTGTGTGTGTGCGTGTACCTGTGTGTCTATGAGCAAGTGTGGCAAGTGATGTGACTTGACATGGCCTGCCATGACATGAGAGTTTGTCACTCAGGCGAATACAGTATATGCATCCGTGTCCAAGCATATGCGGCTCCATGAGACATCCGGGCAGCGTAGCGCACTGACCCCCCCCCCCCCCCCCCCCCCCCAGACCCCATCTCCACATCACCAAACCAGCGTCAGCGACACCACAGCGCTGCCCAGCAACACACAGCCAGCTCCAAGACACACTCACTCACTGCGGTTAAAAGCCAATTGGTAAAGCAACATGAGCTGGGCTAAACAGAGACAGTTAACACCCAAACACACACACACAGGCACACACATGCACACACGCACAATCAAAACCAAATCTATTGATTGACTGAATGAGAAACAGACGGACATGAAGACAGGGTGGAGAGACCACTCCTGAACCTAAGGCCTGACGGGCAAAATATGAACAGCAGCACACTGACACTGACACCACCCTCTCTCTGAACAGACTCAGACTAGACTAGCGTTCCCAGAATTCCCTGCGAGTACGCACTGGGTAGAAGACAGGCAGCGTCTCAGCAGTGGGATGAGAGTGGCCAGCATCATCACCATTATGTGCCCACCAACACACACACACACACACACACACACACACACACACACACACACACACACACACACACACACACACACACACACACACACACACACACACACACACACACACACACACACACACACCACACACACCACCACCACCACCACCACCACCACCACCACCACCACCCCTGTCTCAGAGTTCTGACTATCAACCCAAGAGTTTGTGCCTTTTTTTTTTTCAAACAGGGAATGATTGTGGGATAGAAGGGGGAAAAAAGAAAAAAGGAGGGGAAAAGAGAGGGGGAAAAAAACAGAAAAAGCTTCTGAAGCATCCCCTCTCATTTTACACATGGCAGCTCTCTGTAAATGTTCATTAATCAGAATGTCTCTCTGTGCTGCGGGGCCTTCTGCTGAGACACAGGCTCTAGCCCGGAGCGCCATTGGACAGAACCTCCGGGCCCTGCTGATGAAACTGGCATTCTGATTGGCTGAAGTGCGATGCTAGGAAATGGTAGGCTGGCTCTGATTGGTTGATCTAATCATGCTGGTGATGGAGGTGTGGTTTTGGGTTTGGCTTTCTAAATTTTCCTCAAGGTTATTATGGGATGTCTGATCACACATTTTGCTCTCCACATGTTAAATTCAACAGCCCAATAACATGGCTCTCTTCATAATAAAAACAAAATGTACAGTACTGTATGTACAGTGTGTATGTCTGTGTGTGTGAAAGAGAAAATGTGTGTGTGCGTGCATGTGTTCCAGTTTGGGAGCATGTATATGTACATGAGAAATATAGGAAATGAGAGTGTGTGTATGTGTGTGTGTGTGTGTGTTCCGGTTTGTGAGCATGTGTGTGCATGAGAGATCTAGGAAATGAGAGTCTGTGTGTGTGTGTGTGTGTGTGTGTGTGTGTGCATGTATGTGTGTGCATGTACAGTATGTGTGTGTGTGTGTGCGTGTGTGCTTGTGGCGGTTGTTAATAGCGCTACAGCACCGTCGCGGGGCCTTTGTGGTGCATTACTACGCCACTGCTGGACAGAAGAGGGGTCACACACAATGACGCCTAATGGAATGACATCATCTGGCTCCGTGCCACGGCCCTCCGGCTACACACACACACATAAACACGGCATACAGCGCACAGCGTATAGGAACGCATACAGCGCACAGCGTATAGAAACACACACACATCGAAAAGGGTCCCGCGCATCTGCGTCCCAACGCAGTCCATTTTGTCATTGTGCACTGGAACACACAGCCTGATGCAGTATTTTCAGGCGAGAGGTGGATGTGGCGAGGAGAAAAGAGAGGAGAGGATGGAGGGATGGAGAGAAGAGGAGGGGAAAGGAGGGGAGAGGAAAGATACAGAGTAGAGAGGTTGGGAAGACTAGCATGGAATAAGGCTGCAGTAAGGCCGATTATTTTCAGAGTCGATTCATCTGACGATTATTTTTGCTGATTTATCGAGTACTTGTTTAATCAATAAAATACCAGACAATGGTGGAGTGTTTCATACAACATTCATGTCCTCAAATGTCTTGTTTAGTCCACACACCACCATGTATTTCGTTTTCTGTCAAGTAAACCAGAAAATATTTAAGCTTAATGAGGTAAAACCAGAGAAATTTGAGGTCGCTTCCATAACAGATAACATAAAACCGATTAACGATGACCAAAATAGCTGATGACTCATTTAACAGTTGCCAAACTAATCAATTAAGCCATGCATTACTGCTGCAGCCCTAGCACGGAGAAGCTTCTAGAAAAACAAGAGAGAGTAGAACTACAAAAGGACAAGAGGGACCAGACAGGAAAAAGAGGAGAGGGGAGAAAAAGATCACGATGAGATAACAGGAAGAAGGGTGTGTGTGTGTGTGTGTGGGGGGGGGGGGGGTAGGGGTGGGGGGGTCACGTCGTTAAATAAATGATCACACAGAACTCGCTCCTAACATTCCCAATCACCTTGGTCCAGACGGACGTCACATGGGCAGCCTCCTCAGCCGGGCCTGACAGGCGCGTCCTGGCGGAGCGGCCATGCATTATTCAACAGCGCGCACACACACACACACACACACACACACGCAACGCACGCGGACACCGAGTGGCTTCATTGAGAAATCCAAATGTGCTGGCGGTGCAAAAAAACCTGCTTTCTCTGTGTGCTGATGTGGTCGAGGGAGCATGAGTGTGTGTGTGTGTGTGTGTGTGTGTGTGTGTGTGTAGGCTACTGTGTATATGTGGCAGTGCATGCGTGTGTATGTTTGTGTATGTGTGTATGTCTGAGTATATGTCTGTGAGTCTGAGTGCGTACATATATATATGTGTGTGTGTGTGTGTGTGTGTGTTTAGTGAGTGCTTCCATCAGACGACAGGAATGATGATGTGGCTTGGCTGCAGATAAAGAGGAGAGAGGAAAGAGGGAGAAGGAGAGAGGGAGAAGGAGGGAGGGAAAGAGAGAAGGAGAGGGGGAGGAGGAGAGATAGAGAAGGAGGGAGGAAGAGAGGGAGAAAAAGAGAGAGGGAAAAGGAGGGAGGGAGGGAGGGAGAGAGAGAGAGGGGGAGGGGAGGAGCAGAGTGGTGTTTGGCTCATGTGTGATATGTTCCTGGCTGCCAAAGGACAAACACCGTGACATGATCAGGGACTAGGTTAGGCGCTTCCTGTGTGTGTGTGCGTGCGTGTGTGTGTACGTGGGTGTGGGTGTGGGTGTGTGTGTGTGTGTGTGTGTGTGTGAGTGTGTTTATTCTTTGGTGGTGTGTGTACGATCGGTTAAGCGAGATAAGCACTCTTAGCAAACCTATAGGACACAGCATGCAATTCCTTGAGGGCATTATTTAAGTACTTTTAAGGTTTCTTTCTTTCTCTCTCTCTCTCTCTCTCTCTCTCTCTCTCTCTCTCTCTCTCTCTCTCTCCACTCATCACCTCTCTTATTCACACAAACACACTCACACACATTCTGAGTAGTGCTAGTCAGGTGTTTTCCCAGATCCCTGCAGTTAGCATGGCCTGTGTTCAGTTAGTATGGCCTGTGTACAGGAGGTGTGTTCAGTTAGTATGGCCTGTTTACAGGAAGTGTGTTCAGTTAGTATGCCCTGTTTACAGGAAGTGTGTTCAGTTAGTATGCCCTGTGTACAGGAAGTGTGTTCAGTTAGTATGGCCTGTGTTCAGGAAGTGTGTTCAGTTAGTATGCCCTGTGTACAGGAGGTGTGTTCAGTTAGTATGTCCTGTGTACAGGAGGTGTGTTCAGTTAGTATGGCCTGTGTACAGGAAGTGTGTTCAGTTAGTATGCCCTGCTTACAGGAAGTGTGTTCAGTTAGTATGCCCTGTGTACAGGAAGTGTGTTCAGTTAGTATGGCCTGTGTTCAGGAAGTGTGTTCAGTTAGTATGGCCTGTGTACAGGAAGTGTGTTCAGTTAGTATGCCCTGCTTACAGGAAGTGTGTTCAGTTAGTATGCCCTGCTTACAGGAGGTGTGTTCAGTCAGCACTACCACTCCTAATCTTGCATTCAGCACAGCTACAGAAGACACCCCACACATGTGTACATGCGTACACCAATGCACAAACGCACGCACGCACGCACACGCACACACTTTCGCTTTGTGGAGAAATACAAACTAGATGTACCACACAGCGGTATATTGTATGACCGGCCACCACATGTTGTTGCCATCTGCCATGCAAAGCCCTCTCCATGCACTACTCCTGCAACTCCTTCTAAACTGCAAGTCACACTTCCAAGGTCCTCTCCATCCCCTACTCCTGTCACTCAACTCTTACATATTCTACCTTGGATTGCTCAATGTTTGTTTAGCAATGCATCACAACAACATACAGTCCGAGCTGCTCAAAGTGTTTGAACGTACGTGTGTGTCTGTGTGTGTGAGTGAGAGAGACAAAGAGGGAAAGAGTGTGTAATAAGGTGTAGGTGTAGGTGTAATACTGTAAGTAAGTGCGCCTGTGTGCGCATGTGTGTGTGTGTGTGTGTGTGTGTGTACAAACTTGTGCACAGTACTTCAAAACAGGTCTGCAATAACAGACAAAGTCTATTCTGGTGACACCTCACTGCATGTTTGTATGTGCATTGCACAAGTTCTGCCATGACATTAAGCATAAATATACTGTATATTTACTGTACCTTGTGTGCCACTGTGTGCATGTGTGAGTGCAAGCTTTCTGTCTACCCAGCACAAGGGGAGTGCACCCCCGGGTACCAAAGGCTTCTATTCCTTATCAGCCAAGCGAGGCTACATGCCCACCAAGTTTCATGTGCCACCCAATTCCGGTGTCCCAAGAATTGTCGACTGAAAACCGCTGGAAACACACTCTGCACTCTTGCTGCACAGGACATTCTGACCAATTCTCTCCCTCTCACACACAAACACACTATCTCTCTTTCTCTCTCTCTCACACACACACTCTCTCTCTCTCTCTCTCTCTCTCTCTCTCTCTCTCACACACACACACACTCTCTCTTTCGTTCTCTCTCTCTTTCACTCTCTCCCTCTCACGCACACACTCTCTTTCTCTATCTCACTCTCTATGTCACACACACTTTTTCTCTCTCCCAATCTTATGGAGGCCAGCACTCATGTTGACATTTGGGCAGACAGCAGCAGCACAGGAGGTCGAGGAGGTCATCAGCACAACCACACACACATACACACACACACACACACACACACACACACACACACACACACACACACACACACACACACACACACACACACACACACACACACACACACACACACACACACACACACACACACACACACACACACACACACTGCTCAGAGAGCGTAATCTCTGTAAGGAATATAATCCCAGCTAACATGCAAAGCTAGGATCCCGAACCTGATCGCCGTGATCAGACCACCCAAAACATCCCATGCCACACCAGGACAGAACACACACTACAGGGGCCACACGAGGGACCAAATCCCACATGTGAACAGATACCAACCACCTTGCATGTCAGTTTACCCCACTCTCCTGGAGAACACAGTCAGATGAGGCATGCTGGCTAAAGCCAAGCAGCCAACCTGCACACACAACTGGTGAAAAGTTAGTGGCGGTTTAGTCTATTGTACTTTTACACCGGATCAGAAGCTGAACCAACTAGAGAGGTGCTCTCCAAAAATCACACTTTTTTCTAAGTCCGCAGTAGATCTGGGTTAGCCAACCACATATTATGATGAACACTTTGATGCAAAATTCAGGGTATTTTGAGAGCATGGAATGTTTCATGCTAGTTTCCCCGAGCGCCGCTGTATGAAGGCAGCTCACAGCTCTGGGTTAGCGTGTGCTTCACTTCACTGTGTGTTCACTGTGTGCTGTGTGTGTTCACTAATTCACGGATGGGATAAATGCAGAGAGACCAAATTCCTTGTATACGCAAGTATACTTGGCCGAGAAGTCTGATTTACATTTAAAATAAATGGTTTTAAGCTGTCTCTCCATCATATTCTCTCATCGTATTTCTCATACATTTCAATCATACGTTCTTGTTAAACGACTCCATGTAAATGACATTTAACATACAAACTCCTTTCCATTAAAAAAACTAAACTAAAAACGTTATAACTCCATTGTCTCCAGTCTGCTGTCCCTGCTCTGTCTGAGGCGAACTAACAAGCCTGCTTTGCTCTGCGCTGACGGATGGGAGTGGCTGTGCTCCTCCAACAGTCTGGCTGCTCCACGGGCCCAGGGGAGACTGCGACAGAGAGCCCAGGGGGCAGGCGCTGCCCTGGGGGACCTCGGGGGAGCGCGACGGGCCACGCCCGGGCCAGGGCCGGCCCGAAAGGCCTCCACAGCCGCAAATCATGAATGTTTGATGCGGTTATCATAAAAAAACGGAGGCTATCAGACACACATTAACGCGGAGGAGGGTGCAGGAGATGGACACGGCAGTGTGTCCGGCTGATTTAGAGCGAATGGGTTAGCCAGGCTAATGGCTAACAGCTAAATCCTGTCCCCAGCGGTCGCCGAGACTGTCACAATCTCCCACTCTCTCAGTCTCTCTCTATCTCTCTCTCTCTCTCTCTCGCACTCTGCTTAATCTTCTCCAGTCTCCCTCGCTCCTTATTTCCTTCCGTTAACTCACTCCGTTCCTTCCATTTGCTCACTCTGTCTTCCCCTGCCTAGTGTCTTTGTCAGCTGTGGGTGAGAGGACAGAGAAGGAGAGAGAGAGAGAGAGAGAGAGAGAGAGAGAGAGAGAGAGAGAGAGAGAGAGACATACAGCATACCACTGGGTGTAGGCTTTCGCTGCTGTATCGCTCTGGCACAGCTGTCAGAGAGGGAGAGGGTGACAAGACTGCGCCCCAATAGTGTTCGACAAAGTGGGCACCAAAAAAAACCAACAAAAAAAAAGAGACAGAAAATCAGGTCCCTGACGTAGGGACGAAACGCCATGGAAACGGGCCCTTTTTAGCGTTGGATTTCGTGTTCTCACGGACTCAAGCGATGTCCCGTTGCTGACGCTACATTACGGAGATGAGCACGGGGCCCAGCTGTCAGCCTGTCCTGAGCCACCTCTCTGCCATCCCATCACACAGGAGGTGCTTACTTCTCTTAGCATCCCACACGGAGGGGAGAGAGAGAAAAAAACCTTCCACAAATACAACAGGGGAATCATTTCTGTTCACTTTCATTTTGGATTAACTGTTCCCCAATCAGCAAGGTTTAATACGCCAGCCTAAGCAAAGTACACCTATCCAAACACACACACACACACACACACACACACACACACACACACACACACACACACAGGAAAACACACAGGCAAACACACACACACACACACACACACACACACAGAAAGCGGGCAGACACACACAAAAACGCACACATCGCTCCCTCTGCAGTTGGAAAGAGAGAGTTGACCTCCTTTGCGGTAAGCACACACATTACGAACATCTTTGTGTCAGAAAAGATTAAAGCATGTTCTCCCAGATGTTGCACCTGTGCAGCGGAGGAGAGAGCGCAGCCAACGGACAGAACAAGACAAACGCACAGAGAGAGAGAGAGAGAGAGAGAGGGAGAGAGAGAGAGAGAGGGAGAGAGAGGGAGGGAGAGAGAGAGAGAAGCCCAAAAAACGAGGAAAGCCAGTCAGAAAGATGCAGCGCTTCAAGAGAACTAAAGCTATTGAAAAAGACATGAGGAAAAGAGAGAAAGGGATGAAACTCTACAGAGGACAAGAGAGAAAGGGATGAATCTCTACAGAAATAACAAAGAAATGAAAGAGAAAAAGAAGAGGAAAGGAGAGATAAAAGATAATGTGAAGCATAGGAAGGAGAAATGGATACACAGTCCAACAGAACAACAACGCAAAGAGGAAGAAGGGAGAGAGGGATATTGATAAAGAGGGGAAAAAGAGAGAACGCATCTTTCTCTGTATCGCTGAATGAACAAGAGTCCAAAAGCACCTGAACCAACGGTTCTTACAGTACACAGTTCGGCGGTCCCGGCACGCTGTTCAGGTGGAGCGCTCTCCTCGATGTTCTACGCAGACACATCCCACTTCCTTAAGATCCAAAAACCTCCGGTTCCGCTGTTTCCCTCCCTCACAGTCGGCATCGAGGTCCGAACGGCCGCGGACCCCAGTCCGGCTACATGAAACCTCCCCCCCCACTACCGCTCAACAGAGCTAAAGTTCTAGCAGCGTCCGCCTCACAGCAGGAGATGGAGGCTATCCTGTGCAGGTCCACCGACCTCCTGCTTTGGCTAACATATTGAGAGTACGCAAAGGAGGTGGGAACATATAAGTCGAGAGAGAGAGGGAGAGAGAGAGAAAGAGAGAGAGAGAGAGAGAGAAAGAGGGATGGAGGGAGGAAAAGAGAGCAAAAAAGCAATCAAGGTGAAAACGCGTGGCCAGGAGCCTCCGGGGTATGGGGGGGTGGGGTGGGGCGGGGTATGGAGGGGGGGGGCACTTCTGCTCACAGGGGAGAATGGAGAGAGAGAGAGGGAGAGAGAGAAAGAGAGAGAGAGGGAGAGGGAGAGAGAGAGAGAGAGAGAAAGAGTCAAATGAAAACAAATGCTTCCCAGCAATCGGCCAGCGCACCTCTGCTTAAAGGGCATTTGCCCTCTCTAATGATGGGCATTCATTCTCCGCCGGCCGCTGATCGAAATTAGCCCGCGCCGGGAGAGGAGAGGAGAGAGAGAGGAGCACACCGCTGACCACGCGCCCTTAAATCCTTCAGAACAGCGATACCCACGATGTCCTTGGGACAGCAATACGGGTGGAGCGGGAGCAGCCAGGCAGGCAGGAGGAAGTGTTTTTCGGGGCTGAACAATAATTAGGATAGAGGACGAGACAACAACGGCGAACGGAGCCGCCGAGGACGCTTGCGCTGGCCAGTCCGGTCGGCGGGTTTGGCGTGACACATCTGGGTCATCAAGAGCTCTCCACATATGCACAGACAAATCCCCCTGATAGCCACCGGCCTACAAATCCAGCCACTTAGCCGCAGTCTTTTTTTTTTTAGTTTTTGGTGTTGTTGGCTTCTTCAACTTTTCGTCTGACGGGGGGGGGGGGGGGGGGGGGAGTCAAGATGTCCACGCGGAGAGATGTTTCAACGGGATACTTTCGACGCCTTTTTTTTCAGGCTACGAGAAAAGCTTCAGGAGCGCGGTACGTGGAGGGAAAAAAAACCTACAAATCCCAGGTCACCTCGTCAGAACTTCACGTCTCCCCCGGAGCCTCGATGTCCCTGCGGGATCCTCAGCGTCGCTCCTCGCTGCCCATCGCTCCTCGCTCAACCCGCTCGCACCACGAAAAAGCAAAGAGGGGAAAAAAAAACTGACAGACGCCGGCTTGAAAATCCCCTCAGCAACAAATAAATAAATAAATAAACGAGTAAATAAATAAATAAATAATAAAGCCTGCTGGGGAGGCTGTCGAGCCCAGAGTGGGCGGTGGTGGTCAGCAGTGGTCAGCAGTTGACGGCGAGGCCAACAGCTGGAGGCGGAGAAGCGAAGCAGCGCTCTTCCTCTGCTGGGAGACGGGGAGAGTGGGGAGAGGAGAGGAGCGGAGATTACACAGGCACACCAACGGGGTGGATGGAGGGTTAGTGGGCAGTAGGGTCCCAGGAGGAGCTGTCCCGCGGATTAGGCCTAATCTCATGTCCTCCGCTGATAGGAAAACACACTCCTGGAAATGAACAAAACCAGGCCTCGGATTTGATACACTTATTTATTTATTTGTACGGGGGAGAGGGAGATTTGCAGGTTTAAAACACTAGCAGGATTATCTGTGTGATCATATCGGCCATGATTTGATCTGCTTTATCATCCATGACCTGCTTTGCCAAGATGACAGGGCTTACAATGAAAAGAGGGGGAGAGAGAGAGAGAGACAGAGAGGGAGGGTGAGAGAGAGAGAGAGAGACAGAGAGGGAGGGAGGGTGAGAGAGAGACAGAGAGACAGAGAGGGAGGGTAAGAGAGAGAGTGAGAGGGAGAGAGAGAGGGAGGGAGGGTAAGAGAGAGGGAGAGACAGAGGGAGAGTGAGAGAAAGAGAGAGAGTTAAGAGTTAAGAGGTGGGGAGGTCACAAGTAATGTGGGGCTTGTTCAAAATCCTTCCCCTCCTGTCACCTCAGATAGCTCACCCCTCTGCCGTCCACATTGACGACGTACTTCCGCAGCTGATAGCGTAGTGGTCAGACAGGCTGGACAGGTGATTGGCAGATGAAGGCACGAGGAGTACTCAGCCTGCCCTCCATGCTCTCTGTCTCTATCACTCTCTCTCTCTCCCCCACTCTCTCTCTTTCTCTCTCTCTGCTTCTCTCCATCCCCCACTCCGCTGACGGAGGAGAACTGAGGAGATGAGAGACCACAGGAGGACAGAGCACTTTACCCACAATGCAATTCGCCGTGCTTACATTCCATAAATCTTCAGCGCTCTTGGACATTCACCAGGAGAGAGATCCACTCTCTGTGTAGGGTCTTGCTTTCTCTCGCTTGACACACACACACACACACACACACACACACACACACACACACGGACACGCAAGCACACGCACACGCACACGCACACACACACAGTTTATCACTTTAATACTGCAAATTTAACAACACAAGCACATTTCCCATATGTCTGTGGTGTATAAGATCACATCACACACACACACACACACACACACACACACACACACACACACACACACACACACACACACACACACACACACACACACACACACACACACACACATACAAGATGCAAAAAGACAGCTGCCAGCCTTCAGCAGACACACACACACACACACACACACACACACATACACAGGAACTACAGATCTACCACATCCATCATGTGGCATGTGGTTTAACACACACACATGTACAAACAGCTCCCAGATGTTCATAACAGATGTGTGTTTATGTGTGTGTGTGTGTGTGTGTGTGTGTGTGTGTGTGTGTGTGTGTGTGTAGGTGTGTCTGTGTGTGTGTGTGTGTGTGTGTGTGTGTGTGTGTGTGCGTTAAGAGTTCACATGCTATATGTGCACATTTGTTTATATGAATATGAACACTAATATATACAAATGTGCGTCCTGTGTCTCTGCCCGTCACTGTGTGTGTGTGTGTGTGTGTGTGTGTGTGTGTGTGTGTGTGTGTGTGTGTGTGTGTGCGTGTGCACGCACGTCTCCTGTCTCATGTCGTCCTGCCCACTTCACCCGGG
>NC_084999.1:19638756-19681256 GCF_963854185.1 Sardina pilchardus | reverse complement strand
GTCTTCTGACGGAATGCGCCCAGCAACACAGACTCACTCTTCCTACACACAAACACACACACACACCCATTGCCTCCGAGCAAATATAGTATGCTGTTTTGAAAGGCTGTTTCTGCTACCGTAGGCTTGTAAACATGTTTGATGTTGCTCTCCCCAGACTGTGAGCACACCTCTCACTTTCCCAATAACACACACGTGTGTTAGAGTGTGTGTGTGTGAGAGAGAGACAAAGAGAGAGAGAGAGACGGAGAGATGGAGATGGAGAGATGTAGAGACTTGTGTGTGTTTGTGTGTGTGTGTGTGGAGGCGGGTGGGGGGGTCTTGGGAAGAGTGCTCTCTGATCACACACACCATTAAGGCAGGTGGCCCTGTGGGTCCCCTGGCCTTGTCCTGGAGAGAGGCGGAGTAGGAGTGGGTACTGTGGGGGCACTGTGGGGGTACTGGGCTCGGCCGCGGGGCAGGAAACCATGCGTGACCACAGCCTGACATCCTCCTTCTGCATCACTGCAGCACTACTACACACACACACACACACATCCATCAACGCACACACACACACACCCACACATACAGTACACACACACACACACACACACACACACAGCACCATTCTGTGCCACTCGTATCCATGACGCCGCCAGTGCCAGCTGAAGTGCAAAAGAACACACGAGACGAGACATTTACAGAGGGAACAAAACACACGCGTGACGGGGGTCGGGTCGGCGGTGGAACCCTGGACGATGCCGGGGCCGACGCGAGACCGCACAGAGCCAAAGCCACCAAATGGCTCCCCATCGCACAGCCACACTAAAGCTACGGGAGCGACAGCAAGCAGTCTGATTTACTGCCTTTCTTTAACCCCCACCCCCCCCCCCCCACCTATCTATTCATCCACCATAAAGAGACTCTAATTCTGAGTGACTGCTCAGACTGTGTTTTTTTTGGGGGGGGGGGGGGTCTGTGTTCGGAGTTCTCAGCAGTGACAGTGCAGGATGTGAGATTCTGTCTGAACTCGAGAGTCTGAGTTCAGTCCAGCCTCCCTGCAGCGGGCGGTGGTGGTGGTGGTGGGGGGGGGGGTCAGGCAGGTTAATTGTAATTGCAAAGGACAGCAACTCTGATATAGGCTGGCTGGCAATGAACTGCAAGGGAAAGGAGAGTTAGAAAAAAAAAAACTAGAAAAAAAAAAGAAAAAAAGCAGCTACGCCCAAGAAGCATGTTTTATCTTTGACAACAGCTATCTGGAGATTCTGGGATGTCCTTGAGATGGAGTTACTCCATGGCAACCGCAATCTCTGAGTCGCCGGCTCGCAGTGGCAGAGCTCTGACTGAGGTCACACACACACAGCATAGAGAGTCCATTAACAAGTCATTACCCATGAACGACTCTCTTCATCACTCTGCCAAATCATCCCAACTAATGCAGTGATACTATACCATAACTTACCATATACAACATATATATCGTACTAGAACGCTATACTACAGCAGAGCAATCACTTTATACTGCAACTAAAACCAATCTCAATAGTGATATCGCTTTACTGACTCTACAAACAGTAACCATAAAACTTACACAAGAACGCTGTCTCTAATTCTACTGATACAAGTACAGCATTTGATACTGAAGTACTAAACAGCTAGCGTTCCATTGAATAGCAGTGCTATTGGCAATACCAACATTGACACTGAATGCTAATCTAAAGTCAGCGCTCATAATCACAGTGACTACAAGCAATGCCAGTGAACAACATGATAGAGTATTAGCATAGTAGAGAAATGCTATCCTCACACAGAAAGGAGACATTACCAGCTTTAAGAGTTCATGTGTTTATGGTATGCGTGCATGCATGAGCGTGTGAGTGTGTATATGTGTGTTTGTGTGTGTGTGTGTGTGTGTGTGTGTGTGTGTGTGTGTGTGTGTGTGTGTGTGTGTGTGTGTGTGTGTGTGTGGTGTGTGTTTGCTGTTGCTGTTTGCTCAGCATCTGCCAGAGAAGTGGGCCTTTTGATCACTCCTTGATTGCCCCCTCCCTCCCTCACACACACACTCTCCACTTCACAAGCGTCCCACAACCTCCCGTTAACCACGTTACCTCCACACCCCCACCACCCCCTCTCCTGATTTGCAACCCAGATGAGCAGAGTTTATTGGGCATGTGCACAGAGATAGAGATAGAGGGAGGCAGGGAAGGAGAGAGGGAGGGAGGGAGGGAGGGAGGAGGAGGAGGGAAGAGGGAGGGAAAGGAGCACTGAAGCATTGGTGTTTGCAAAATATGGACATAATTAGTCTCATTGAGCCTCCAGAATAACATCAATATCCTAGGAGAGGAGAGGAGAGGAGAGGAGAAGAGAGGAGAGGAGAGGAGAGGAGAGGAGAGGAATGGGGGGAAAGACAGGAAGAGGAGGAGAGGAGAGGAGAGGAGAGGAGAGGAGAAGGAATAGAGAATAGAGAATAGGAGTGCATGCTGTTGGAGGGGAGGCTGAGCTGTCGGGGGGGTCTGGAATGGTGGAGGGAGGCTGAGATGTTGAAGGGGGGGCTAGAATGCTGAAGGCTGGGATGTTGGGGGGAGGGGGTGTTGAGATGTTGAAGGGCTGGGATGTTGGGGGGGGGGTGCTGAGATGTTGGAAGGGAGGGCTGGGATGTTGGGGGGGGGGGGGGGGGTGCTGCTATGTTGTAATGGAGGCTGGGGGAGGGCACGATGTTGAAGGAGAGGCTGGGATGTTGGGGTGGGGGGTGCTGAGATGTGGAGGGGAAGCTGGGGTGTTGAAGGGGATGGGGCTCCAGATGTTTGGAGGTTTTGATGAAGCTTTCATGACTCTTTGATCTTTTTGATTAGCTACTTTTCAGCCCCAGCTCTGTCTAATGGTAATTCAATAAAACATCACAACACAAACCAAATCCAATCAAATCAAGAACACAGAGAGACTTACAGAACTCCTAGTCTGCAGAACAGAGCACATCGGGAAGACCCAGTAATGACATTACTAGGCTTAGAAACTCAGCAGAGAAACTCGACTGAAAAATGTGCCCTCACGGTATGTAAAAAAAACAAAAAAACAAAAAAAATAGTCATCTTAGCAGCAGGGGTTAAAGAAAGCAGGCCGTCATCAAGAAAAACGACCCGTGTAGACCTAAAGAGTCTGACAGCTGACCTCAGGGGAATGGAGTGATTCTTCTTTTCTTTGGACAAGAGAGGAAGAGAGGAAGAGAGAAAGAGAGAAGGGGAGAGAGAGAAAGAGAAAGAGAGAGAGAGAGAGAGAGAGAGAGAGAGAAACATCTGAGATAAGCATCCCTTAAAACAATCAATGGCCTGAGAGGGAGAAAATCAGATCGACGGCCTAAGTGAAGCTCTGTAAGGGAGTGTTCGGAGCTCTTAAATCAGACTTTGAGTTGACCTTCACCAAAACGCACTACTGAGCGCCTGAATCAAATAATGCCAAAAACTTGAGTGTCGATCCAAACAGCGACATTCTGAAATTGTGTGTACACTAGAGTACGGTATTTGTTTGCAGTTCAGATAGACAGAGAGAAAGGACGTCATTTCATTTGGAACGACACATGCGAGCACCCACAACACACTGACATCTGGGCTGCAGCTGAATAGGACACACTCCAAAGGAAAAAGGCCTCCTGGGACAGGCCAGAGTTTCAGATAGGACTGGCTCACAGTCTCTCTGTCTCTCTCTCTCTCTCTCACACACACACAGGCACACACACACAGACACACACACACACACACACACACACACACACACACACACACACACAGACACAGACACAGACACAGACACAGACACAGACACAGACACAGACACAGACACAGACACAGACACAGACACACACACACACACACACACACACACACACACACACACACACACACACACACAGAGATGCATATGCGTGTGCACACACACACACACACACACACACACACACACACACACACACACACACACACACACACACACACGCAAATGCTTGTGCGTACACACACACACACACACACACACACTCCCTGCTCTTTCTGAGAGTATGAAAGGGCCATGCTTGGTCCCCGGAGGGGCCTGATGATGCTCGGCTGAAATGGCCTGTGTGCTGGAGAAGGGTCCTTTTGTGAATATTCTTATGCCAGCCATTAATGCCATGCTCTTGGCCCTAATCTCTCTCTCTCTCTCTCTCACACACACACACACACACACCACCGTTTCAGGAGTTCAGTTGTGCCTGATGAGCATGAAAGAGTCCAGATGTCACTGTCCCAAACATTTTGCTCTCTCTCCCTCTCTCTCTCTCTCTCTCTCTCTCTCTCTCCCATTTGTGTATATGTACTAAATCTTAGTGTGCTTAACAATATAGCTCATACTGTGAGAGTGAAAGTGTTCCTATTGTCCACACTAAGAACTGCAGATGCTGTGCTCTATGAACCTGTACATGTAATTACAGTAGAATGTACAGATTTGTGACGCATGTGACAATGTGATGCATGAGATCAGTTCATTCCAATCATAGATATTCAATTACTATTACTGTCTTTGCTAACAACCTGAAGTGTGTAACTACAACTAATGATAGAGATGGGATTATGAAAACAGTATTAATACAGTAGACATATGCTGTTCTCACAGGCAAACAAAAGATATTACCAGTTTTAAGAGTTCATGTGTATATGGTATGTGTGCATTTATGTATTTATGTGTGTGTGTGTGTGTGTGTGTGTGTGTACTAGGAGCAGTGATGTGTGTGTTGGGGTGATTGCTGTTGCTGTTTGCTCAGCATCTGCCAGAGAAGTGGGCCTTTATCACTCCTTGATTGCCCCCTCCCTCCCTCCCTCACACACACACTCTCCACTTCAGAAGCGTCCCACAACCTCCCGTTAACCACGTTACCTCCACACACACCCACCCCCTCCCCTGATTTGCAACCCAGATGAGCAGAGTTTATTGACGCTTTTGTCCCACAATGTGATATAGAGTTACACAGTAACATGCACAGGTGCATTTTTTAAAAATGGGAATATTGTGGAAAAGTCTGTTGCCCCTGTCCAGACAGTGAGATTAAAGGCCAGTCTCCCGTGAGCTGTAATCTGTAATCATCAAGATTATGTGTAATATATAGATTATATATAACAGTTTCACTTTTTGAAATAAAGTATGTGGAACACAACAAACTTTTCCATGATATTCAGGGTTTTTTTGGATGCACCTGTAGTATGGGAGGAGTTCATAAGAGTAGATATTCAGCTGCTCGGTCTTTGCTAACAACCCAGTGAAGGTACAGGAGGCTTAGAGAGAATACCTTCAGCAAAGTCTGCAGTATGTAGAAATGTGCAGCATGGCCACAGGGCACTTCTGGTATGCTTGTCTCCGGGCCAAAGGGTTTTCTAAAGTTTATCAGCACAGCAACGCTTCACATCTCTTCCAGTAAGTAGTTTCTCACGAGCTAATAATGAACTTTAATATAATTCCAAGATTAGTTCCCAGTGTGTAGGCTACTTAATAGTGCTCGTGCTTGGGATTAACCTGAGAGGCAGGGCCTGTCACTCACTCTATCGCGGAGACAGGGCAGCAGACGGTCCGGTTGATTTGGCAGCCTGCCCATCCATATGAGATTAGCCTCATCTAATTCTGCACATGATCATGTTAGCACAGGTGTCTGTGTGTGACAGGATCAGGTGACGATCACACACACAAAGTCGCACACACACACACACACACACACACACACACAGACACACATGCACACGTTCACACATGCCCACACACACACACACACACACACACACACACACACACACACACACACACAGACACACACACACACACACCAGACACACACACACACACACACACACATACACACACACACACACACACACACACACACACACACACCTAAGACTTCTGCACATGATCTACTCTGGATACTAAACACAAGGATTCCATTGCACAGTATCACACTAATTGAATTGGCCAGATGTTCTCCACATCACCTGATAATCAGAATACAATATTAGACTACTTCCCCTCACGACACATGAACTCTGTAGTAGTTTAGTGTCCCTAACATCCCTGTTCACTGAATGCATGTACCATATTAAACACAGGTCCAGTACCAGGTATAAGTATGCCTATCATATCATGTACAACTATAACATGCATTGCATCAGGAACTGTAAGCACAGTGGGAAGGAAATGGGACTTGAGACTTGAGTCCCGGGTATACAACAAATATGCATATAAGTCTGATGCGACCCCCCCCCCCCCCCCCACACACACACACACACACACACACACACACACACACACACACACACACACACACACACACACACACACACACACACACACACACACACACACACACACACACACACACACACACACACACACACACACACACACACACACACTCCATTCTCCACCAGCTCACTCCATCCCTCTTTTTCATCTCTCATCAGACAATGTTCCTCCCACCTCAAACCCACCCTGTCCCCGCCTGCCGCCTCCACACAGTGGGGACAGTGAACAGAGTGCAGGCCCAGCGCAGGCCCGGACGAGCCGTTGCCGCCGCCACCACCACCGCTACAGCCACAGCCAGCTCTGAGTGAGCCCTGGAGAGAGAGAGAGCGCCCCCGGCCCTCACTTGCACCCCACCCCTCCCTGCGTCTCTGCGTCTACGCTGGCATGGCGTGGGAGAGATCAAGGGAGGACTCAGAGGCAGAGAGGGGGAGAGGGGAGCGGGGAGAGAGAGGAGAGTGGAGAGGAGAGAGAGGAGAGGAGAGAGAGAGAGAGGAGAGAGGAGAGGAGAGGAGAGAGAGAGAGGAGAGGAAAGGAGAGAGAGAGGAGAGGAGAGAGAGAGAGAGGAGAGAGGAGAGGAGACGAGAGAGAGAGAGGAGAGAGGAGAGGAGAGGAGAGAGAGAGAGGAGAGGAGAGAGAGAGGAGAGAGAGAGGAGAGGAGAGGAGAGAGAGAGAGGAGAGAGGAGAGGAGAGGAGAGAGAGAGAGGAGAGAGGAGAGGAGAGGAGAGAGAGAGAGGAGAGAGGAGAGAGGAGGGCCACAGCGGCAGGGCTGATGCCGCATGTAACTCATGTGGCGAATCACAGGGAAAATGTAATCTTCAGCAGCCTCGCCTCCATTCATGGCCTCTCCTAAATCTTAGCACTCCTATCCTCTCCGCCGCCCAAACCACACACACACACACACACACACACAAATACTCCTCCTGATTGTGTGTGTGTTTGTGTGTGTGTGTGTGTGTGTGTGTGTGTGTATGTGTGTATGCACATTTGCTTGTGTAGGTGTGTGTTTGTGTATGTGTGTATGTGAGCTATATGGGTTTTATGTATGTGTGTACCAGTGTGTGTGTGTGTGTGTGTGTGTGTGTGTGTGTGTGTGTGTGTGTGTGTGTGTGTATGTGTGTGTGAGTGTGTGTGTGTGTGTGTGTGTGTGTGTGTGTGTGCGTGCGTGTGTGTTTGTCTAGGTGTGTTTGTGTTCCCCTGCTTGAAAGGGGCATCCCTCAATCTCCACCCCCGCCCCCCCTCCCCGTCTAGCTGACGGTGGGATTAGCAGATAGGGGGGACACATCATCCTCGTTATTGATCAAACAGAGTCGCCATGGCAACCGGGGCTCCGAGAGAGAGGGTGATGCGGAGGCGGCGTGGCGGGGAGTAGAGAGGGTGGAGGGGACTGTGTGTGTGTGTGTGTGTGTGTGTGTGTGTGTGTGTGTGTGTGTGTGTGTGTGTGTGTGTGTGTGTGTGTGTGTGTGTGTGTGTGTGTGTGTGTGTGCGTGTGTGTGTGTGTGTGTGTGTGTGTGTGTTGTGAGGGGATATTCCACCAATTATGACTCGGCTGTGGATGCAGGGAGGGTACCGCAGTAGCCTCCACTCCCGGAGAGAAAGGATTGCGTAAAGCAAAGTTAAAAGGCTCCAGCATTCTCATCTCTATGACTACCGCATCAGAGACTCCCCTGACAAACATCCCGTTACAAAAACAATCCCAGCACTGATTACTTTTATTGCTCTCACTTGAAGTGTTTACCTGCTGCGACAGACTTTGGCAATACGATGTGGGCACAGCCACCTCTACACTATGGAAAAGAACTAGGATAGGCTCTAACAATGCAGAGTAATCATTGAGTTTGCTCTGATATTCTCATGGTGGACATTCACTATTCCACCTGGTAATACAACAGGAGAATGGGGAGGAGTGGTGGTGGTGGTGGGGGGGGGGGGGGGTGACTCATGCAGACAGCCCACAGTGAGGATTTCTGAATGTGCCAAACAAGCAGATTTTATGCAACACAGCAACTGTTGATTAGACTGTGAGAGAGAAGTACACAAACGTTTTGGCCATTACTGGCAAGCCCGTGTGTGTCCACACAGAAGTAGGCCTTTGTGTCCTTTACTGTACTGTCCAGGGAGGAAGAAATCCCATTCGGTGACTGGACACCTGAGCTTGAACTCAGGGAATCGATAGGTGACGCAGCTGCTAAACATAAACATGGGGAAATTGATGACGGTGTTGTTGGGAAAATCTGCAGAAAACTATCAAGTCTCAAGATTCTAATGCATAGGATCAATGGCTCAGTGACTAACCATGAGCCAGAAAAGGGCATGTACTGTATATACCCATACTGTATATACTGTATGTATACATGTATATTCTTTTTTTTAAACAATTTGAAATACATCTAGCCAATCCACCCAAATAAAGTCAAAGGCAACATACCATTAATTGCTTCCTTTGTCTATACTGTATCTGTAGGTAAAGGGTGCTATAGGCATGTGTGTGTATTTTGCTGTAAACGTGTACATTAGTCCAGACTGCACCACAGCCTCCTTTACGTAATGCCTGTACGACCCTTCACCTCTGATGGGATCTCTGTCCAGTAATCTGATTGGCTCAGATCAGTGTATCAGCCCTCGACCATAAACTGACCAACAGCATGAGCCGCCTCACAGTGACAAAACACAAAGCAGCACGTACTGTACACCCAGTTTTCCTGAACATTTCCATGTTCTGGGAAAACTCTTTGTTTTGTTTTTACGTATCGACATTCCCCGTCCTAATTCCAGACACAGGCACGTTGGGTGGGTGGGTTTATATGGGTGGGGAGGCGGAGGAGGAGGAGGGCTGCAACACCACCACCACCACCGGCACCACCAGCACCACCCCACACCACAGCTGGAGATGTGGGGCTTCTAAGAAGCGCTGGGGGCCGCCATTAGGGCGTGCGCTGACGCTGGCATGCATAATAGATGGCTATGGATGGCCAGGCACGGGCCATTAGGACTGGACACACGCAGGGGCGGGGAGCGCGGAGGGGAGAGAACCGTCGCCTGGGCTGAGATGACCAGAGCGGCTGAGAGCTTTTCACTCTCATTCACACATACGCCCATAAATGAGCGCACACACACACACATACCACACACACACACACACACACACACACACACACACACACACACACACACACACACACACACACACACACACACACACACATTTGTAAACATGCACATTAGCACACACGCATACACACTGTTGTCTAAAATACGATGACCGTGCTGTTCTTATCCTTGCTTTCACACACATACTGTAGATGTTAACACATATAACACACACACACACGCACATACTTGCGATGTTATTGGGAGAGGATAGCAAGAGATATTTGAATGCTCACCTTCTCCCGTTCAAACATCGCCATCTCTGTCTCCTTCACGCGAAAACATTGACCAAACAAGCTCAACTTTGCATAAGTACAGTATATTCACGGTCTCAAAGTAAGCCGAATTCTCACACTGGCTCTGATGAACCATCCTGTAGCCATAGAGTGCAGCAGGCTCAACATATTGTGTGTCTCGTCTCCTCACGAGGACAATGAGAGCTATAGTGAAAGCTATAACTAGTACCAACAGAGGAGAATCTCACAGTACAGATCACTGTGTATGCCTGACACAGAGTAGGTGGCTAGGTATGAACTCCAGAAGGAGACTGTATAGGTGGGCAGGACTGGAGGAGAATTCAGTGAATGGTATAGACAGGGCTGGATACGGTCCAGAGTTAAACAGCGTTCATAACAGGCCTGTCATCCCTGTCATTGGAATTATGCCCAATGTGTTTATACTTTAGCGTAGTCCTGCGTGTCCTGTTATAGGTCTTACATCTGAGCAGGTGAGATCACCTGTGTGGCGGGCCCCCCCCCCCCCCCGTGCTGTGGTGATGAGGAGCAGGAGGCGAGCGGGTCGGGAAGGGGAGGTAAGGTGCCGTGCTATGCGGCGCGGCGCAGGTGATGTCCCTAGTCACAGTGGAAAAGGTGAGGTGTGCGTGACGCAGGGGGGGATTAGGGGTGCCGCGCGGAAGGGACGCTGAGAGGCCAGATGGACCCTCTACCGGGCAGCCACACCACCTCCACCACCACCACCTCTACCTCTACCTCCACACTGATGCAGACGGAGGAATGTGGCCTCGGACAGGCTCCTGTCTCCTCTCACCACAAAACAAGCATATAATGAGTAACATATACAATACATACAGTATATGTCGAACATACAGTATACAGTACTGAATATGTTGCATAGATGGTAATATACTGCATATGTGTGTATGTGTAGGGAGGAGGTATGCACCTATGAGAGAGAGGTATACATCTTTCTCTCTCTCTCTCTATCTCTGTTTTACATAGGTGAGTAAATTCATGGATGACCAATGGCATGGGTGTCTCTCTCTACCCCCACCCCCCCCCCCCCCCAACCCGCCCCCACCCTCACCAAATGAGTCATTTCAAAGTCTTTAGTCTAATTCACCATCCTTTAATCTTAACGCTGTCCCCTTGACTGTAGTTTTGCCCAGGCACAAGAACGTATGGAGGCACGCACCCTGGTGCGGCAGCTCTCACCACTGTCGCTGTAAATGGTTAGCACTGTACAGTAAGCTAAGCTACAACAATAATGTGTGTCACTGCAGGAGACGATGACACATGAAGGCTCGCTCTCGGGCGTGTAAATATCTCCTACTGCCCGCGGCGCTGAAAGGAGCCGTAAATATGTGTTGAAGTTGGAGGGCCAAAGTAATGGGATGCTGAATAGGGTGAATTTCACCAGTGCACACGCACCAAGAGTCGGGCGAATACACGCTCAAAGCTCGGACCTCGAATTCTGCTCGGTGTACGGTCTTTCGAAACGTGCCGTCAAAAGTCCCGGTGCGCTATTGTAAATGAGGGTATTCAAGGAGGGCGAAGAGTGATGAGAATAGTACTTAAGCGATAAGGACTTAACGAAATACTCCTCACGACACCGATATCTGTAGCCCTCAGCGACAGCGGCACACAGCCTTGTGCGCGCGCACACACACACACTCACACACACACAGACACACACGCATAGAGGCACTGCTGCAGCGGAACGCCAGGACGCGCACATACCTCCAAAATGCAACTTAACATATCGCTCTCAAATGGTAAGGACATATACGATACGGAATTAGCCTGTCGCACGGTTTCGCTGCGAGACATTTCAACTGCAATTTTCCGAACTGGCTTCGCCAAAGAGTGCTGATCGATAACAGCCGCCCCCCTCCTTTGAAATACACCGCGTATGCCAGCGGGGAAAGGGATCTTAAATCACACATTCTTTCGCAAGGAATCACTCACCCGATGTTGCTGAACGCCTGCTCCAGCAGCTCCGTCTGCAAAATGTTCTGAGGCGGAGTGAAAGCCCCATTGAAATGAGATAAAACCGAGCTACAAAACTGACGCAATGTCTCAAACTGCATTTTCCCGTTTCTCCGTTTCGATATCCACCGTTAGGTCCTTTCTCCTCACAAACAATCCATCCACCTGTCCTCGCTCCGAGCCCCGACTACCTCCAGGGTGACATCAAACGGAGCAACGGCACTCAAGTTCCATGTTTTTTCTGATGCTGGCAAAAAGTGTTTCTATACGACAGAGAATCGATGCCGGCGTATTTTTTCATAATGTTCCCAACTTAGCCCGGAAAAAAAACCATGTAGACGCGGACGGAGGTTTTCTCCCTGACTGTAGCAAGATTTCTTCACAGCAGTCTGAGGGGGGCCACCGGACAAATAACACCTGCGTGGCATCTTCGAGGCATCTCCGATCGCGATGAAATGGTTAGCATCTTAACATTCTCCCTGTACCTCCCTTCCTGACCAGGAACTGCGCACACATGCAGACCCACACACTCGCGTACAGTCGCGCAATCGCCACCCCATCCGCTCTCTGCTTCTCACGCTCCGACTCCAGCACCCCAGGATCCGTAGGCTACTACTACACGGTCCGCGGGTGCAGGGGGGGGGGGGGGGGGGGGCGGAGATGCTGTCGTCAGTGCTTTTTGGTCAAATCTAACTGCCAGCCACCCTCCTTCGCGAACAATAAGGAAGGAGAACACAAGGCATTCTAATGCTATTAAAAGAGCTTCTGCACGGAGCCTGGCAGAGAGAGATGGAGGAGGGAGGAGAAGGGGACGGTGGAGGAGGAGGAGGAGGACGGGGGAGGAGGGGGGGGCAAAGGTACCACGACTGGGATGGCTCAGACAGTTTACTCACTAATCACCAGAGATTTTCAGGCAAAGGAGCAAAGGAGCAGGCTGGTTGTCTCACTGCATAACGCTAGCTTGTCCAAAGAGCAACTCAACACCAGGAGGGGGTAAGGCAGGGGTAGAGCAGCGTGAGCCTCCACCTCTCCTGCCTGCCTGCCTGCCTGCCTTGCTCATTAGGAGAGAAGGCATAACAGTATTAAGAGGGACATGATATCAATGGCCTTCCCTAGGGACCCTGGAATCCGGGAGGGAACTCGATCCCCCCCTCATAGTCCAATGACAAACACACAGTTAATGGATACAACTGTACTGACATGCTGACAAAAAGATAGCCCATTTCAATAAGTCAATGGACACACTGGATTGATTCAGGCTAAAACTACCACACGTTTGAACAGAATCCATCATTTGTCAAATATACAGTACTTGACAGAATGCTCAGGGTTTTTTTTTTCATCTTAGCCCATCACATTTGGGACCAGGGCCCTTGTGTTAGGGATACTATAGGAAGTTTCTATACATACTGTACACTATAGCAGTCCCCCATCTAACACTATATGTCTGACCTGATGCAGTGAGACAGCGCTATTTTGCTGGTTTACAGGCGAGTGTCGTCTATCGCCCTGCCGTAAACGGGACAACAGCGTAATTGATTTTTTTTTTTTTTTAGTTTTATTTTTTTGCTGGTGCTGCTGAGGTAGGGAGATGGTAGGGGCGGCGATTAAAAAATAAGAATCCCGCAGAAACACAAGTCTGTAATTAAATCTGAATTGCGGAGTAATTATTGTTGTTTCATCGGCCCCTCTGAGGCAACTCGCCCCAACGTATCTGTGTGTTCATTGGAATGACACCTTGGAGACCAAGACAAATTAGAGTCCTTTCCATGTTATTTGGAGATACAAATAGGCTGTCAGCGATTTCCCCACTCCCTTTTCTCCAGCGGAAGAGATTCTGAGTTAATTTAAACATTCTTTAAGATTAATGAAAGTGTTTTCTCCCTCCTGCTTTGGCTATCAGGATTCTATTTCTGAGTGCAGAACTATCCATCACAAACGTTTTTGTGCTCATTCAGAATGGCTTCTTCCTCTCGTGGCACCGTCCAAATGCTCTGCCAAAACAATACCTCAAACAGGCAATTCGCCCTTCAGTGTATGAGCCACTAAGATATACACTATTTGTTCACAGATGAGAGGAAATAAAAGAAATCCTAAAATGATACGCATTTGAAATCATACATACAGCGGAACTCTTGACAATGAACAGTAAGCACTTGCAAATTCATGCCATTATGCAGGTGTAGCCACGATGCCGATTTGTGGCTCTCTGTTTAAGATGGTGTCATTTCCACTAGCCGTCTAGTAGTGTTGTGCTCCGTGTTACAAAAAATATACTACAATGTCATGAAATGTCTCTCAAAATCATCCGTTAACAAGTTATGCCCAAACTCTGCCGTCTCTTTATTAATCTGTGGCACACTGCGATGAGAGCTACTGTACATTGGTTACTTGTGTACTTGTGGTTGGCCAATTGTCACAATAGAAATGCTCATTCTTTACACCACTGTCTTATAATATTAACATTTACCTCAACATGGTTAGGTTGTTCACTTCTGATCCGGTACGGCTAGCCTGTATCTCAAAAACATTTTCTACAATATCAATTGCCAATCCATGACGCCAGAAGTGATGACAGAGTCATGATCCCAAACTAAAACCGTTGCTGCAATGCTGCAGAAGTTCTGGATATTTCCATGAAGTGTACATACAGTAGGGGCCAGGGATGAAACCATTACACATAAAGTAACACTGAGGTCTTCTCATGAGGAACGTGAGTGTCTTTTCTACATGAGCTACTGATATTAGGTCAGAAAACAAATCCCCATTGAGGTGGTCTACAGCATACAGAATGCAGCAAACACAGGCTAGCATAGCCTATCCATTTGAGAACATGCCCCATCAGTCCTCCATCATCATTTCTCTGGTCTGTGAGTCCACCATGTTCATGTGAGCAGTGTGTTACATAGGCAGATTGGGAACATATCACACATTGCACATTCGTCCAAAAAGGTCTTGACACGGTGCAATACAACAGATGACACACACACACACACACACACACACACACACACACACACACACACACACACACACACACACACACACACACACACACACACACACACACACACACACACACACACACACACACACACACACACACACACACACACGTATGCACACACTACCTGACCCTCCACCCACCCACAGCTGCTCGGGTGGTGAGAGACACGACTCAGGTCTGGCTGTGGCCTCCACCCCAACAGGAGGCCAGGAAGTGGGGGCCGCGCGTGAGGACGTTACTGTGGACGAGGACGGCCACGCAGACATATGTCCCGCTCTGGGGACACCAGAGCCATCACTGACCCTGAGGACCACAGAAGGGGCCGAGCCTGCGCTCAGACTTGGTGAAGGGCTGAGGATGGGAGGGGGGGGAGGGGGGGAGGGGGGGGGGGGACTGTACAGTGTCAGAATTCCACTTCCTGTAAGTCTCAGAAGGATGTAGAGCCTCCCTGTGGTCAGACAGGGTATTGCACATATGCAGGGTTCATAGCAAGCCTCATCATAGCAAGCCTCACTCTGGGATCAATGCTAAGGCAAACTATAAAAGGGCAACGGATAGCAACTCCTCCATTACGGAGAACTGAATTCTCTAAAACCATCAAAAATACAGAGAGACAACGAGTACAAATATATCTGGAAAAATCCGCACCATAACATTACCTCAATAGCACCAGCTTAACACAGAGGAGAGATGCACACATACACACACAATATAAAAAGATGCAGAGAAGGTCAAATCGAAGGTTCCAGTCCAGGACAGTCCCCCTAATCAAACTGTTCTAAAATAAACAACAATTTCAATCAAAGCCACAAATACATCATGTCGTACAAAAAAAATAAAAAAAATAAAACCCCAACTGCATCGTCATTCATACATTTGCCACGAAGAGAAATAGCTGAAGACAGACCGTAGACCGAGGGCAGAGGGAGGAAGGCAGATCCCAGGTCTGTTGAAGACGAGCGTCCAAACTGAAGAGCTGTGCAGCTGTGAGGCTGCCTCTGTCTCTGTCTCAGTCTCGGTCTCGGTCTCTCCTTCGGAGCGGAGAGGACTCTAGCAATGCTCATTACCTTCCTAGCCAAGGAGAACCTCTGGCAAAGGTGCTAGGGACACTTCAAAGCCTCTTTTGACAATATTGAGAAAGCGTGTGTGTGTGTGTGTGTGTGTGTGTGTGTGTGTGTGTGTGTGTGTGTGTGTGTGTGTGTGTGTGTGTGTGTGTGTGTGCGTGTGTGTCTTTAAGGAGCAAGTGTGCAGGTGCTCGGGTTACAAAGTTGCTATAGGATTGACTAAGGTTTTATAAATGTAAAAGGTGTGTGTGTGTGTGTGTGTGTGTGTGTGTGTGTGTGTGTGTGTATTGTTGTCTGTCTGTAGGTGGTAGCATTGTCAGCTTCTCCTCAGGTCCTCCTGGGCCAACTCAGGGGCCTCTTTCATTTATTTGAACACCTAAATGCTGAGCTCTGACTTCTGACGCGCCCCCCCCCCCCACCCACACACACACCCACACACACACCCACACACACACCCACACACACACACACACCCACACACACACACCACACACACACACACACACCCCTCCTCCCCCTCACCCGCTCTCTTCCGACTGTGTTCTGTGGGCCTCGGCTTTTATGTTTCCTTTTGAACATCCCTGCTCCTCCTCATCCTCTTAACAAAAGCTCATAGCTACTGTCCCCTTTCCTCCCTTCGCCACCGCGCTGCCCCTGGACAATGCCTGGCCACAGCGGGGACCTCAGCTCTCCTGTTATCAAACAGCTTAGCCAAAGGGCAGGTCCTCCGCTGGCAACAACGCACTCCGAGGCCACATCGCCACCAGGAAGTCGCAGACAGACAGACAGATCCCCACAAGCGCTCAAAACGAGCGGCAGCCCCAATCTGCGGCCATTTTGATCTGTATAACTCATCGACCAATTATAAGTGTGGATTTGTACGTATGTGCAGATATTTTCAGAGATATTGAACAGTATCTTGTGGTGGATATTAAATATATGAAATGCTCGAGTCCTCATCGTGCCAAGGGTAAACCCCGAGATTCAGTTGAGGGTGTCAACTACCAGCATACAATTACAGATGAAAAGATTGCTATTGCAAGTGAATGAATCTCAAACAATCATCAGCAGCAAAAAGATGAATGTCAAATCAAGAATGAATGAAAATCAAGAGATGACATAGCATCATAACCCAGCTTTAATACTGACAGCCATACACATTCACATTCATATTCTTCAATAGTACACATACACGCACATTACTGTCAAAGCCACACACAAACGCACGCACGCACGCACACACATGTGCACACACACACACCACACAAACACACAAACAGTACTGTCAAAGCCACGCAAATACACGCAGGCACACTTCGATACACACACACACACACACACACACACACACAGTACTGTCAAATCCATACACACACACGCACACACACACACACACACACACACACACACACACACACTACTGTCAAAAGCCACACACACACACACACACACACACACACACACACCCACACATACAGTACTGTCAAATCCACACACACACACACACACACCCACACACACAGTACTGTCAAATCCATCCACACACACACACACACACACACACACACAGTACTGTCAAATCCACACACACACATACACACACACACACACACACACACACACGTGATGACATCCATACGTGGCGGCGTTGCGTCCCACTGACCTGTCGCTGGGCACCTCTCCGAGGGAGTGCTGTCGCGGGAGCCCCGGAGGCCCCTGGTAGTGGAGCGGCGCCTCCTGCAGTTTGGCCTTCTTCTCCTGCGGCGCTTCCTCGTGCCGGCGCCGGGCCAGACCCCGCGCCCCCTCACCGCCGCCCAGCCCGGCCGGCAGGGTGGCCCCTGAGCCGCTGTAGAACCACGCGCCGGACTTGGTGAGGATTTCTTGTTGTTTTCGGCACAGGTTGCATACCCACATCACCTGGTAGACGGAAGACCAGCTAGTTAGGGATGGAAGCATTAAGAAAAAAAAAGCTGCAGAAACTGCTGGGGGGGGGGGGGGGGGGCAGGGGGGGTGTTGTTGTAGGGCGGGGGGGTGAGTGGGTGACATGATTTCAGGTGATGACCATGACGACAATTCAAACACAGCGATCGATGAGCGTTTTAGTGACTAAGGTGCCCATGAGCTGGCATTGCTGAGAGAACACTCAAACGCTTTTGTCATTTCCAGCAGAGTAGCATGTCCCCTGTCGCATACTCACCCACCGCATCACTGCCACCTTTAATTAAATGGCCGTCAGGAGATATGCTAAACTGATGACCATATGTATTTGTATAGCACCATCATAAGAACAGGGTGGGTGGGAGGACCACAAGGAGTAGTAGTTGTACTGGTAAGGATAAGATCCCACAGACGATACAAATACACATAGTAACCACGGATACAGTATGATTAGAACAGAATGGCCTTTGGCTAGTGACAACCAGTGATTTATAAAAACAAAAAACCTCAAATATGGATCACTGACCAAAGTATGAGAATGACTGAAGGTAGGCATGGTTGTGTACTACTAAAAGTCTTGAGTAACCCACTAAGAAATGACTAGTGGTCTTCTCCTCTTCCTTTTCGTCATTTATCACATATGCAGTGCTGTATCGCACTAAGTTCTACTTCAGCAGAACGTATTCTATAGAGGCACAGGAATCATACCGTCATTTCCCAACTAATAGCCGCAGCTTATACATTGATTTTGCAAAATTTCTTCAGCTATGCGTTTCATACCCGGGGGGCATTTAATATGGTATTAATATGTTTTTGTTTCTATTAACTTGGATAAAACACTGTCCTGCGGCTTACATGTACACACAATGCGGCTAACACTCGGGAAATGACTGCAGTGTATCAGCAGTATCACAGTGTATTACAAACAGATAGCATATTTTACAAATGGCAGCCTCACGGAGAGAGGCTCGTTTTTGACTCCCATTAGTGTTGAACTGCTGCCCTTGTCAGCGCCTCGGAGAAGATCTAATCACGTCCGGGTGACGTGGGGACTGCCCACTGACTGGACGCCGCGAAAGGGCATCAGCCACCTGCTCCGAAGCCGCGGTGCCTCGCGTCCATCTGTGGGCCGAGCATACGGACGTACAGTCTGGCCGCAGCCGGCTCTGGCAAGCAGCCGAAGAACCGAAGAAGCCGTCTGGCCATCAACGCAAGCGACTCGAGGTGGGAGGGAGGATGGGTGAGAGGAAGGTTAGGAGGAGGGGGGGAGGATCAGTGCATGGCTCTATCCACAAGGGCTTAAGGATAGGAGGAGGCAGATAGGCACTGATCTGAGAACAGCACAGGACAGCGTGCCAGTCTGGGGCACCTCTGACGCCAAAAAAAAAGGCTGTTGGGCCGGGCTTCCTGCGAGTCTGCAGAGGCAGAGCGGGCGAGGAGAGCGGGTGAGGAGAGGGGGGGCAAGGAGGGGGGGGGGGGGGGGGCAAGGAGAGGCCGCCAAAAAAAAGGGCCGAGGTGCGCTAACAGAGGCGCGCTAGCTAGCCGGGGGATATTTTAAGACCGCAGCTACACCAGAGCCGTGATTATCTAGGAGCCCTTTCTATGTAACGGGGCCGCAACAATGGACGAGTGAAACTCGAGCTCCCTTTGGCGGCACTAGTGCTACTCAGGATGCTTTTTTTGTCCTCCTAAGTGGGTGCAATGCGGGATTGTAATTTCCACTCTTCACACTTCTACACCCCTTACACATGAAGCTTCACACACACACACACACACACACACACACGCACGCATGCGCACGCACACACACACACACACACACACACACACACACACACACACACACACACACACACACACACACACACACACACACACACACAGACAGACACACAAACACACACACACACACACACACACACACACACACACGTGCACACACACACCCTCGCTTATGAGAATATCATCCTCTCGTAAAGGCACGCTTCACACATTCTTTAACACACATATGGAGTGCCTTTGTGCATCAAGCACGACCTACTTATTTACCCTTCGCACAAGTGCAATTAACGGCAAGGCGGTGGAGGAAGCCTGCTCCAAACTGCCGTTGGTAATTAAACACCTTCTAAAGCCGGAGCCGGAGTCCTGGGCATTCCGCCGTGGCCATCGCCCAAGCACTGTGCCTAATGGAACATTAGAATTCCTAATCAGCTGACCAGGGGAGACCACACATGCTCTGGCCGAGGCAAGGTTCCCCCAATCCTTTGATGTGAGCGGTTAGCATGCTATTCCAGGAAGGGAAATGGGAAGTCGTAGGTCCACCACAAAGAGGTGAGAGAGAAGGGGCTGAGAGAAGGAGTAACAGAAGCCAGGATAGGCTGCGGCCCAAAGCCCGGTGCGTACTGTATGTCCGGCGTGTGAGGGACGATGTGGTGTGGTGTGCGAGCATGCTCTCTGTGAGGTCCTCTCCACCACTGCTAGGAGCACTGTGTGTGTTTTTTTTCCTGGGCAGCAAGATCACAGGCATAGGAGGCTGCCTGCAGATTAGTCGAAGTCGCCTCCCTCTCTCCCTTCCTCCCTATCCCGCTTGCTCATTCTCTCTCTCCCTCCCTCCCTCCCTCCCTCCCTCTCTCCCCCTCTCCCTTTCTCCCTCTCTCTCTCTCTCTCTCTCCCCTTCTCCCTCTCTCTCTCTCTCTCTCTCTCTCTGCAGCTTCACTCTTCACGCCTGAGCGATGCTCTGGGAGGTGTGGGGGGAGGAGGTAGAGCCGGTGAGACACTGACCCCCCCCCCTCCCCCCCTCCCCACACACACACACACACACACACATACACTCCCCCACCACTCCACCCCCCCACCCCCACCCCGCAGGCAGGGACATCTCTCCCTGCATTTGCACATTTCATAGTCATTGAACCTGAGCAGCCGAAAATAGACTCTTGCGCTCTGGAGAGCGAGTCACACTAGACTCTTGCCTGTTTGCCGAGAGGACCCGGGGGAGGCCAGTCCCCAGAGTGCCGCTCCCCAGAAACGTGCTCCCTGACGGGGAGGGGGGGGGGATGAGGGGGGGGGGGGGTTCACTGCTCTGGCAACACCCCACAGATCACCTCCCGTTACACCCAGAGGACCGAGCAACGTAGGCTGAAACAAAGTGGCCTGGGGAAAAAAATGGCGGAAACGCTTAACTTAGTATTTTCATGGGTTAAACCAATGGTTCCCTGGGATACCCCACCCACCCCACCCCCCACCATTGCTCTGCATGTGATCCACTTTTGCCTGCTCTGCATTCGTGATTGGAACACAAGGTGACACTCCTGGCTTACTGAGCACACCTGATTTTAGCAAGGGAAGAATTCTAGCTATACTGTCTTTAATCAGGTATACTAAGAATTGAAAACAGTGCTGGTGCAAGGCAGGAGATTTCCTGCTGTAAGATTGAGAATGCAAGTCTTACATTGCATTAGTCACTGCAAGCACCATCAAATGTAATTGCTGGCTTGTAGCTACTATATGTCTTTGTCATAAAACAAACCAAAAAAAACACACCTGAGTTGCACTTTGCCTAAGGCCACCACGTGGTTGCTTCTCTGTAACTTTCCCCCAAAAAATGTGTTTAATCGAGGTTTTACTGAGACAAATTGTCAAAAGGGAAAACATACTCACATACAGTAAACACACACATACACACACACACACACACACACAAACACACACACACACTGTTCCTGTGTTCAATCACTGAGCTTCCTCTTGTGGTCAGAAATCACCACTTCAGTGTTATGACAAGGTTGTCAAAGCAGCCGCGAGGGCAAACGCTTGCAGTTACAGCAGCATTTAAGCCATTACATAGGGCCACTCAGGACAGGACAGCGCTGGACACAGCCCTCTGACAGCGACCTCCGATGCTCTCACCCAGCTGTCAACAGAAAGCCTGCCATGCTGCCAAAGAAACAACAGCCACAGCAGCATAGGCGTCAACATGAGGCTGGAGATAACAGACTTACAGACAACACATAGCCTCCACACTACCTCTGGGTAAAGCAGTTTTAACAGTCTCAACACTTGGACTCTTCATTTTACTATATAATGTAAGTATAATTCTGCAAGTGTAGCCTATAGGCTAACAAAAGAAAAAACTGCTGGACTTTTAGAGGGAATCTTTAAACTGTATTTTTCTAGTGGCTCAGGAGGAGCATTGTGTGTCAGTATGCCGCTGAAACATCCACTCGTTCAGGCATGTCCGGGATCGTAGTGATGAGCGCCTGCTTATAGGGAGGCACGCGGCACAATGAGAGCGGGCTAAATTAAAAGATGCGTCGCGGTGAAATATTCATGTCGCGGTGAGTGAACTGTCACAGGTATCATATTGCGGGACAACCTTCACCTGGACTGAACTGGAGGACTCCTAGATGGCGCTTAGATAGAGAACGGTGTGCCACTGTAATCACCTGGAAATTCTTAGATTTAGCCATTTTGTCCTAGTCGAATACATCATAGCACGTAAACAGGTTACTATAGAATCCGTTTCATATGACGATATAGAAACGACTGTAGTTACATTCGCACTTGGGGTGTGTGAGAGCTATCATTCACATGCCAGAACATAACATTGCACGTGGAACATTAGGATTTAATGAAGTTCTAATTTTAGCGCACAGCGTTTCACAACACTTAATGCATATTTATGCATGCTATTTTCTTCAAAGTTGAGTGAGAATCCATTAAATTGCGCCAGCAAGAACGAGAGAATGCTTTTTAGAGGAGTACTCATTTAGTCTATGTTATGGCAAATGTAAATTGGACAATTACACCCTTAGAAGGTTCGTTTTCACAATGTCATCCCCTAAAACAAAAATATAGAACATCTCAATCCGTAGGCTACCCATCCAACACCTCTCATCCATTCCAAATGCGATATACAACATTTCTAAGAATTTGACTTATTATGGAAAAAAATATTAGGCTACAATTTGTGCAAAAAAATAAAACAAGCCTCTCTCCCCGATTGTTACTACCATACTTTGAGGTCAAAAGTAATACAAGTTCTGATTAAATATCATATTCTATAATGCAATTAATAAAATAATATGGTAAAGGTAATTAGCATTTGATCTGTATGGGTGTTAATGTCTTAAAGAGACATTCAAGGATACTTTAGTTGTTGTGCTAAAATTCTAAATCACAAAGTGCGACACAAAACTAAGCATGCTACTTTTTTGTTGTTGTTTTAGCTTGAAGGGCACCACTTACCCATCTTGGCAGAGAAGGCTAACAAGTATCCAGTGGAAAAGCGGAGGGAATGAAATATCCCTGTCTCTAATCGCAATTTTAGACCAGGCTAGTTCTCTATGGAGGGGAAGAGCGAGGGCGAGTTCAGTACCACGGACAGCGCACACCTGGCACGCTGTTGCCACATGAGAATCGCCTTTTATCAGATGGTAATGACCGATCAGGCTCAGTCCCAATCACATTCGCTGTCACTCATTGCCCATGGCCATGACGTGAGCACTATTATAGTACATACTTCAGAGAAACACTGGGGAAAAGTCAGTCTTCGACGTGTAAAATCTCCCCTCGACTAAAATTGCCAAAAAGCTCAATCGTTGTGCTGGTATCCTTTTACCACTATCAACGCCATACTTCTGATTTTCTCTATGCGTTGGCAATAGAGGGTTGCGAAAACGTCGTAAGTGGTCACTTCAAAAGAATCCAAAAGTGCGCGATTCGATACGTCAGGCGTGAGTCAATATTCAGTCAAGATCAGTCAAATAGCTAACGCTAAAACAGTAGTTTCCTCACTATTTTACCAAACAACTTTTGCAATAGACGAGGCCAGCCAAGAAATTATCACTCAGCTTAAGATAAATCTGAAGGGTTCGTCCTCTCAAGCGAATAATATGTCAGTGAAAGAGACAGCGGCAGTGAAATCTGTTCTTCTTTTTCCATCAGCATTGCCTTTCCTCTCTCAAACGGCGACAGCTGTGGCGAGGCGGATCTTGTTCTCCGAAACGACATCAATATTTACAAGTTCTGGTGTCTAGGGCGGCCGGTCGACCTGTCGGACATTGCACATTGGAATAGGATCGGGGCGTTCCGCCCGCTTTAGGACTGCGGTGAAGTTGTGATTCAGCGCCTGGACACTTTCCTGACTGTGCTATTTGTGGTGAGCCCAGTATATCACTCAGTGCCCTCACAAATGATCAGAACCTGATAGAGTGAAGGCATGCATTCTATGCTTTCATTTTGTGCAAGTCAGTCGTTTTACACATATTTAGCTCCATTTTCATGTGCAAGACTGACATAACTTCCTGAAAGCAGTTTAGGCTTCCCTTACACTATTTAGCTATTCAGCATGCTTGTATGTTGTTGTTTTTCAATGGGCAGCAGATGCTAAACTCGGCAATGCTACGCATCAGGGATTGTTGACGGCGGCTACAGAGGATCCCAAGCTCTTTGGCACCCGAGCAGTGACACGACCCACCCAGCGGGTGACGTCACCCACCCGGGTTTGAAAAAGAATCTGGACACCCAGTACAGTCTGGGAACCTAATCCATGACCCGCTCCACCCGCAGCTCCTCAGCCTCTGCAACCAGACACAAGGGGCACGCATGTGCTGGCCACAGGGCCCAGGCCTACAGTATAAGGCACAGCACTGGCCTAGGACAATGAGAGGACGTCAGAAGAAAGCCTGGGTGTACTGCTGCTGAGCCAGGCTTTCTCCACCGGGGCCCATTTGAAGAGCAGCTGGGATCCAGGAAAGAGGTGCGGACAAGCGAGGCCCACTCGGGGCCAGTCGGGGCCAGCCCCCTTGGGAGCACCTGCCCTTCGTCAGTCCGTCAGTCCGCGGAGGAGCGCTCAGGTGTGTGACGGCCAGAACTCGCAGTGAACCTGCGGACGGGCTCCTGTGAGCGCCCGCGGCCATCTGTGCGGAGCGGGAAAGCCGATCCCGCCGCTATTATCCCCGGGACACAAAGGAGCGCGCGGCCTGCCAGCGGTAGACAAGGTGCAGCCACGGCCTTGCCATCACCGGCCGTTTTTTTTGTACTGCTGCTCTGAAATGACCAAGGCCAAATGAATGGGGGAACCGTACACACACACACACACACACACACACACGCACACGCACACGCACACGCACACGCACACGCACACACACACACCACACACAGAGGCTCAGGTGTTGTGCTACTGCATGTGGTGGCACTGTGCGTCAAGTCATGTTCAGCATTCATTACATCTTCTCAAGCTCAAAGCGCATCTCCTGCCAAGTAACCTTTGAACTTTTACGTCTAAGAACCGACTACATTCTAAACATGTAGCCTATAAAAGCTCCACTGAGCACTCCGGTGCCAGTGCCATGCAGACTGATTGACAGCTCACATGACTCATGGACAGCATCCGCAGTGCACCACTGTGACAAAAGTCCCCAAATCAACAACACACGATGATGAGCCTACATGAGCAAGCACAAGCTTCCAAGTGCTTGCCCCAGTCCAGAATGTGTAGGTCATGACAAACACATCCAGTTTGTTTTGAAAATCAAGCTTCAGTTCGGTATTCCAGATTACACTTTAAATTGTGGCACTTCTGATTGGTGAGCCCTAGTGTGTGAGAAGCAGCAGCACGCTCCTGATTGGTGAGCTTCACTGTCTGTCACACAGGAGGAGGATGACGTGAGTATTAAAAATCATACCTGTGACAAGATAAACCATTGTGACAGAATTACAAGCTGCGTGATTAATTGCAGCCTTTGCGATCAGCTAATTGCCTTAGCCCTAATTGTGCTTTCAATTAAAAATCGATTCATTGTGCAGAGGCCTAAGCCCACCGCTGATGAACCACACCCTGACAATGACCGCACTGCCATGCACTGTAGGAGCTCTGTACTGGACTCTACCTGCAGGACCAAGTCCCGACAACAGCCGCAGGAAGGGGCTTGTTCTTGACTGACCTTACTCGGCCTGTTAATGTCTTTGCTGCTCTACTTACAAACACAGGGGGCCTCTTTAGGAACAGAGATTAAACATCGATCACAGCGAATGTGAATTCTTCCGTCTGCTTCTCTCAAACTCCACATCTACAAATCTAAATGTCACTCCCTGCTATTGCCTTGCCTGGAGCACGGCACTATTTCACTGGTTTATGACACAGGCCTGGGATTAGTCATGATCTTGCAGTATATCTGACAAAAGAGGAAATACCAGTTCAATTGAAAAATGACAGATAAAGATGACTGTATCCCCGCGGGGGCCTGTCTACATAAAATACGTCTCGTGTGAGTGATGGCCAATGATGTAGGTGGCTTTGAAGTCTAAACCATGTAACCTGTCTTCGGGAAGGATTAAGCATTCAACGATATGGAGAAAAATATTATTTTGAGATAGAAAAATCAAAAACGTTTATACAGTATGTCATCTGAAGCATTCATTTATGTTTTACCTGCCTACAGTATATTGTGTAACATTCAAACAGCATTATGTGTGTATGTGTGTGTGTGTGTGTGTAGCAATATGGCTCTGTACAAACTAATTTAATACAAAAGTTTTTTGGGGTTTTTTTTGTATCATTCAATGCAGTTGTTAAGCAAATCATGTAAAGACAGTACAAGGTGTTCCACATTAAAGACCATTAGGAGTAAGACCACCACTATACACTCATTCAGTCAGCCCTCCCTCATTTCCTACTGGGTTACTCTCTGTATGTGTGGACGCGGAGTTGGACATTGCTGGCCTTCCTTAAACATCTAGTTTACAACATTAGTAGAAAAGGAGATGCTAACCACTTTGTCCTCCTGTTGCAATTGCACAAAGAGGGAGAAAGCAGTAGAGTGAGAGAAGAGAAGAGAAGAGAAGAGAAGAAAAGAGGGGGAGGGGGCCAGGAAAGACCAGGAGAAAGAAAGAGAAAGATATAAAGAATCAAAAGAAGAGAAAAAAGAGGACAGGAAAAACAGCCAAAAAGAAAAAAAGATAGAAAGCAAGAAAGAAAAGGGAGAAACCATTATGAGCGACAGCATAACATTTTGCAGTGAACACACAAGTATACACACTCACATTCACACACACACACACACACACACACACACACACACACACACACACACACACTTTATTAACGCAAAGACAAAATAGCAAAGCTCATTATTAACAGCAGCACAACTCAAAGCAGCAGCTCCTCCACTGAGGGAGAGACATGGAAAGGTTAAGATTAGCTTGGCAGAAGAAGAGGCTGCTGCAGTCACATTCAGTCTCTATCGCCCCCTAGTGGTCACAGAGTGAAGTGTAGAAAACTTCAATATTGGAATACTTCTGACCTAGCGCTGCGTGAAAGTTTTGCCAAGAAAAAGCCAGGCAGCTAGTGTTTAGGTTCAGAAGTACAGGTTCAGTGCCTATAAACCCTGTGACCCATATTGGGGCCAATAAATAAATGAGCAAGCAGATGTATCACAAATGGCCTCCTGAATGTCATAGGAGATGGTCTGATTACAGACAGAGAAGACGAACAGAGGTCACGGTCGGCCAATCCGATCTGATCGGAGACGCGGAGACATGACCGGTGAGAGGTTGACCTGCGACTCTGTGACCTGTGACCTCTTGCTCCTCGGCTGACCGATGCACACGGCCAGAGAGACCAACTGACCGGTCACAGATTGTGGGTCTGATAAGACAGCCTCGTTCCTCTACCCAGCCACATCACAGGAACATAAACAGCAAAGGGATTATAACATGACTTTAAACGTTAAAGTGCATTTAGGCATGTTGTCGTCTCACACACCTGGTGCTAAGGGAGAGAGAATGGATGTCTTTAAGACAGGTGTTTGTCTGTGAGACAGGTGTATGTTCAAGAGCGGTTAAGATTTGTAGTGTTCGGTCATTGTATGTGTGTGTGTGTGTGTGTGTGTGTGTGTGTGTGGTGTGTGTGTGTGTGTGTGAATGTGCATGTTTGTAATTGCGAATGTGTGTTTATGCATGTATGTTTGTGTGTTTGTGAGGTACTGTGTGTATCTGTGTGTGTGTGTGTGTGTGTGTAAATGTAAGTGTGTGTGTGTGTGTGTGTGTGTGTGTGTGTGTGTGTGTGTGTGTGTGTGAATGCCAGTGCATGTGTGTGTACCTTGTTGGAGCGCAGGGACACCCGTCCCCCACAGCGGGCGCAGAACTTGGATTGGCAATAGGAACAGAGGTGGCCGCAGCCGTCGGCAAACTTGGTTTTGTGGCAGATCCCGCAGGTGGGCGCGTCCGGCTTCAGCTCCTGGGTGACCGGGGCCTCCTCGCCCATCTTCTTCACCTGGTCCTTGTACATCTCAAACTGCTGGTGCAACTTCCTGGAAACGGGGGTGGAGGGAGGGCAACAAAAGAGAAACAAGTCAGCTGCAGCTCTAGCTCCACTCCAACCAAACTTACCTAGAGGTGCTGCTGTCTGTGGGTTGCTGTAAGGTTTTATGGACACCAGTATAAAGGTCTAGCACATGTCATGTGTTAGCTGTGGCAATAAGACTTCAGACACATACAGTATGAGCTGTAGTCAGCACTTTTACATAATTATGATACATGATATGTAGAGATGCTGTTCAGTTATGGTGTGTTCAGTGAGATCTTTCAAAAATACTTTCTATTTACTTGTGTCCTATCTTGAAAAACAAAATGAAACTAAATCAAAGCTGTTATGAAATAGGCTATACAAACATGTTGGTGTTTTACACTGTGATACCCAAATCCAGAAGGAAATGTTATTTATATATATTTTATTTTTCGTAAAAGTTTGTCTCTTGTTCCGTGATTATTTGATTGATTTCCAGTAGCACTGTGCTGCTGATGGTGCTTTTACTCTTCCTCTGGCAAAGCCACCTTACCCTGATCCACCAGAGGAGGGCGCTGTGCCGTTGATATCATATCAGTTCTGAAAACTGAGCAGCACTCACTGCAATTCCAAATTCCACTTCCTCATATTGCCCCAATATTCAATGAATCGTTGGCACCCCTGTTTCTAGCTTAGTTTGTGAGTTAACTGTCCAAATCACCAGGTCCAAACTGCAGAGAGGCTGAATAAATGATTCAGGAAATATGACTCAGATCAAGTGTTCCACCTACTATAGTTCAAATTTCTAGACATGTTTAGCCATTTTAAGAGTCAAGGACTAATTCTCATCATTCACATTGCAACATTATCTTAAAATGCAACCACGTTTACTGAAAACTCTCAAAAAGTCACTTAACCAACGCTCTTCCCCAAAGTGACTCACAGCACTTTGTCAAGCACCTCAACCTATGACGTTCGCTCTGCTCGCATCAAAGCTGACTCAAGAAACAGGTGGGAACAATGATCGGCCCCACAGGCCGAAGCAGTCACCTGTGACACGAGCCAGAACCTGGGCCAGCTGGGCCGACGCCGGGACTGGACGGTGAGTCGGCACCGACACAAGCATCGGCGGCGCTGGCAACGGGTCCGAGGGATGAAACGCAAGCCCGGCCCACCTGACTGACATGCATTTTGTATGGCAAGTGTCAATCGGGCCGTCGAAACCAAAACCCCGTCCCCGACTTCATAATATATGGCGATTAGGACCGCAGCGGCCCCACAACTCCCCCTGAAAGATTCATTAGCGGGGGTGAATTATTGAGCAGACCTATCCTTTTACGGAGAGCTGGAGTGTGTAAACCATAAACAGCTGGGCTCCCCTGCCCCTGCATATCCTAGTCTTTTTCACCCAAACGCAGATGACCCCTACTGTGTGGATTAGGCTCAGGTCAAGGTCAGCCCTGCTCTGGACAGAGCGGTTATCCGAGGACATTTTCCTGGAATGGCCCAGACTCGTTTCGTTCAAGATATTGAGTTCTTAAAATCGTGAAAAATAATCCTCCATTTTTCAAAAGTAGGATGTGATGTGTTCTCATGCGTGCCATAACTGAATATTGCACCTTGTCATAAATTTCAGTCAAATTCAATCTCTTGTTTGTCCCCCTGTAAACTGCACTAATTTGGGATGTTGGCGCTTAATCTTTGGCCTCCAGGTGTTTGGACACTTAGCCGAAGAGATTAAAGGCTCAAGATTTCTCCTGCACATCCGATAGCATCCGATCCTTGCGCCGATGCTTTCTCCTCTGGCCCGGCCTTTTGTCCAGCGACGGTGATCACATGGGTCTCAACCGAGCCTGACCGCTTATATAACACCGCAACACCTCAATACCCTGATCTTTAATACGGAGCCATTTGTCAAATCAACCCACGTGCATTCCCCACATTATATCCTCTCTTCTTCCACGTGTGTTTCCTGCTAACCCCCCCATCACCCTCCCAGCCACACTCACACTCCCCACTCCCCACTCCTACAAAGAGACGTCAAGCATGAAGGTCCAAAACACACTCGGGTCCAGTATCATAATACTGTCCACTGTACAGGAGATCCACCGAGGCCATTATCGGCGCTCACGAGTGACGGCGTCCAGCCCCTCGCAGGTGTGAGCGCTCCAGACAGGTAGTGGGCAGGGAGGGGGGCGAGGGGTCTGATAACGGAGGGGTCAGGTAGCAGGACGGGGCAGCTGCGAGGCACAACCCCACCACCTGAGGTGAAACCCCATCTCGCAATAAACACACACACACACACACACACACACACACACACACGGTCACGTGGAGGACAGACAGCTGCCCTCTGTGCCTCTATAGACGCACACACATATACACACCAACAATAAGCAAAACACACTTACGCATACCACACACACGCACACGCACACACACACACACACACACACACACACACACACTGTACATACATACTAGCCCCCGTCCCCATAACCACCCACACACACACACACACACACACCTACCTACACCCCCCCCCCCACCACACACACACACACACACACACACACGAGCAAAAACAGTCACGTCACTATGCTTTGAGGAAACCCGAGCTGGCCACAGCGCTCACGCTCACGCTGCAGACACGAGGACAGGCGAGAGCGCGGCGAGAGCGCGGCGAGAGCGCGGCGAGAGCGCGGCGAGAGCGCGGCGAGAGCGCGGCGAGAGCGCGGCGAGAGCGTGGCGTGAGCCGCCCCATATCCACGGCGCGCATAAGACGGCGTGGGGCAGAGTGTCTGGCCTGCGGGCAGCCCGCTGTATCATATACACCTTGTTTATGACTTTTAATGAGGGGCCCGCAGATCAGTTAACAAACACCTCACCCCCCGACAAGATATGCTTACAGTACCGTACAGTACAACAGCCAGAGCCCGTTACCGTAGCGCCGAAATGTATGACAATACACTTAAGGGGGGAAAGGGATTTTGCATGAATACGACTTTCAAATGAAGAGATTTGCACACATCAAGCCTTATTATGGGCATGCAGATGAGGCTCATTTGTTTTAGTTTATTTTGGCTGCTGGGTTGGACTATAGGCATCTGACGAGGGTGTGTGTGTGTGTGTGTGGAGGGGGGTGGGGGGGGGGGGGGGGCAACCACTCTTACTTACGGTTCAGGCTCCTTCTCATTTGGGGACTTTTGCTGGGGTTGGAGAACGTTATTAACCAGGTCGGTGATCCCGCTAAAGGGAAACCACCTGTTGCAAATAAGCAAACAATTGGACAGGAGAAGCCAACGGACACAGATATATGAAAGACAAAATCAAAAGAAAAGAAATAGAAGGAAAAAGAAAAGAGATCACTGGCGCCTCTTCACAAGACAAGAGACAAGAGACAGGCCGTCCTCTCGGGAGGCGAGTGGAGCGTTTTGGGGAGAGAGAGGAAGGAGTGAGTAAGGACTGCACTGCACTGCACTGCCATTCATGAACATTAAGACCAGAGGAAGGAGGCACACAAGCAGCTACCGTCGTCATAAGGACATCTGACACGGCCAGAGAAAGACTGAGAGAGAGACTGAGAGAGTGAAAATGCACTCTGAGAAAGGTAAAAAGAGAGAAAAGAGAGAGAAAGAGAGAGAGAAAATGTACTCTGAGAAAGGTAAAAAGAGAGAGAGAGAATGTACTCTGAGAAAGGTAAAAAGAGAGAAAAGAGAGAGAGAAGCCAAAGGAAGATAAGGAGGAGAAGAAGTTTGTGAATGACTAGGCCAGAAAGCCTGGAAAAGAGAAAGGCCAGAGGACGATAAGAGGCTCGTTCGACTCCGTGCAGATCGGTGCGCAGATCTGGCTTAATGTGATGCGCGCTGGACTTTTGCACAGTGCAAAACATGCATGTGTGTTAAGCCCAGCATGCATTGCGGTCAGCCAGATCTGTGCAGCACTGCATGAAGTCGAACGAGCCTGGGAACTCTAACTGAGAGGTGAAAGGGCATAAAGTAGGAAGTCAGAGAGAACAGGAGAGAGAGAGAGAGAGAGCACAGGGATATAAGAACTGAGAGAGACAGGATGGATGAGTGAGACAGAAAAGAGGACATTCAGAGAAGAGAGGATGAACAAACGTAAACAAATAAAGGGAGCAAAAAAGAAGAGCATAGAGTATAGCAGAGAGAGAATAAATGAGACAGAGAGAGAGAGAGAGAGAGACAGACAGACAGACAGACTGATACAGGAAGAGAGAGAGACAGACAGACTGATACAGACAGACACAGGGAGAGATTGAGAGAGAGAGAGAAAACAGACACTACTGTCTTAGCGAGAGGACGAGTCACAGAGACTAAGCACTAAGAGAGAGAGAGAGAGTGTAGGAGAGAGAAAGAGAGAGAGAGGGAGAGAGAGAGAGAGAGAGAGAGTGTAGGAGAGAGAAAGAGAAAGAGAGAGAGGGAGAGAGAGAGAGAGAGAGTGTAGGAGAGAGAAAGAGAAAGAGAGAGAGAGAGAGGTGAGCCGGGTGTGAGGTGGACAGCAGGTCGGAGATGGAGAAGAAGGAGAAGCAGGACGAGCTCCAGCTGATGGACATGAGGACATTCGGCTACACACCAGGCACTCATCCCACACACACACACACACACACACACAGATACAAAACCAGAGATACACATACACACACAGAGATACACATACAGAAATACACACACACACACACAAACATAAACAAACGCACACACACACACACGCACACACACACACACAGACAGTGATACACACACAAAGATACACGCGCGCACACACACACACACACACACACACACACACATACACAGAGATACAAGCACAAAGATACACACACACACACACACACACACACACACACACACACATATATTTATATACACACACACACAGACAGTGATACACACACAAAGATACACACACACACACACACACACACACACAGACAGTGATACACACACAAAGATACACACGCACACACATACAGTACATACAGTACACACGCACACACAGACACACACAGGCCGGCCTCAGACACAGCCCCAGCCTCTATCCAGAGCTGACACGGCGGCTCGCACTGAAGCAGCTGGAGAAGAAGCACGACAGGAAGCATCCAGTCCACGCATGGATGACATAAGAGGGCCCCGCCACACACCCTCTTACAAGAAGCCAATCAGAGAAGCAGAGAGAGGACACACTGACAGCGGGCAGCCAATCACCGCGAGGGAGCGGGGTCAGGGGGGGCAAGGGGATTGAGGGGGGAAGAAGGAAAGGGGAGGGAGGGAGAGGCCCGCTACAAACAGGAAGCAACACAGAAGCACAGGGCGCCTGACTGACAGGAAGGAGGAAGTCAAAGCCTGCGGCACGCTGGGTAAGGGGCTACTTACTGCGCCGGCTGGGGCTTTGGCTCTTCTTTGACCCTAAAAAGATAAGGGTGCACAACTCAGTGCGCGAGGAAACACAAACTCCAACCAAAAGTAAACAAACACAAGGAAAAACAAACAAACAAACAAACAAACTAAACAGAGGACAAGAGATGTCACACAACAAAACAAATCAAACACAATAGAACATATTAGAACATAACATGACACCATTAACAGCAGTGACTGCTGAAATAAATTATATGACATTAAAATAATTTAATGATCAATGTAAACATATGACACTGACACATAATGAGAAATAAACAGAACACACAAACAGACTTAACAGATGACATAAATTAACATAAATCAACGTGATGATAAAAAATAATAGAGAATAATAAACCCAAATAATAACAAATACAAAAATAACAAAAATGTGTCACTTTGACCTCATTTACAAAACGAGGGTCAAAGGGTTGTCAACTCCTCCTGTGCCAAACCAAGTTTGCTGTTTGGGTCCCAAACACCAGCCTAAACCTAGTCCTAATCCTAGTCTCAAACACCATCCTAATTCTAGTCCTAATCCTAGTCCCAAACACCAGCCTAATCCTGGTCTCCTTCAAGCATGGAAGACTACATTTAATATTACCAGGCCTCCTGCGTTAGCCAATATCTCTGTGACATTGGCTGAGTGAAATGACATCCACCTGAATACCCAGCGGAATGCCTCCATAGACCAGACCTTCCTCTCGATGGAATATCCTTGCGCACGCACGCACGCACACACACACACACACACACACACACACAGGTTGCCACTTTTACCTCATATCACACAGACTGACACATAAGGACCCCCTCGAAAATGAGATGAATCATCTCAAGGGGCTTATCCTAAGAAATAAACATGATAAGTACATCAACCTTCCACCAGATATGAACTCCAAAGTTCTCCTCTCCCGTGCACGTCATGAAGAGACTGAAGGTGAGAGCCTGACCGGAGTCATAGCTGCAGCAGGCGGTAGGTGTCAGCGTCTTAGAGGGGATTGGGCCGGATGGGTTGAGTCACCACCGGCCAGTTCCAGTCCCATGTGTTAGCAGTCAGCTAGCCTCTCAGAGCAGCTCTAGCCACTATGCTAAGCTATACAACCACACACACGAATGAGAGGCTCACTGAGCTGTACAAGAGACACATTCTACAAGAGACGGTCTACACAACTACCTACCCATTTACAAAGCTCTACGTGACAAGAGGATACATTGACTGAGGAAGACAAGTAGCTACCTTGAGCCTCAGTCTTGACACTGTGTGATGCTAGTAATTGTTGAAAGCGGTGGAGAAGCTGTCCTTTATGGGCTCAAGAGCAGTGTTCAAACCTTAGAAAAGCCAGGAGGCTTGTTATTTTTCTAGCTGATTTAACATTTGACATCAACTCTCTCCATCACTCCCCAAAACGGCTACAGCTGTGAGACACTGCCCTCTACTGGACAAAGGACATCTCAGGCAAGAGAGGAGGGAGAGGCTGCAAGAAGCATCATATCAGGCACATGACTGCACTGTATGTCCATGCTACTGGTGATCAATAACCTGTGCGTCCTGTTTAATGCAACCTCATGAATGCAGGACTATGCTATTGATATCTAATCTATCAAGGGACTGATGTTCAGTATAGAGCCTTCAGGAGGAAAGGGTATGGCTGTGTGTGTGTGTGTGTGTGTGTGTGTGTGTGTGTGTGTGTGTGTGTGTGTGTGTGTGTGTGTGTGTGTGCGTAGGCAATATTAATGTGTGTGTAGGCATGTGTGTGTGTGCTTGTGTGTGTGTGTGTGTGTGTGTGTGTGTGTGTGCCTGTTGTTAAATATAGGTCAAACCCGAAACAGAGGCCATGGCTAGCAGCTCTACTGCTGGAGATGCTGAGGCTGCAGTTGGTCCAGTGCAGCGGCGGGCTAACAGTAAGTGGCACCGGCATCCGCTCAGCAGGGGAGCCACTTCAGCACCAGACGTGCAGCACACAGCACACACACAGAGGAGCCATGGAGAGAGCAGGCCGGGATGAACGAGAGACACAGAGAGAGAGAGAGAGAGAGCGAGAGAGAGAGAGAGAGAGAGAGAGAGGGAGGAGAAAGGAAAAAGAAGAAGAGGAAAAGAAGAGGAAGACCCAAAGAGATGAGAGAGAGATAAAAAGAGGAGAGAGAAAGAGCGAGAGAGGAGTAAAGGAAGAAATGAAATGAGAGAGAGAGGAAATAGAAGAAGAGGAGGACCCAAAGAGATGAGAGAGAGATAGAAAGAAGAGAGAGAAAGAGAGAAAGAGCGAGAGAGGAGAAAAGCAACCAAGAGAAAAAAAGACCCATAGAAATGAGAGAGAGAGAGAGAGAGAGAGAGAGAGAAAGGTATAGAGAAGATACAGGGATACAGGAAGAGAGAGAGATACAGAGAGAGAAATGTAGAGGGATAGAGATTAAGACAGACAGAGTAAGAGAGAGAGAGAGAGGGAGAGGGAGAGGGAGAGGGAGAGGAGGAGAAAGAAAGACACAGAGATGGAGAGAAAGAGAGCAAAGGGAGAGAGAGGGAAACATAGACCCCGGGAGAGTTCCCACGCACATGCCAGCTCAATTAGAGCACGGCCTGTCACTGGGCGGCAGGGATTTTGGGGAAGTACTAATTAATCAGACTCCTCTGGCCGGCCGCGCCACGCAGAGGACACCCACCTGCAGGGAGGGGGCACAGGGGGAGAGAGGGTGGGTACAGAGCAGGGAGGGGGCACAGGACACCCACCTGCAGGGAGGGGGCACAGGGGGAGACGGTGGGCACAGCAGAACACCCACCTGCAGGGAGGGGGCACAGGGGGGGACGGTGGGCACGGGGTCAGATGACCCCCGCTACTCACCACACAACACCGGTGTGGTACATTTTACATTTCCTATTTACATTTACGGTTACACATACGTAGTAGCAACGTTCACATTACTACCTACAGCAAGAATGCTGCCTAGCAAACACCAGCAGAGGACACGAGTGCAGAGCACCCAGAGGAAGAGAGTGCAGATGTTGAGTATGAGGATGGAAATTAAGATGTTGAGTATGAGGAAGAGAATGAAGATGTTGAGTATGAGGATGCAAGCGCAGATGTTGAGTATGAGGATGCAAGCGCAGATGTTGAGTATGAGGATGCAAGAGCAGATGTTGAGAATGAGGATGCAAGCGCAGATGTTGAGTATGAGGATGCAAACGCAGATGTTGAGTATGAGGATGGAAATGAAGATGTTGAGTATGAGGATGCAAGCACAGATGTTGAGTATGAGGATGCAAATGCAGATGTTGAGTATGAGGAATGCAAGCGCAGATGTTGAAGCGCCATCCATAAGAGTGGTCAAAGGAGAGAGCGATAGAGAGAACCGTGTGGTAACTGGGAGTTAGGCGTGCTGGGTTTGTTAGATGTGTTAAGACTAGAAAAGGAGAAAGTCTTGGATAGAAAGAAAAAAAATCTGACTTTCACAAAGGTCTCTCTTTTAACAAACTCACAGTTCTCCTGCATTGATGTTCTACACATAGCCTTAATATTCTAACACTAACTACCTACTTAATATTCACACTAATATTCCTAATATTCACACTAAATACCCACCTCTCCTGACACGCACTAAATGCTCAAACCAGACCACCAGAGTCCTTTCTGTATCTCAAGATATCTACTACACTGCGTCATATGTATGAAGCAACAGCAAGACTTTCAGTCTTAAGCATAAGCGTCATTCTGGCACCATTTGAGAAGAAACTGGGGCCACTTCTTCTACCGGTCACTGACGGGCAGTCATTCAGAAATCGCTGACTGCACACAACTCTATTTCTGGACACACCATGGCGACTTTGGCACAGCCAGAACAACCAGCTGAGTGACCGGGCGATCACACACATCAGCGAACTGCGTGTGTGCCAGGATGCAACAGGACTCCACTGGACAGTCTGAGCCCTGGCCTTAAAAGACAAGTAATTTCTGTGTGTGTGTGTGAGAGAGTGTGTGTGTATGTGGGGGGTTGTGGATGTGAATAGGTGTTTGGGGGAGGGAGTGCATTTGTGATGGTGTGTGTAGGCATGCGTGTCTATGTGTGTGTAGGTGTACATGATGTCTATGTGCATGTGTGTGCATGTGCTTGTGGAAGGGTGTGTTTGGATATGGACGTAGGTGTGTAGGTGTGTGTGTGTGTGTGTGTGTGTGTGTGTGTGTAGGAATACATGTCCATGTGTGTATATGCATGTCTATATGTTGTGTGTGTGTGTGTGTGTGTGTGTGTGTGTGTGTGTGTGTGTGTGTGTGTGTGTTTTCACTGCTCCTCACTGATGTGACAGCTCCACAGCGAGCCCTGAGTCATCACATTCTCACACGCAGGGAGCTGTCCACCCCCCACCCCCACACCGTCTCCCTCTCCCTCTCTCCTCCCTTCTCTCCCTCTCTCTCTCTCTCTCTCTCTCTCTCTCTCTCTCTCTCTCTCTCTCTCTCTCTCTCTCTCTCTCTCTCTCTCTCTCTCTCTCTCTCTCTCCTCTCCCTCTCTCTCTCCCTCTCTCTCTCTCTCTCTGACATGTTGTCTGTGCCTGAGCCGGTCCGCCACTGCCAATACGCCCCTAATGGCTTCTGATGGCTGGAATAAACAGCACAGGACTTGGGCCTGACAGCCAGCCAGAGAGAGAGAGAGAGAGAGAGAGAGAGAGAGAGAGAGAGGAGAGAGAGAAAGGAGAGCGATGGATGAGAGGGGTGGGTGTGGAGGTGATGGGGGCTACGTCAGGGTGATAACATAGCCTATGCGCTCTGCCGGGCATTAGGGGGGAGCCCAGCTATTCAGACATGCATGTTGCTTCTACCTTTCCTATGGTAGTATGTACTGTACACCTGGAGTTATCGAGCAGTGCAAATATGTCATAATGGCACAACAACAGCTGAATTGAGGCGTCATTGTCACTGTAACAATTGCATTGAGTTTAATTGAACTGAACTTAATTGAATGGAATTGAATTGTATATTGAATGGAATTGTATCTGAAGAGTTATCAGGCAGTGCAAATATGCATCTTGTCATGTTATAATGGCACAACAACAGCTGAATTGAGGTGTCATTGTGACTGTAACAATTGCATTGAGTTTAATGGAACTGAATTGAATGGTATTGAATGGAATTGTATCTGAAGAGTGTACATTGTTGGACACTTGCATTTGGTGATGGGCTTCATCCATTATTAGCTGAGCAGTGCTTGTCATCAAAACATCTGATACACATAATAACCAGAGAGGCTATAGGCAACAACGCAAGAAATACCCACAGTGTCAGGTGCAGACACTGATCAATTACTCCCGATCAATACCAGCGATCGATAAGGATTGTTGTTATGTCACAGGTGAGTCTCTGTGGAGCGGCCAACTGCAATTAACATGACAAACTCCCGCCCTGCCAAACAACAGCTGCTCCATGAGGATTTAGGCCCAGATCAAGTGACTGACCCTCTTGGTCCTCAATCAGGATTAGATGACCGACAGTTTTGTCTTTCTGCTGCAAGCCAAGCTCCATCGAGCTGTCTAGAAATACACAGCTGGACACACAGAGAGAGAGAGAGAGAGAGAGAAGCTCGCCCTGCTATAAGCTGAGAGAGAGCAACCGGAGTTGGATTGGACAGAATGAAACACGACGACACACACACACACACACACAAATGTACACACGCACGCACTACTACAAAGCATCGCCGTCACCCTTGAAAAAGCGAACTCACCGATGTCAACATGTTGAGCGTGCAGACAGAAAGACGCCTTTAAATCTCTCTGGTCCACGATCACAAAAAACATCAACGATAACTATGACTGTATGGCTGCACACAGAGCCAGTGCCTTGTGCTATCGCATCAGGCATTCATCATGCATGTATTCATTATCACTAATAATGCAATGACTTTCATCTTGGTCATCGTCAGTGAGCGGCCCCTGCAGCCTGTGTGTGTGTGTGTGTGTGTGTGTGTATTTGTGTGTGTGTGTATGTGTGTGTGTATGTGTGTGTGTGTGTGTGTGTGTGTGTATGTGTGTGTGTGTGTGTGTGTGTGTATATGTGTGTGTGTGTGTGTGTGTGTGTGTATATGTGTGTGAGTGTGTGTGTATGTGGCATGTGTGTGTGTGTGTCTCTCTGGGTGTGTGTGTGTGCCCGCGCGCTCTCCCTCCCTGCTGTTGGGATGCTAGTAGTGTAGTGGCGCTGCAGGTTTAGCGGACGTGCTAGCGGAGTGCGCTGCCTGCCTGCTCTCTCTCTCTCTCTCTCTCTCTCTCTCTCTCTCTCTCTCTCTCTCTGCTTGGTTATGCAATAGCCAGCAGCACAAGCAGCACAAGCAGCACAAGCACAAGAGGCCAAGCAGTGCAGAGGCAGCGGCAGCAGTGGCAGCATCACACTGGGCACACCAGTGACACCACCCACAGCCAAGCCAAACGGCATACATCACCACACTCGGCTCTTGCGCCTTAATTCCCCACGCACGCACATACACACGCACACACACACACACACACACACACACACACACACACACACACACACACACAATAATCCCATCTTAAAAGGCTGAACGGCAGAGAGCCTGCGCTCATGTTAGCGTATTATGATACCAGCAAAGCAGCAGCGTTAGCGAAGCTAGCCCGACGTGCTAACAGCAGCAGCAGCAGCAGCGGCAGGGTCACTCTATGCCCGGGAGACGGGACAGTGGACAGAGTCACAATAAGCCACATGCACTGCACTGTGTGTGTGCCCGCCCGACGCTGGCAGGGGGGGGGGGGTGAACTTCACCAATGAGCTGGAGCTGGTAGCGGGAGCCGAACCTGTGCCAAGCAGCGCGGGCACCTCCTCGCACGGTGGAGAGGGTCGTAGGGTCAACGCCATCGAGCACACAACAGCTCGGCATCTAAGAATGCCCACCACGACCACGAGCGGATTTATGGCCATGCATTGAGGCTGAATGGGAAACGCCTGACCTGACAGCTGACTTGTGTGTGGGTGTGTGTGCCACTGCGTGCAAGCACACATGTGTGTGTGTGTGTGTGTGTGTGTGTGTGTGTGTGTGTGTGTGTGTGCATGTCAGGTCAGTATTACAAGGCATTTAAAGTCCAACTGCTGACATCAAACAGGACAGGGGGCCACAAGAGAGGGACACGAGAGGACAGAGTATTACGGTCACAGTCCTTCTAGACAGGTCCCCCCACTCAGTGGCCATCTTGGTAGCGCTCCTTGGGCAGTTATCAGGCAGCTATTTTCCCATTCAAGTGAATGGGGAGGAATACACTGCATCTGTAGACAACTGCCATTTTGCCGTTACAAACTAACACCATGCTTTTCTACGGAGGATTCTTTGAGTGCTGTGTCCTCTGTTGTGGTGGTCTCTCCACTCTGTCATATTCAGGACCTCTCCTATATTACCTCTCAACGGAGACTTCCGGTCGGAGAGAGAGAGAGAAAGAGAAAGAGTAAAGAGAGAGAGAGAGAGAGCAGAGAGAGAAAGAGAGAAAGAACAGAGCCGGCAGAGGAGGAGCGTCAATGGCTGAGTGCTCAGAGAGAATGAGAGAGTAAAGAGGGCACATGGCGATGAAGGGAGAGAAAAGCAGGAGAGAGGAGGGGAGGGAGAGGAAGAAAGAGAGATGCATGACAGAAAGAGAAAGAGGGGGAGGTTAAGGGGAAGTGAAAGAGAGAGATAGAGAGAGAGAGAGAGTGGGGGTGGGGTTAAAGATAGAGCGGAGCGAGAGAAAGAGAAATAGACAGAGAGGGATGGACCAAGAGAACAGAAAGAGAAGAGAGTGAGATAGAGAAAGAGAGGGAGAGGAAGGAGGAGAGGCAGAGAGAGAGAGGGAGGGAGAGGCAGAAGGAGAGGGAGAGGAAGAGAGAGAGAGGGAGAGAGAGGCAGAGAGAGAAGGAGAGAGAGGGAGAGAGAGGCGTAAGGAGAGGGAGAGAGAGAGGGAGGGAGAGAGAGGCAGAAGGAGAAGAGAGAGAGAGAGAGGGCTAGAGAGGGTAACAGAGAGGATGAGGGCTGGTGGAGCGTGTCTGACCTGGCCAGCACCACCACCGGGGGCCAGAGGGGAGAGAGAGGGGCCTGGGGCGGCCGGAAAAGCACCGGCCAAAAATAGCAGCTCATCCGCAGCAGAGCGGGAGCAGATGAAGCCCTCTCACACACACACACACACACACACACACACACACACACACACACACACACACACACACACACACACACACACACACACACACACACACACACACACACACACACACACACACACACACACACACACACACACACACACACACACCTGGTCATTAGCCACTTTTCAGAGGAAGGGAAAGGGAGAAGAAACCGCACACTTTCAGCATCATTTCCTCCTCCAAGAGGATTATGGGTAGGGGATAGGGAGCTGATAAAGCTGTGGATGGGAGGCTGACCTCACATCCGGAGGGTGAGTGGACTTCAGACCAAAGCATAGTCAAGGTGGTACGGGCGATAACATCTAGAATTATACAAATGTAATACAGTAATTGTATGTGTGTAAATGTGTATTAGCTGCATTGTGTATAAGGCGAAGAACAGTGTTTTATGCGAGTTAAAAGAAACAAAACCAGACTGATATCATATTAACTGCCCCCGTGTGTTAACCTCAGAGCTGAAGAATGCTTTGCAAAATCAATGTATAAGCTGGGGCTAATAGTTGGGAAATTACGGTAGGCATGATCTCCGTGTATTCCAGATTTCTGATTTAATTATTTATTAACAAGTTCAGGGGTCATACTCGGAGACGCTCACATGAAAGAGATAAAAAAAACGACCCTACCAACGACTGTGAGAATGTTGCAACTGTAATAACGTCCGAAACGAAAACACGCGGCGACAACAACACAAGTTCCTGAGGTGAAACAGTTGAAACGTAACTCCGCGGGAATAAGTAAGTCGTTGCGGCGTCACGCTCCAGTGCGGCTCGAGCGGTTCCACATCTGTGCACATCTGTGTCACCCGCGCCGGAGTCTGGCTGCGCTCGGCGTGTTTATTAATAACCGCACAGCAAGTGGCCATTAGAGGCCCAGAACAATATCTCAGTGTCCTTCTGTGTTCCGACGCACATGTTCTGCATTCAGCCGAGCCTGGAGG
>NC_084999.1:19618756-19636256 GCF_963854185.1 Sardina pilchardus | reverse complement strand
TGGAAACACACATAGAGTAAGATGAAAATAAATCCCCTCTAACTTGAAAGCAATTGGAGTTGACGCAATACAGTATGTTGGGGGCTGTGCCATGTCACTCTGTCTCTTAGCTTCTCTCACCTCATCTCTCCTCTCTCTCAATTCAGTGCAACATGCTTTATTGACATTTGTTTTCTATAATGTAAACAATATAGTCAACAAATAGTAGACAAATACTAGTGGTATTAATGGTAATAGTAATGTCAATTCTTTATTTTTGCAATTCAAAAAGTGTCTTTCTCTCCCTCCCCTTTTTCTATCACTCTCTCCCTTTCTCTTTCTCTCCCTCTCCCTTTCTTTCTCACTCTGTCTTTCTTGCTGTACCACTCTTGCTGTCCCACTCTTGCTGTCCCTCTCTTGCTGTCCCTCTCTCCCGGTCTCTCTCTGACTGAAGTGATGTTAGGGGATTAGGGCTCATCTAGAGTCACAGCCATGCACTGCCACTGCCCCTGCTGGAGATCATGCCACTACAGACGGAATTCATCAAGCGCAGGATGAACAAGTGACTAAGTGACACACACACACACACACACACACACACACACACACACACACACACACTCACACACATGCACGCACACACACACACACACAGACACGCACACATGCACGTACAGTACGTATGTATGCACGCACGAACGCATGCACGCACGCACACACGCACCCCCCCCCCCCCCCCACACACACACACGCACACTCACATGCACACACACACACAAACAGAAAAACACACATACAAAAACACCCCCTCACACATATACACTTGCAGATACTAAAGCAATAAAGCCTAAAAAACGCCACACACACTGAGAGGCATGAGCAGTAAGCGAGAGCAGTCTGAGGGCCGGAGCATCTCCCAGATCAGTGTCCGGCGCGCCGATCCTGTGATCATAATCTCAAGTGTCCTGCTGATGACCGGTGGCTGCACTTTTATATTGGCACACTGCTGCACCGCCACACCAGAGTCACAGAGCTACAGTACCAGCTGTTAGTTACTACGGCAACAAAAAGGGGGGGGGGGAAAGGACAGCATCCCCGGCCATCTGGGTCGCAATGGACAATGACAGCTCGGGCCATAAGACAAGGGGTCTGCGCCGGTCTGTGGCGGTCAGCAGGAGCAGGCGTGCTCTAACCGGTCCCTGCGTAATGGAGGGTAATGTAAGGACAGCGACGCTGCCATTACGTCAAAAGGCCCTTACCCTTCCTGATTTACGGCAATCAGGGCACATGATGATCTACTCCAGGTCCACCATTCAAACAAATGCGATTGCACATCATTAGCATTGTTTTTTTGTCCTGACCCTTGTGTGGTCAGGTCATCCTCATGGTGACCACTCCACAGACCCAGGGATGAGATGCCCATCTGCAGCTCTGCTGCTTTGGCTGTGGGTCACTCTGTTTCGTGGGGCACCTTGGTAAAGCATGGCGCACCAGCGAGCAGGATCATGGGTTCACCGCCCAAAAGAAGTATAAAATGTACAGTATATGGCATGTTACATTACATTACATTTACATTTGTTTTAAGTTTTAGGTGCCCCTCCCCGTCAGTCCAATTCAAGGCCAGTAGACTTCTAGATGTTCTTTCTCTTCCTTCCAACACACTGCAGCTGTTGTCTGTCATGTTGTCTGTTTGGCATGTAGGCCACACATTTTCGGTCTGGATGACCAGCTGAAACTCTCGATTGGCCTCAACCAAACCCACCGCTGAACTAACTTCCTTGTCATTCAGCTTCTGAGGCACAATACTGGTGACAGCACCTCATCATCACCGCCAATGGCTTGAGGCCACATCCGATTAGCAAACTATCTGCATAACAAAACAGACTCAAAGCTACTATAGAAGCATCAAAAGCATTTAGAATGATGCTGTATTATACTCATTATTATGCTTGTCATCATCACTATCAATGCAGATCGCCTCGAGAAGTATAGCAAAAGATGAGCAAGTGAATCAGAACAATGGCGGGCTTACCAAATGGTGGTGGAAGCATTAGCTTTTGATCTGGGTAAACACCTGCCTGTGTAATTATATCAGTGTGGAATTAAAGGCTATTTCAGAAACCTGTTTAAACATCAATGGCATCCCCCAGCACGCATCATTACACAGATCCCAAGCTTTGGGTTTCTGAAAATCTCGGCCCTGCGAAAAAACAAACAGGCCGAGGCAATCAAATCACAGATGGACTCCACAGACCAGTAGGCTCAGGATTCTGAGCTTCCCATCGCAAAAAATCTGCTCCTGCCCGATAAAAATAGGGACTCCACAGCCTCCGCCTGCTGTCCTCTAAAACACGCAGCACCCTCCAACTATTTCAATATTTGGTGCCCTTAAAACTCTTTTAAAAATACTTCCCACCCCCCCCTCCCCACACACACACACGTCTAGCAAACACAGGGTCATAGCAAGCCTTTTGAAACTGGGGGGAACACAAATATCCAGAATATTTCTTTAACTATCGATGATATGAAAGACTACATGCATGAACATGAACCATAAGTAATCAATGAAGTCGGATAACAAGCAAATGTTAACTCTTTCAACAGATAAATGCTTATTGTAGGTTGTTCAAATCAGTTGAAGCCCTTGTAGAACTATAGAGATCATCTCTGTATCATGAAAAAGGTCCCCTCCGGCTACTCACACTTGCAAAAGTCTTGATAAAAAAGTAAGGCAGCTTGGCCACAGCATCTAAGGCCTGATGTTTTAAACCGTGGTTTGGGATTGCCACTTTCTCTGTCAGGCGACAGGCTGCGTTCACCTCTGCCACTGTGCAATTAGAGTGCCGGCAGAGGAGAGACGATCCCCAGTGGGCGCGCTGCGTTCAAGAGCAGCTGTTGACTTGCGAGACGGAGAATCCGCCCCGCCGACTAAGAAAAGAGACGCTCTCGACAACAAACATTCTAGAAGTCCTCGCGGCCCTTCGACACACTGTCTGTAGTTGTTAAAACACACATAGCCTGTCACGGCGACTGCGTTTGTTTTTAGTTGATAGTCTTCTGTCTACAACAAAATATATGCGTTTCATTTCTCCATCTCAGAAGACGGGCAGAATGCGGGCATTTCTAGAGTTAACATTCTTCACATCACCACACACACAGTGTAACTATTTTAATGGGAAAGTTGCCGTTGCTACAGGCACGGGGAAATCTATGCGTGCGTTATACTTTTAATTGCACATTCAGCATATATTTAAATCTGCAGACTATATAACACAAATACAGCCGCAGACCTTTGCGAGGAGGATTAAACCTGGGAATCACTTTGCATGCTGCATGCACCTGGCTTGTCTGTCTGGCGCTGTATTTCGCCAGGCGCAGCAAAGCATAAACCTATGGAGTTGCTTAATGTGATTTCTATATGTGATGAGGTATTGCATAAACAAACAGTGTTTTTCCCTGGCCAACACTAGCCTACCACCCCATTACATAACAGACCCCCAGAGTCCCTGCCAGCCGATGGCCTTCACGTAGCCCATGGAAGGTGTACTCATTAACGACGGGTTGAATGCGGAAGGTCAGAGAGGACCGGAGCGTCAGCGAGGCTTTTTTATTTCACCATTTTTTGATCCAAAATATCCAAAATAGCAGCAGCTGTGAGAACAAACGCTCCAATTTATTTCATTCAACTTTAATAGAACGCACTGACACAGAGAGAACAAACGGACCGACAGAGAGAACGTTTCTCTTGAACTATTAAGTGGAGAACAAGCATCCGATCTGTTTCAGTGCGGTGGCAGTCAGGTGTTTGGGCGATGCCAAGAGCCAGACGTGAACGACTTAAACTGCTCCTCACCCCAAGACACAGTATCTTTTAGTGTCCCGTTTCATTGACCACTGCCTGTATTAAATGCACACCGCCATGAGTAAGCTATACTATTGGCATAACTGCACGAGGAGGAGAGGGACTGCTTGTGGTCACGGAGGGGCATCATGTGCTGAAGCTGTCCAGGATTGACAGTCCCCAACCAGACACTACTGTGTGTGTATGAGTGTGTCTGTGTGCGTGTGTGTGTGTGTGTGTGTGTGTGTGTGTGTGTGTGTGTGTGTGTGTATATCCACCACCACACATGTGTAGTTTGGGAAAGGAGTAGAAGAGCCACATTCAGACTGGAGCTTCCATTCTATGCCACCAGCCTGCCACTGTACTAATGAAGGGCCAGCTCTATGTGTGTAACCTGTGGAGGACAGCTCTCTATTAGGGGAGGATAGCTCTATGTTCTAGGACAGTTTTGTATGTAACCTGTGAGAGACAGCTCTGTAACCTCTGGTGAAAAGCAGAAGAGTCCACGTGATGCTTGCTATAAGCTTGAGACCAAATGCCCCCCCCCCTCCACCCAGAATATTTCCGACTATCCACAATGTGAACCAACAGTACATGCAATACATGCGTTGCCTTCATAGCCTTAGCAGACCACCATGAAGAACAGACCTGTGTGTCTGTGTAGGGCTCAACCACATCTCTCTCTTTATCTCATCAGCTCACCAAACCCCTTCATCACTGACCACTGGACAAGATGGGACACTAGTTTTAGACATCAAGGAAATATTTCTCTAGATATGTGCTATGGATGTGACATGGTATGTATCATTATCGTTATAGTTATCTCCATTATGTAGTTTTGAATAAAATGACACAACATATTCAGATGTGTCTGTGCAGACCACTGGAGCCAGAGCTACACTCACAAAGGCCTCATTCATCAGCAGAGGTGGATACATCATGAGATAAAGCAACTGGGTTGGCTCCTCAGGGCGCCACTCTACCTCTCCCCTCCCCCTCCCCACCGACACACACACACACACACACACACACACACACACACACACACATCACTCCACACAGTCAGGGACCTATAAGGTTGCTCTTAGAGGGGCCAAAGGTCAACGTCTACACTGGATCCCTAACCACCCGTGATCTATAAGAGGACAGAGACAAAGAGGATGACAGAGTGATAGAACGAGAGAGAGAGAGAAAGAGAGAGAGAAAGAGAAAGAGAGAGCAAGAGAGAGCAGTCTATATACAGTACCACTGCCTCAACAGGAAATGTTCTCTCTCTCTCTCTCTCTGTCTCTCCTTCTCACGCTCTTTCTCTCTCTCTCTCGCGAGCTGCCGTCCCTTTCCCAGCATGCCTCGGTGCTCTTATGTAAGAGCAGTACTGTACGCCAGCAGCGCTGCGCTGCGGAGGGCCCTGTGCCCGTGTGCCCATGCTGCCCATGCGTGGCATCTCAGCAGCGGCCCCAGCGGAGAGAGAGAGGAGGAGAGGAGCGCCACTCACGCTGCCGCTTCATGCGGCCGGACAGTAATGAGTGGATACACTCACACACACACACACAAACACACACACACACAAACACGCACACACACAAACACACACACACACACACACACACACACACACACACACACACACACATGCAAACACACACACACACACACACACACACACACACACACACACACACACACACACAGGATACACACACAAAGGCACACATATTAGACACATACACATACCCAAACGTTAACGTTACTGACTGTACAGTATGTACACATACACACATACCAATACGCACACGTGTGGCACGCACACACACACACACACACACACACACACACACACACACACTGTCGTCAGCACACTCACACAAGCCTTTTAGCAATGCAGAATTTATATGGGTGTGACTGAAGATTTTCAGCTGACAGGACTGTTTTCAAATGGCCCAATCAGTGAAACACTGATGAGTAAATCAATGATAAGACACTGACAAAAAAAAACAATCCTGCAAGTGAGTGTTGAAACTGCTTATGAAGCCATCTCATGGGCTCCCAATTCACAGCTCCTCTTTCAGGAATGGTATCTACGGTCCCAGTCAATCTATCTATCTAATGGTATCCTGTGTCCCAGTCAATATGGACACATATCTCATATCAGTGTCCAAGTTCTGTCCTGTCATCCTCTATGACGTCAGCATCTCATCTCATCTCAAGCAATGAGAACCGGAATAGAACTTCAGTAGAACACAGAAAGTCACAATCTTTAGAATTCGAGTGGATCGTTTTATCCACCTTAAAAAATTTAGCTTCACAATGTCTTCAGAACTGCTAAACGGATAATTCTCTTGTCTTGAGAACAAAAAGCAAGCGAGATGAAAGTTTACAACTGAGCCGAATGGTTAGTAGATAAGCTATAAATCTCGTCTATAAACATGTTCTTATGTATATGTGTGTTGAGAATATCCGTGCATAGTATTTGTCTACAATCATGTGTTTGAGGCAGAGAATAGAGTGAGCAGCAGGGAAGGGGTGCAGGGGGAGAGGAGAGGAAAGAAGAGGAAAGGAGAGAGGAGAGGAGAGGAGAGAAGAAGGGGAGAGGAGAAGAGAGAGGAGAGGAGAGGAGAGGAGAGATGGAGAGGAGAGGAGAGAGGAGTAGAGAGGAGAGGAGAGGAGAGGAGAGAAGAGAGAGGAGAGGAGAGGAGAGGAGAGGAGAGGAGAGGAGAGGAGAGGAGAGTGGAAAGGAGAGGAAGAGCACACAAGGTACAAAAGCAGTGAGTGAGTCACGCTAGTCTATGGAGCCAAAAACGGATCCTCTCAGAAACCGTCTGCGGAAGACGGGCTGAGGAACGAACGCGGCCAGATAAGAGAGTTCACCGTTAAGTCCCTCTCCCACTTAACCCCTCCAAAGGCATCTCGTGGGGACACAGAAATATCACTCTCAAATGCAAAACAAATTGGGCAGGAATGTAGAAATACGTGTTAATACAGATCAACACTTTGATGTAGAGCAACAGTGAATGAATCTTTGCTAGGATACATGCTCTTGTTGAGTCTATCCCATGACCTTATGGGTAGCTTCCTCTGACACATGAGCTACTGGAACATACACAGGATGAGGTGTTCAGTATAAGTATCATAACAAATCTACATATGAGAGGACATTGTAACAACACAGGCGAGAGAGTATAAGTATAAGTGTAAGTATATATACTTCTTTGATCCCGTGAGGGAAACTCGATCTCTGCATTTATCCCAATTCGTGAATTAGTGAACATACACAGCACGCAGTGAATACACAGTGAGTGATATCCGCTTTGAATGCTAGTCTAATACAAAAGGGGCGGGGCTGGTTTATCCAACCTGAAATGTCCATCAAAGTCCAATTGGTTCAGGTCAGGCTGGTCAGCTAATATAGAGCAGCATGCTACTCAGAACACTGCTGCAGCCATTTGGCGTGCAGTCTAGTGTGTGGAATTTCTCTCTCTCTCGCACTCTCTCACTCTCTCTCATTTTTCTTTTTTTTTTCTCTTTCTCTCCATCTTTCTCCCTGGGGGAGCAGAGGGCGTGGGGGTTGGGCACCTCAGCAGTGGCTCTTGGCTTGGGAGAGGAGAGGAGAGGAGAGGAGAGGAGAGAGGAGAGGAGTGAGGAGAGAGGAAAGCAGAACTGAGAGTTGAGGAGAGGAGGAGAGGAGAGGAGAGGAGAAAAGAAGAGAAGAGAGGAGAGGAGAGAGGAAAACAGAACTGAGAGTTCAGGATAGAAGGAAAGGAGAGGAGAGGAGGAGAGGAGGAGAGAGGAGAGGAGGAGAGAGGAGAGAGGAGGAGAAGTGAGAGGGAGCGTGTCTACAGAATGGCACCCGGTGCGATGAGTCCTCTCCTCCACTCGGAGCAGCGGCTCCCCTCGCTGGGCACAGCCATGGTGTGGGAAAAGGTTGCGTCTCCATGACGACTCTGGGGAAAGGATGTCACGAGCACTCTGGTGGAGGAGAGTGGAGGGTGGGGGTGGGGGGTGGAGGTAGCTCAGCGCAAGGCCCAGGAAGTCCATAGAGTACCACGACTGTTTTAAGGCAGACCTGCAAGCATGTCAGTGGGCCAGTGTCTAACCTTTCCAGCCTTGTCACTACATAACTACAGTACTATAACAAATGCACAAAAGGTTTTGTCAATATGCTGCACAGTTTCAACTTTTAACAAGGACCTACAACCAGGAAGCATCATTCTGAACGACTGGTCTGAACAACTGCAAACATGTTGCTAGCCTAGCGCACTCCCGTAACTCCAGGCTTCAGTCAAACAGGCTCGCCAACTTCTCAGAGGACAAGAGAGCCACAGTGGAAAGGCAGCGAGGTTGATGACTCACGTTATCGTTCTTGCACACGCGGCCCGTTGTATAGGCGGCTAAGTCTCCGCAGCGTCCTGCTACCAGCACAAGCTACAAGCAGCTCTGACCACAAGTCAGCATGCCCATGCGTAACCATGGCCAGAGCGCAACACCGCCTCTGTCTCTTTAGGCTCTCTCACTTGATCAGCTCATGTTGCATCTTTATTGTCTGTTCCTCTCTGTGTACTGTGCGCACTATACTACACGTCAAACACACATCCAAACGCACAGGAACTGTGAGAAGACCCAGAGGAGTGGGAGCTGCATCCTGGATAATCACATGCTAGTCAGCGGCAATTCTCTCTCTCTCCCTCTCTCTCGGTCTTTCTCTGTCCTTCACTCGTTCTCTCTCTCTATCCCTCACTCTCTCTATCCCTCACTCTCTCTCTCTCTCTCTCTCTCTCTCTCTTTGGATTTGCACCCGCTTTTTCCTTTGTAGCATCTCCAGCTCTATGACAGTGAGTTGGCAGCTGCCTGCTCTTTCGCTGCTGTTGAGGGCTCTCCTCCTCTGCTCCATTCTCTCAGGATTCCCAGGATTAGATTACAGCCCCTCTCTCTCTCTCTCTCTTTCCCTCTCCCTCTATCTATCTCTCTCTCTCTCTCTTCCTCTCTCTCTCCCTCTATCTATCTCTCTCTCTTCCTCTCCCTCTCTCTTTCCCTCTCCCTCTATCTATCTCTCTCTCTCTCTCTCTCTCCAGTGCTTCCCTCTCTGCCCTCCTTTCAGAGTTCTCGGCTGGACAGCCCTCGGCTCCCGGGGTCTCCGGGTCTCCGCGTTCCCGCCTCAACCCACCGGCCCCCACCTTCCCAACCTCCCCTCCCGTGGCCTGGACGATTGCCTGGTGCCTTGACCAGTGCTAACCTCCCGTCAGCAGACAGTTAGGCAATTAACCCCCACCCCCACCCACCCCACACTCCACATGCCAAGCGGGACAAGAAATGAAAAGTCTTGACCGGCGCACACACACACAGGGACGCTGTTTGGAGAGGTCACTCACTCCGCGCGCCTGTAACTGACACTGATGTCAGGATATGCGTTTACACACACGGACACACAGACAGTCGCTCACAGAAAGCTCTGACTGCCTGAAACACGATAGCAGCCACAACAGGAGCAAATAAACAACAACACTCCACACACACACAACAGGTCTGTTTGTTTCTCTCCGCCCTCTTGCATAAACAACCCCCCCCCCCCCCCCCCAAAAAAAAAACCCTGTCCATACATGAGAGTATTTGGTCTTTTTGATGACGCATGTTAACTGATACGGTGGACAACTGCCCTGGAGAAAACCGTCTAGTGTGACATCATCAACAGGCCTGCACTTCAGTGTGCATATGTGTGTGTGTTGTGCGTGTGTGGAAGAGAGAGAGAGAGAGAGAGAGAGAGAGAGAGAGAGAGAGAGAGAGAGAGAGAGAGAGAAAGAGAGAGTGTGTGTGCGTGTGTGTGTGTGATGGGCGGGAGCAAAAGGGCCTGCTGGAGCCAGTCGAGAGGCGCACCATCTCCTTTGTTGTGCAACACTACACCGTCCCCTTCCTGGTGAGGAAATGACCAGCCAGCCAGCCAGCCAGCCAGCCAGGCAAGCGAGTGAGCGGGACGAGGCAGGGTAGGGCAGGGTAGGGCAGGGTAGGGCAGGGCAGGGCAAGGGCGGTCATGACACCGGACGTGCTGACAGTAAAGTGACGCTTCTCCCCTCGTCCTCCCCATCCCTACTACTACTGTACACATGGCATTGCCATCAGTTCACTCTAGTGACAAAGGCAGTCAATCACTTCTCCTATTCAGAGAGGGTGAGGTGGCCGAGCACCCCTGTCATGAGGAGAAGAGAGGCGGGAGAAAGATGAGAGGGAAACAAATGACAGGAAAGATGATTCATGTCCAGTGCCGGGCAGTGAGGTGGCCATGTCTTTAAATCTGTGACTCATGTTTACCGTGGTGTCGCCTCTATTTAGCATACACAATGGCTAATATTGACCTAATGATTGGAAACAAAAGCTGTAATTCCATCCAATCCCCCACACACACATCAGAAGAGCAGACTCATGCCCCAAACCACCACCACCACACCCCCAAAACACAAACACACACACACACACACACACACACACACACACACACACACACACACACACACACACACACACACACTCATATCCCATAATATTCGGTGTGACTCATAGGGACCCTTCTAAACCCATGCCCCCATTTGATAGCTGTAGTATCTCTCAGAGTGCTGTAGCTCAGTTTGTCAGGTAAGGGGAGGGTGGCGTCAATGACTGAAACAGGTGCTCTATGACTGGGCTGCCCCAGCAGATATCTCAGGCTTAGGAGCTGATGATGGCTTGCATGCAAAGTGACTGAGTTCAGCAACCAGACACACACACACACACACACACACACACACACACACACACACACACACACACACACACACACACACATTCATTGGAAGACAATGCAAGTATCCTAAGGTAGCCTGTAACTGCTAAACTGACCCTAAATAAAATGTGAGGTTTACAAGCTTGGCAAAGGCATAGAGCTAAATATGGCTGACTATGCTGATTGCTTACATGTGTAATACATTAAAGGTGTTTTGTGTCAGGTTCTACTTACTGTCTATTTTGGTCTATTGGCTATCTATATATCCATCATGTGACATAGAAACGTTAATTTATGTTGTTCTGGAACGTTGCATTGAAGGGCACAACTTCAAAAACTGATTTAATCTGATATCAAAGCATTAATGCTTCTGAGTAATTAAATAAAATACCATAATATTATACAACCTATTTCATAAATCGTATAAAACGTGACTATTAGTCACACATAACAAGCTCAGTGACCAGAATGTCAAGAACAGATAGTATTCAGGGTGCTTAACCAGCGATGACGAGGACCACTCGCTCCACCTTAAACAGAAGTGGACAGCGCCGTGGTGCTGAAACGCTGGCTGCCCGCTCACAACACTAGCAAGCTTGGATAAAGCACCAGAGCACAGCGCATTAGGCCACAGTGAGCGCTAGCAAAGCGCTGTTGTACCAACAGCCAGTCCATCTAAGGAGGTCATATCTGTGTGGGCTCTTAGCATAATGGTCTTTTTTTCTGGTTGTATAATGCATAATAAAAGGCCAGTTAGTGGGGTTTTAAGCGAAGATGGCGCCGCTTGCTAACCCAACCTCAAGCCAACCGAGTGAGAATAGGCCCGTTTTACATACAAGGGATTCAGACCCACAAGGCAAATGACAACACACGGCTATTAACGAACACGACCACAGCAAGCACCGACGCTATTCATATCCACGGTCATGACATCCGCTGAATTTCGCCCGCTAAATAAAGATGTGTTCGTGTATGCAGCCATGTTTGATTTCAAGTGATGAGGATGCACATAAAGAGTGCGAACAGCATTTCATGTCGAGTATTTCGTGGCAAATCATCGAATGTAAATGGAACATTCCCACGACCTACCCCTGCAATGTAGGGGCAGATAGCGCTGAACCCATAGCATGTCCTACACAGCTGTTGGAGTTCGGAGAGCGTTCTCTGTGCTTACGTTCAGAAAGAAAGGCAAAAATAAGGACGGAAATAAAAAGGCTTACTTGAGCATTGACTGCTCTTTCTCCTCTTCCTTTTTCTGCCGGTCCATCACACCGAGGATGATCTTCCTTTCCTCCTCGGTGAGGTGGCTCAGGTCCGGCATCTCCGGTAGGGCAGCGGCCGCAGGAGGAGCGGACGGGCCGCCCCGGGGCCCGAGTGGAGCAGACATCTTTAGACACAATTGCTAAAGAGATCAACAATCAGCAATAGCACAGCCTTAATTAAAGCTATGTCATTGTGTGCCTATTGAATGTTAACAATCTGTGAAATCTGCCACCTAGCCATATTATCATCACAAAGGCAAATGCCCTTAACTGGAATGGATGGATTCAGAGTAGCAATTATTTGACATACACTCAAATCACCGACGATTTCAATCTGACATGCAAGTTCAGTTACTAGCATTCAAATGCAAGCAATCAAGCTAAACATCTCCTTGACCAAAATTGCTTGCGTGAGACCGAAGGAGGCATCGTGGTATTTCACACACACAGTAGGCTTGTGAGGATTGCCAGTACTACTAGGGAGCTAAAGCTGGGCTGCTGGAAGGTAGGCTACAAACTAAGCCAGCTGCAACGCCAAATTCACATAATAGATTTCTAAAGCCCTCATTTCCATACATGAGACTTCAAATTGGCAACGGTTCACCGAAGTCCCCGTACTACACAAGGAAATTGATCAAGTCTTCGTGTGGAGCATAGCCTACTCCAAACACATTTCGCCTCTAAATCCAAACGAGGAGTCACTGTTGATGAACGTAAATCGAGCTCTTGCCTTTTTATTTTGCAATCATGTTAAATCCTGTCTAGCCCATCGCTGTCATCTTTTAGAGAGAGCCTCTTCGCATGCTGAAATAAAGGCGTCGAGTCCTTTCCTGTTTGTTTTCGTTCGTGGCCTCCCTCCTGACTGTGCTTCTCGCTTTCCTCCAGGTTGTTAATTCTTGGAGATTTCTTAAATACACAAAAATGGATGCAATGAAAAAATCCCCACTGGAAAGGTAGGCGGAGCAATGAGGATACGTAGGGGAAAACTGTGCGGCTTCGACGGTGGGGAACGGGAGATACGTGTTGACGTTCTTTCATTGACAGCGGGAGTGGATCGCCTCCAAAACGTGGGATGGAGAAACCACGCGGGTAGGATCCGCGCTTGATTCTAAAAATAACACAGGCCGTGGGCCCACCAAGGAATCTGTTCATTTATGCTATACAACCTAGAAGTGCTCTTTCTGCGTGCTGCTCCCTGGTTTTCACAAGATTTAAACAAAAAATGCAATGGGCATTAAATGCCAGCGTCATCAAATCACTTGATCGAAATACTGTCAAGAATGAACCACATCTGAGCATAAACGAACGAATACATCAACAGTATCCAGGATTAACCAAGCAAATACGAGCTCTGTAACCCACATTACTGTACACCAGGATTTCAATGTCCGTTCACGGAAGCGTCTTTCTATGGATCTAATCCAACACCACGAGTTGTTGCGAGTTGCTATATTAGTGCGAGGCATCCCCGTCTCTCACTCCTTCTCTTTGATCTGGCGTCTCGTAAGATCTTAATCGCCTCCCTTGCGTTCAAACCAGTGGCCAGCGCATCAGGTAGGCTACGTGCTGGGGGCAAAGGAGATTGGGTTGATAGGATTATGCCATAGCCCGTCGCGTATTAAGTGGATGTGGCCCTACAGCCAATTAACAGCCAAAGTCGATTAGTGGTTTCCCACACCATGCAATACAAAAATGTTTCCCCCAGTCCCAGTACTAGAAAGAAATGTGTCCACTAGATGGGAAAACGACTGTTGCAATGAACACAGACACCAGCTGGTCAAGGGTAGCTCTACTGCTCCATGAGCTATGCATGGCTGTCCTCCCCCCAAAATACCCCATCATTGCAGGATATGTGAATTAACCATTGCATTGCATATCCCTGTACAAACATATTACATATTCCTTTACTTGACCAATAATGGCCACAGTGTATTCAGTCAGGTACTAAATTATTCATCTAAATGTCAATATACCAAGATTAGATATCCAAAGAGGACATTATATTACACATTTAAAGGACATAGAAATGCGAAAAAAAATGAAGAGACCACTGTACATTTTTTGAGGTCATCCTACGGTTGCTAAGCGATATTCAAATGAGTTGCCGGTCATATTCAAAATTAAGACATCACTGCGGTATATTCACAAGGACAACATTCACAAAGCATTTATCAAACACATTTTTTTAATACCATATGAAATAAATGTTTCCAACTCTAAATCATAGACTGCAAAGTGTGCAAGTCACATATTCCCACCATAATCCTCATAATTGTCTAAATCTTCTCCCTCTCCTCCAGTAGATCGCAGAAAAAGGATGAGGTGGAGATTTTTATCTGGAGCGAAACACGTCCTGCTGAATGTCCTTCACTCCGGAAACAAAGTCTCAGTCGAGCCTCAAAGCGCCCCATCCCACAGTCTGTCTCAAGAGGGAGGGAGTGTGAGAGTGTGTGAGTAAGTGTGTGTGTGTGTGGTGCGAGTGTGTCTGTGTGTGAGTGAGTGTGTGTTGAGTGAGTGTGTGTGAGTGTGTGTGGTGTGAGTGAGAGTGTGTGTGTGTGTTGTAAGAATTCTCCAAAAAAGTGAGTGAGCGGCGCGCTTGTGGGTGCCTCTCCTCCTCTCCTCCTCCCCTCCCCTCCCCTTCCTACTCCACCACGGTCACCACGTGCTTCTCCTTCTCCGTCTCCACGGGGACCGAGCCCGGCTTGCTGTGCTTCCTCACGTTCACCTCCCTAGAGAGAGAGAGAGAGAGAGAGAGAGAGAGAGAGAGAGAGAGCACACATGAGTGGTGGCGAAGATGATCGAGAGGGCAACACAAACAGAAACCACAAAAGACATGTAGAATAGAGGTTTGATGTCCTATTGGTTTTTGTGATGAATTAGTCTCGCAGGGTAAGACATTGCTTCCGCATTAACCATTAAAACAATTCAGACTGGAGACAACTTGAAAGTGCTCCCTAGAAGCTTGGGTCATTGATAGCATAGTGGGCCTTGGCTGGCATGCCACAAAAGTTGAGAATTTGATTGGCTGCCACCACGACCATTGGCCCTGAATGGCTCCAGGGAGACTGGCCTCTGCAATTGGTATCTGCAAGTCGCTTTGGAGAAAAAGCGTCAGCTAAATGCGATGAATATGGAGCACAAAAACTCAGAAAGCTTTATTCACGGTGCCGGAGCCCTACATTGTGTGGCTAACAGACACAGTCTGACAATACAAGACAAGTTACACTTCCTAAACAGCCCGACAGATGACATCTATCTGTGGTATGTGGTATGTCAATCATTCAATGGCCACATCAGCATTGACCACAACTGGATTGAAGTGTCTGTGCAAACCAACCTAGCGCTCCATCTTTCACACAAAGCTACAGACCCGTCTGAAACATTCAGTAGAGCAGATGAGGGAACAACATTAGGGACCTTGAGACCGGAAAAAACAAAAGTGGGGACACTGCACGTTCCAGCTCAGCTACCACAGCTCAAGAGATCCAGTTCTGACCAAGAGCTTCAACCGAACACCGTCCCTCCCTCTTCGGCGGTCTCAGTCCAGTCCAGTCCAGTCCAGCCTCCATCACAGGGCCCATTCACAAATGACACCTGCAGACCTGATGAGCTCAGCCCTTCTGCGGCGCTATTATCGCAGGCATTCTTTCTAATACAGCGCCAGCGCTTGCTGCCAACTACCCATCTCAGTTCAGCTCCTTTTTGCCTGGCACAGATGCAAGAGAGTGAGAGAGGGTGAGGGGGGTGGGAGGGGGGAGAGAGAGAGAGAGAGAGAGAGAGAGAGAGAAAGCGAGAGAGAGAGAGAGAGAGAGCACCAGAGCCAGGTCCAGGCTGGCGGACGGCCAGGGGATAAGAGACGTGACACGGGGAGCGGTAAGGACCTCTCGGTCCTCGCTGCCGCTGGAGCCGGGCCAGAGCGGGGCCGGCGGACCGCAGGTGCGCACGGCGCGCGGGACAGAGGAGCGGAGGCGGCCGTGCAGTGCGGAGGACGCCAGGCCACGCCGCGCCGTTTACTACGAGCCAGACGGCAGCCGGGCGGAGATCACTGGCCGGCCAGCCTCGTGCCTGACTGCCCCCCTATGCCTCGAGAAGAGAGCCGACTATCTGACAAGCCACTGACGGCACGTCGCTGGAATAAAACTACAACTTGGAAAGCTGGATGAGACACGTGTTCAGTTGTCAAAATGGTTTCCTGCTGGCTGATACCTTAGAGGGCCTAGGAGTAGGATTGGAGTGGTCTTGAAACTGCAATTACAGTATGTTGGTAACAGCACTAATCCACTGACTTACAATGAATGGAAAACAGCGCAACATGTGGCATGAAGTGGCATCACAAGAAAGCCAGCGTGTCCCGCCACTAGCTGCCATCTTTAGTAGTCTGGGCAGATCTGCATGAATCTGCGTTTAATTATTTAAAATCATTTGATTCTTCAGGGGTTTTAAGTGTAAGTCATTTTTGAATGTTCTAAACAAACAATACCGGAGGACTAGGCTAAGTCCACTCAATTGTGCAGTCCACTCTCTAATGTGGGTACTCACGTAGCCGGGCTATGACTATAGCCCTACCTTCTCCTTATCTCATCAAGACAGCATCTCTGCCAGCACAGTGATGGTTTAAATCTCGTGCCCGATGGAAACAGACCCATGTGACCCGTCTTGGCACTAGCAGCATTATGCTAAATGACTCAAGCCATTTGAGCTTTGGACTGATACACGAGGCCAAACCCGGGTTATCCTGAAGGACAAGAACGGCAGTAACAGAGGAAGAGCTCTTGGAGGAGTGGGTGGGTTAGTGTGTCTCTGTAGGCGTTTTTCCACTAAAAACGAACCTGGTGTTGAACTGGTGCCGTTCGAAAGTCTTTGAACCGTGGTGCTATCTAGTGAACCAGCCCGCACTTACACCAGTCCTGAACCGAACCAAGGATGCGTCATCAACAATGGGTGGTGCACGCAAAAGCAAAAGTTAATGAGATGCATATACGGGAGAACGATATGACCAGTTGTCCCATAAAAAGGGCAGAAACTAGCTATTTAAAATGCTAGTCAACATCAGCAGTGCAATGCTAGTTGAATCGTTTTGTTTACTCATAGCAACAGTTGATATGGACGGAAAACTCATGCTTTTAGCCTTCTCCCCTATGACACGCCCACTCCGGTTTGCAGGAAAAACCAAGTATTTTTTGGCTCGACTTCCAAACCAAGGTGCCATGTTCCGAACCGGATTTTGTTTGGTGGAAACACGACGAACGGTTCAAATGTTGGAACGGGAACGGAGCCGGTTCTCTGTCGGTGGAAAAGGGCCCCGAGAGTGTGTGTGTGTGTGTGTGTGTGTGTGTGTGTGTGTGTGTGTGTGTGTGTGTGTGCGTGTGTGTGCGCGTGCGTTAACGTACTTCCGTCTCCGGGCGTCCTTCATCTCGCGCTGCTCGCGGCGCTGCTTGTAGAGGTCGTGGGGCAGGTGGCGGTGGCGGGCGATGCGGCGGATCTGCGGGTGGTGCTGGAACTTCTCCCTCAGCTTCTGGTTGTAGTCGCGGGTCGTCTTCTCTCTGGGCGTCAGCTGAGAAGATGGGGAACAAAAATGCTGAGAATGAGCATTTGTTATACTTATGAATTTTAACTTAAACAAAAAAAAAAATGGAAGAACCAGAACCGGGGGAAAGGATGGGAAAAAAG
>NC_084999.1:19568756-19613756 GCF_963854185.1 Sardina pilchardus | reverse complement strand
TAAGATCTTACAGAAAACAATATGTTTAAAACGGATAAATGGGTGCAGTACACACAGGGAGGTGGAGATTTACACCTAAAACATACTTATAGTCCTCATTGGAGGCGGTGAAGTAGTACGCTTCCATTGGGTTCCAGCACAGAGTGTTGCTCCTCAGTTTCATAATCACCTATGAGCGAGAAGAGGCATGGATCACTATACAGCTCTACACTATGTGCAACATGGTTAATAATACAGGTTTATCATTTATCATTGAAAGTATGGTTTTAACAGAAAAATAATTAACAATTCACAAAAAATGACAACCATCTACTCTGATGATTGATTGACTGATTATTACCTCATAGTCAAGTTGCAGCATGAAAATGAATCTGGATGATGATGTCAATGCCAGTGCTGATTTTCTTGTTACATTACTCTGGTAACTTTCCTAACTATTAAAACAGCTACAGAGTGTGTGAGTCGTAAAGGAAGAGACATGTTTACCTTCTTGAGAGGAGTGGCCTCCCTCATGTCATAGAGCACCACGCTTCTGTCTGAGGCACAGCTAGCCAGCAGCTCCGTCTGCAGGAGAGAGAGAGAGAGAGAGAGAGAGAGAGAGAAAGGGAAAGAGAGAGAGAGAGGGAAAAAGAAAGAGAAAGGCAGAGAGAGATGTATTACATGTTTATGCCATTGATAACATCCAGCTGAACAGCAGGTGAGAGAGTTGGTGAACAGACTGCATAGGGAAATAAAGTACCTTGCTCTGACAAACAGTTTCAGATATCAGTGAGTGCATGTGTGTGACCGTCAGAGAGACAGAAAGAGACGCTGAAGACCAAGAGTAGTGTGTGTCTGCGCGTGCATGGCCCTTATGCAACACCATAAACAGACAGACATGTATTTTGACAATTTAATTGATGAAAATGATGATGAAAATAAATGTAATTAAAAATGTCGAGCTCCAGCATTTAACTTGTATTGGTGGACACCACAATAACCACACATCTCCTGTCTTATGCTAAACCCCTTCTTTTTACTGTTATGCTGTTACGACTAATACAAGCTTTTGAAGGGCAATGCAAGCATGTTCAGTGACATTGGACCGCAGTGAGTTTGTGCTCACCTCTACTGGGTTGTAGCGCACGCAGCTGAAGCTGTCCACTCCCCAGGAGAAGCTGCGGATGGGGCTGGTCCTCTGCTCGTCCCAGATGTCCACCGTCTGGCCGCACGTGGCAAACGTCTCCCCACTCTGGTGATGGTCGATGCCAGTGAACACAGCCTGCAGTGGGACAGAGCAGATGAAGGTGAGGACAATGCAGTGCAAGAGAACAGCATCAAGAGATCAGTGATCACACAGAAAGTACATCAGCAAGCTGCATCACAAATGAGTTTTAGTTGCAGCGATACTCAACACATACTCCAAAAAAATGTGACCATAATACTCAGCATGTGCATAACCTGTTGATCTAGCCATTTAATTTTGTAAATGGCTGTTGCTCAGAAGTCAACTCATTCTGACCTTGCCGAGGATTGTGCTAAGAGGTTCCTCCTGCTCTCCATAGCCTGGCGACTCCATCTTCCACTGTTTGATTGTTTTGTCATCTCCAACCTGTCAGAGAGAGAGAGAGAGAGAAAACACACAGGAGAATGTCAATTCATTGGCTGGTAGAACTATAAAACCTCACGTAAAACAATGTTAACGATGAAGGAAGCACCTCTAGAGAGGGAGAATACATGCTATTTTACTCAGATAAATTAACTCGTGTCTCGTGTATGATGCTATATTACCGTGAAGAAGGACGTGCCGCAAAATCGGGTTACTATGCCTCTCACAAAGCCTTCATGAGCTGGCACTGTGCGGAAGCACTCCCGCTTTGAGAGGTTCCACAGTTTCACCTAAAAATGACACACAAGTAACATCAGCAGCAGCAGCAGCAGCAGCTGTGGCAGCTGCAATCACTAACAACGTTCATGGAAAGAAACCTTGCCATTGGACATGCTCTTTCTACTGTTCTAGTTACCATAGATCATTCTTCATCAATACTTTCCTACCTCTCCATCACAAGCTCCAGACAGCAGAGTGGACAGGCTCTTGGAATGTTTGGCCATGCAGTTGATGCCATCTCTGTGTCCGTCCAAGGATCCTACGAAGGGCTTGGCGAACACACGCTCCAACTTGGTGGCATTGAGAGCCCGAGTGTACTCTCTGGGCACCTCAAACGGGTGAAGTGTTGGGTCGTAGTTCCTTGGAACTGTGAGGGCAAAGTTGTGGTTGGTTAGTTAGTTAAAGAGTGACACATGGAAGGTGACACTGATGCAACGTTCAAACCCAAGATTGAATTACGACGAAAGAGTTAAATGATCACAGAATGTCTGTGTTTACTAGAAAAAATACTGAAACCAGTGATATCAGACTGTCCTGAGATAAAAGTAATGAAGATGCATACAACACAATCACAAACAGGTTCAAAGGATCACAGTGGCAAGCCTGAAAATGAGTCGTGCCAGTTATCCAAATTATGCTAAACGAAGTTGTCTGGATTTCCATAAAAGTTGTCTGAACAACTAACACTGGCTAGCTAGCTGGCTAACCAAATAGAGTGCACAACTCACCACGATGTATATCCCTTGTCGTTTCACGAACATAATCGTCCGGATTTCGGGAAAGCACTTTTACTTTCATTGTGTAAAGTAGTATGTCTTTAAATCTATGTAACAAGTAAATTCCATAAATACAAGACTCTGTTAGCTATTATATCTGCAGTTAGCATCGACGAAAAGACATATCAACACTTCACGTGTGAAGGAAACGCGTACTCACGCATGCGCAATACGCCACCATTTCCTCTGACTCCACAGCAGGAAATCTAGTATTGCATGAAAGCTGTGGTGTACACCGCTCCCTAGTGTCGTGGATGGAGAATTCAATTTGATAGAGCCCGTCTGATAATGTGATTTGAAAATAATTTGATAATTGTTTGAACGATTGAGCATTTTCTAGTTTTCAGCATTATTATTTATGATATAAAAAAAAAAACATTACAAAGTTCCAAATCACAGGCATATTGTTCTCCTTATGCGAGACCCCATCTAAACTTTTACCTTTATTTTGAAGCGATGTGATGGTGAATGCGGCTGGTCCCTATTGGCTGTCAGACGAGATCATCTGATTGCTTTGGTCATGTGATTGTAAACAGGAATTGAAAGGGCCTTTTAGAAGGTAAGGGAGAAAAATATCTTGCTGTACGTTTAATATTATCAATTTTGAACGATACCCAATACATTGAAACAGACTGTGTTTTGTGTAGTTGTTTTTTTCACCATAAATGCGCCCCCTGGCCTTGCGACACCGAATAGTAATTTCTGATTTATACTGAACTTGCTGTGAATAAGATGCTATATGTGTTGGCCATGTATGGGGATGCAATGAATGATAACTGCTCGCTTCTGTCTGTCTGTATGCATGTCACGTGTGTGCAAAACATTCCATTCAGTTGTGGCAGGACGTCTATGCGTTACATTTCATCCGCAGTTTCCTCCTCCATAGTCTAGCTGATGGTTCACTTGCTCTTGCCAAGAGAGTACTTCTGGCGAGCGTCGTCTCATGACTCGAAGAGCGGAGGCGGTGTCTGGCTGAATTGAGCTTGCAGTCATGGTGGACTTTCTGGCGGAGAATAATTTGTGCGGCCAGGCCATCCTTCGGATTGTGTCCAGGGGAAATGCCATCATCGCCGAGCTGCTCCGCCTCTCTGAGTTTATACCAGTGGTCTTCAGACTGAAGGACAAAGTTGATCAGCAGAAATATGGAGACATCATATGCGACTTCAGCTACTTCAAGGTAAGAACAGCAATTTGAGCCCAGTCATATTGTATTTTGTGTAAGCTTAAAGTGCAGCTCTATAAAGGTCTATTTGACTGTAGGCCTACACATCCCTTTTAACAGATTGTGTGACCCTCCTAAATGTGTAATGAACCACATACTTTTCCTTCACAGGGACCAGAGTATTATGAGGGGAAACTAGAAGCAAAACCAGAACTTCAAGACCTAGATGAAGAATTTAGGGAAAACAACATTGAAATTCTGTCACGGTTTTACCTTGCATTTGAAAGTGTCCATAAGTATGTTGTGGACCTGATAAGGTAAATGATTTAGGATATCAATTCATTTGAAACAAGTAAAATGAAATAACATGTGTATGTCAGAGTAGAGATGTGTTGTGAGTTCATGACCTTTTGAAATATTGTTTTGAAGATACCTTGATGACCTTAATGAAGGAGTATACATTCAGCAGACCTTGGAGACTGTACTCCTGAATGAAGATGGGAAACAGCTCCTGGTAAAACAAAAAAAATATAAATGAAAAATTACTTTGATCATTTGAAATGATTTGATCACCAAAAGTAAACAGTCTTCTCTCGTCTGGTCAGTAATGCACTTGTGTCTGCTGTCTCTCCCAGTGTGAGGCCTTGTATCTGTATGGAGTGATGCTTCTGGTCATCGATCAGAAGATCGAAGGAGAGGTCAGGGAGAGGATGCTGGTGTCCTATTACAGATACAGGTGAGAGAGTGACCAGTGCAGGAATTCTATCCATATCTCTGTCCATGAGTGAATAGTCTGGCGATCACCATACTAAGCTCAATCGTTTAAGATTGAACATTAGTATGGGGTGGCTGCGCTTTGTTTCCACTGCACAAGAGGCGTGATCAATCCATCGTTCCAATGACTCCGTACGCTTGGGTAGTCCTTCAACCAATCAGACCAACGATCCGGTGCGTCTTTTGGATGCTAGTTTCTGATTGGAGCTAAAGGTTCTAGAAGGGAGCAGGGGAAGTAGACGTGCAGGTTTCCAGCCTGAGCTGCCGGACGAAATCCAAATTCGCTGGAAGTTCAGGCAGGGTTCACCCAGCCTAATGACTGAACAAAACATAGTTAACTGCGGTGGTGTGAGAATTGAAGAATGTGCCACGTCCGATTTAAGGTTATCAGAAAAAAGTAGCTCAGGGCAAGTAGCTCAGCGCACACAATATTTTTCTGAAAAGTTCAGTAATAACTGATTCCTATTTAAGCCATTTTACCCTTGAGAAAAGTCCAGTGCTGTATGCTGATCTCCTAACGTGTTTGTCCCCAGTGCTGCCCGATCCTCTGCGGACTCCAACCTGGACGACATCTGCAAGCTGCTGCGCAGCACGGGAGCCTCCAGCCAGCCTGGGGCCAAGCGGCCCCCTAACTACCCCGAGAGCTACTTCCAGAGGGTGCCCATCAGCCCCACCTTCATCAGCATGGTCATCGGGAGGCTGCGCTCAGATGACATCTACAACCAGGTAGGTGGAGAGAGGAGGGATAGGAACATTGAAAGAATCTTTTATAGCCTGCTTAGAAACCCTAGTGAAATGCTCCTACACCCTGCTCTGTCGGTGATGCTGTTGCTTTTTGAGCACGAAGGTTGCTTTGTTGGTGTTTTGTTTTTTGTTTTTGTTGCTTTGGTTCTTTGGTTGAGCATTCACTCTAGTGGCAGTGTGTTTGGTACCGTGAAGGAGAGCCGTTACGGATCCTGGGTACAACATGCTGCGCGTTTGTGATTGCCATCAGTCAATTGGGCATTGCTCGTTGTGTCCTGTGGCTGTTGATTGGCCACTGTGGGACATGCCCTACCTACTGCACAAGGACTTTAGCTTGAAATAACTGAAATAACTGAATAACTGAATATCTGAAATAACAATCAGACCAATAAAGATCCAACGTCAATATCCTTAGCTCAACTGATGAAATTATACGTTTTCACAACAGTGCATACATATTTATGATTTTGTTTGGGTAGCAGAAACACAACTATCTCTCTTTTGTAGATGATCTTTGATTTGTTTTACCCTTATCCATTAACAAACTCAAATGAGGTCTTCCACTTAATTGTTTCACTTTTGTACTTGTTTGTTGACAGGGCTTTTGTTTTTTGTTTACTGATTTGTTTGTTTTTGCCTGTTGTTGTTGTTGTTGTTTCAGGTGTCTGCTTACCCGCTTCCTGAGCACCGCAGCACCGCTCTTGCCAATCAGGCGGCCATGTTGTACGTCTGCTTGTACTTCACCCCCAGTATCCTGCATACACAGCAGGCCAAAATGAGAGAGATTGTAGACAAATACTTCCCTGACAACTGGGTAAGAGATTGGTGTTGATGCAGTGAATTCAATTTCAATTAATCAAATGGAGAGATTTATTTTATTTTTGTTATTATTTCATAAGCCCAATTTCTGATTTTAAAGAAACAAACTTGGTTACAGAGTGTTAGATTTGTTTACCTAACTTTTGTATAAATGTCCATTGTGAAGACGGATACACTGAGTGCTCATGAGTGTAACCATTGCAGGTCATTAGCATATACATGGGAATCACTGTGAACTTAATAGAGGCATGGGAGCCCTATAAAGCTGCCAAAACTGCCCTCAACTACACGTTGGACACCGCTAATATCAGAGAACAGGTAGCGTGACTGCTGACTGCCTCTTTTCTCTCTCATTCAGTGTCCTTCTTAAGCTTTCTGTCTCGCTCCAGCTTTGTCACACTGATCTTGATGAAACACTTCCTCATAGGCAAGCCGCTATGCTGCTAGCATGGACAGTCTGCGGCCTCACGTCCAGCAGCTGCTGAAAGAGGGCTTCCTCAGAGAAGAGATCGTCCTGGACAATATCCCCAAGCTGCTCAACTGCTTGCGCGACTGCAATGTCGCCATTCGCTGGCTAATGCTCCATACGGCTGAATCAGGTGTGGTTTCAGATCAAGCGTTTGGCTACACCAAAAACAACAGCTAGAGCTGCCAGCCAGCTACAGTGCTACACTGTGGGGGCATGTTCATGAGCCCCTATGTTCATGCCTCTAGACTGTAGCACTGTAGCTGCCTGGCAACTCTAGCTTGGTAGAACGGATTGTTTTCATTTTTTATTTCGTACCGACAGTAATTTTGAAAAGCAGAGATCTGTGTGAAAAATCACTGGAATTTAAACTGTGTGTGACGCATAATGCTGATTTTCTGTCATCTACTTTTCAGCCTATGACCCAAATAACAAAAGGCTGCGTCAGATCAAAGAGCAGGTCACCAACGACTCCAAGTACAGCTCCAAGATTCTCTTCCAGGTGCTGCTGGACACTGCCCAGTTTGAGTTCATTCTGAAAGAGGTAACATTTTAGATTTTGGGAGACTTTGGGATGCACAGGTTTGCTACAGATTTATAGTTCAGCATTGGAACTCTAACCTCTAACTTCTCATCATGAGTTTAAAATTGAATTCTAGAATCCTCCTAATATGACAATGACTTTGTAAAACCACGTTGTACTGCGAGTCGAGATGTAAAGGCTTCTTTGTCATTTCCTCCAGATGTTCAAGCAGATGCTGACAGAGAAGCAGCTGAAGTGGGAGAGCTACAAGCGTGAGGGCTCCGAGAGGATGACCGAGCTCGCCGAGGTCTTCTCAGGGGTCAAGCCTCTCACCAGGGTGGAGAAGAACGGTATCCATCCTCATCCTTAGTGCTTTTTGTGGCCTCAAGTTCAAGTACAATTTATTATTTGTCCCGGATGGGCAAGCAGCGAGCAATACAAAAAACACACATTATACTGTAACAACAGTTTGACAAGTTGAGTCAAAACCTATAGCAGAAGCAGCCAGCAGGAAGGTGTTTCTTGTATTCTTAGTTTCAACAGCGTGCAGATTTTGTGTTTTACACACTCCTGTGAAATTGATTCTGCTCTGTCTCTGTTATTGGTTCTAACCATCATGACCCTTCATATGTCTACAGAGAATCTACAGGCCTGGTTCAGAGAGATCTCCAAACAGATCGAGTCTCTCAATTACGAGGATTCCACCGCCGCTGGAAGGAAGACTGTGCAGCTCATTCAGGCTTTAGTGGAGGTTAGGACTTACTTGTGTTTTTTTGGGAATTCTCACTGACATGCATGTCATGGATCAGCTCTTTACAGCGAATCGTTGCACCCTTTAGATCAAAAACTGGGTGTCATAATAAGTGACTTGTGAAGACACCTGTTGTACCTGCCATGTCTACAGGTGCAAGAGTTCCATCAGCTGGAGTCGAACCTGCAGGTATGCCAGTTCCTGGCTGACACGCGCAAGTTCTTGCACCAGATGATTCGCACCATCAACATCAAGGAGGAAGTTCTGATCACCATGCAGATAGTGGGAGACCTATCATACGCCTGGCAGCTAATAGACAGGTGAGCTAGTCCCTCAACACTTCAGGTTATCTCTTTAACACCTCATTATATTGTGTTGGTAGGACTGTAATGTCCTTTTACTGTACATGTTTTAGCCTTCCTTAGGTTCAGTGTGGACTAATGTTAAGAATGAATGTTCCTCTTTTCCCAAACGTCAAACAGCTTTACATCGATCATGCAAGAGAGCATCAGAGCGAGCCCAGCAATGGTGACGAAACTCCGCGCCACTTTCCTCAAGGTGAACCTCTTCATCCTTTGTACTGTACCTTTTTTCCAAGTTTATGGGAGAAGGAGAGAGAGCGTTTCCAAGTGAGTGGGAGAGAGAGATGAGGTGGGATTGGAAAATGAGACGAGTCGAACTCAAACCATGGGAGCTTGGACACAAATGTGGTATAGATGTTGTCACCACCATTGCCACAGCACCCCCCATATTCTGCTTTTCTTGATGAGTTGATGTTATTGGCTTCTAATGTGTATATGTGACCACACGACACGGCATTTCTTTGGTTTGTTTACACTAATGTCCTATTGTTACTGTGCATGAGAAACTGACGGGCCTCTTTTTCTGTTGTGAGCAGCTGGCCTCTGCGTTGGACCTGCCACTGTTGCGCATCAACCAGGCCAACAGCCCAGATCTACTCAGTGTGTCCCAGTTCTACTCTGGAGAGCTGGTGGCCTACGTCCGAAAGGTAAGAGTGTGAAAGGTTTGTGGTTCTTCATACAGAAAACAATCAGAATGGCTGATATTCAACACCAGAAATTCGTTCAAATTTGCAAAAATACTTTTGTGTTTTCCTTGGGTTCTCCGTGCAAACATTTTGGAAACACAAACAGTTTGAGGAGGATGTTCTCTGTGGACATAAAGTCAAGCTGGATAAAGGGTTGCTATTTAAATGGAATGTTTACATTAGATTGTTCAAACATACTGTAACTGTTAAGGGAAAACATATTCACCACAGAAGTTCACCTCTGTTTGCAAATGTTAACATACCTCAGGGTGGCATAATCTAGCTCCACTGCACCATTTACAATAACTCAGCAGTGACACATTTTACGAAATGGAATCCGTATTTACTGTGGAATTGTCTTTTCTGAGATTTTTGTTCTGAACGTATGTGTAACTGTTTTATGAACAACCATCCTTCAGGTTCTGCAGATCATTCCGGAAAGCATGTTCACATCCCTGGCCAAAATAATCAAACTGCAGATCCATGACATCATGGAGGTCCCCACGCGTCTAGACAAGGACAAGCTGAAGGACTATGCTCAGCTTGGGGCCCGTTACGAGGTGAGGAACAGAGTGGACATCCTGAACGACCTATTGCTTCCTCCTGAGAATTGGACTTCAGCTGGGAGCTGAGATCAGACTGGAAAAGGGCTTTTTTTAGTGTTTATTAATAATAAACATTTATACATTTAGCAATTATATATTAATGGTTGGAATCACAGAGTACCTCACAATATAATACTGTCATGATATATTGACCACAATAATGATACTTGAAACATTGCAAGAAAATAATTTATGTTACATCACACTATTTGTGTAACTGAAGAGAAAAAAATACTTCATTCCAAGTGCAAAGAATCCTCAGACTGTCAGTGCTTTGAGTGCTTCTAAGAGTGAAGTCCATTCACCCTTTACCTCCACAGGTAGCCAAACTCACCCACGCCATATCTGTATTCACTGAGGGCATTTTGATGATGAAGACGACACTGGTTGGCATCATCAAGGTAAAAGATCATGTTAACATTTGTATGGTCATAGTTATCATAATGTTATTTTCTTTTTTAATAGAAATATCATACCATGCCAGTTGTGCGTTTCCACCGCTGCAGTCTTTGAGACAGTTTTGTCTTTCCCCAGGTCGATCCCAAGCAGCTTCTGGAGGACGGTATCAGGAAGGAGCTTGTGAGGCGTGTGGCTTACTCGCTCCACAAAGGCCTTATCTTCAACCCTAAAGCCAAGGTTAACGTCTAATTCCCTCTGTGCCCCTTGAAGTGTTTCTTTCTTTGATGTGTTATCTCTCTCGGGCAATAAATGTGTCACGTTCCATAAGCTAGAGCACAAGATGGCTCGTGGAGTATTTTTGGGACCGCAGCACAATGAAGATTGTTGCTTCCAATAACTGGATTGTCCATCAAAAGCCTGCAGATTATGCATTGTTACCTATTCATTAATATCATAAATCAAGTCTCTTTATTAGAAGTTTGTACTCTGGGCCTACTCCAAGAGGGGTTGTTTCTCTCGGAATTCCTGCCCGTGTGTCTCATTTCTTTCCACCCTCACACCCCAACAGCCTAGTGAACTGATGCCCAAGCTGAAGGAGATGGCTGCCACCATGGATGGGTTCTACCGCTCGTTTGAGTACATCCAGGACTACGTCAGCATCTACGGCCTGAAGATCTGGCAGGAGGAGGTGTCCCGGATCATCAACTACAACGTGGAGCAGGAGTGCAACAGCTTCCTGAGGACCAAGGTCTTTATATATTTGCATACATCAAAACCAAAATGATGTTTGTTCCAGTGCAAATGGTTACTAAAAACATATATTTATATTGTTAATATTTATGTCATTAGCAATGATGAGGCTCCTGATGTTGATGTTGCTGATGTTTTTCTTGCTATGGACAATAAAGAACAGTGATGGAATGGTAGACATTTTTGTGACATGCTTGTGTTTTCCTCACTCTCAGATCCAAGACTGGCAGAGTGTGTATCAGTCAACACACATCCCAATCCCCAAGTATCCCCCCGTGGACGAGTCTGCCACCTTCATCGGACGTCTATGCAGGGAGATCCTCCGCATAACAGACCCTAAGTATGCTAATCTCTACCATACTTAGCAAGAAGAGCTTTGGATCCATACTTACTTTATCTGTTTAACTATGCTCACATTTGCTGTCCTGTGTTGCCAGCAGAGGGTGATTTGTTTTTAGTTAATTTTGGAATGGTTTGTGTCTTCTAGAGTGACCTCTTACATTGACCAGTTGAACACGTGGTATGACCTGAAAACTCACCAAGAGGTGACCAACAACAGACTGTTCTCTGAGATTCAAGACACCCTGGGGACTTTTGGTCTGAACGGCCTCGATCGGCTCCTCTGTTTCATGATCGTGAAGGAGCTACAGGTGATCCTCCATCTTTATTTTTTTTTTCTTTTTGCATTCTTTGTTACTCACAGGATGGTAAACTGATTCAAATATTTACTGCTTAGCATAATACAATAACTCCACATTTTTAATGAGAATGCGGCAAAGGACCGGCTGTAGTTGTCAGCTTACTGTGTTTAATGTATCAGGGCAGCTTCGATACCACTTAATATCAAACGCCTCACTTTGGCCTAACATTCTTTTGACATTAGAATTTCCTGACGGTGCTTCAAAAGACCATCCTCAGGGACAAAGCGGTGACTGATGTGTTCAAAGCCCTGCTGAGTGCCGTTAACCCTGTCAAAGGCATTGTGGGTAAGTGCGACTAAGTTACAGCGACCGCTGTCATGTTTACTGGTGTTGTTTCCTTTCATGATTATTGTTGTTTGTTTCCTCTCAGCCAACGCGACCAAAGTATACACCAATGCAGCGGGTAAGACTCAGAAGATCTGGCCGTCATATTTGGAATCAATAATGAAGGTATTGCAAATAGTGCAGCTATAGCAACTCTTTATAAATGAGACTCAGACAAACCAAAGAAAATGAGTGTTTATTGTTGTAAAATTTCGAAGACTTTAATATAAGTTTATCACAGACCAAACAGAAACACTATGACTGGACGTAATATGCCATGTAAATGTGTCCTTGCTCAGGTGGGCCAGATGCAGATTCTGAGGCAGCAGATTGCAAACGAGCTGAACTACTCTTGCAAGTTTGACTCAAAGCATCTCGCCGCTGCTCTGGAAAACCTCAACAAGTACGTCACAAATGACCTACTCCTCTTTCTGCACCTGCCTTTGGCAATTTGTTTGTTGATGGTCAAATGCGTTTTTTTTTGGTTTTGGTTTGTTTTTTTTGGTTTATCAATACCAACAGGTTATTCTATGTCCTGAGAGTGTGTGAATATTATTTCACCATTTGTCTTGCACTTACTGTAGGTCTCTTTTGGCGGATATTGAGGCCCACTACCAGGACCCATCTCTGCCTTACCCTAAAGAGGACAACACACTTCTGTATGAGATCACTGCTTACCTGGAGGCTGCTGGGATTCACAATCCTCTCAACAAAGTTAGTTTTTCATCCAGCTTCTTTGATATCACACTGTATGGTTAAGTTAAGGTAGACAATTAATCTTGAATTGCTCACTCTACAACATCATATTTACCTTGGACAACACACAGCTTAAAGGGAAACTATGCAGGTTTGGCGATTTCATTGCCGGTTTCGCTCGTTTTACGTCCCGGTGGCACAATATGAGTGGTTGCATGCGTGGTTTTACCGCTCAGAGGCGCTAGGGAGAAGCAAGACAACCGTCATTCAGCCCGAAATAAATCAAATAACCATTCCAATGACTGAAGCTGATTAGTTAAGGCAAATTAAGCTAAAAAAGAAACTTGCATAGTTCACCTTTAAAATGTCAAAGTGATGCTGGTATGGATAAGCCACCTATTCTTGTTGATACTGTATGAAAGTAATAATGCACATAATGAAAGTTGTTGTTCATCCTCAGATCTACATCACAACGAAGCGCTTGCCCTATTTCCCCATTGTGAACTTCCTCTTCCTCATCGCTCAGCTCCCCAAACTGCAGTACAACAAAAACCAAGGTCGGGACATCGCACAAGAATATACACAATAGCATTTTAACTCAAATAACCAAACTTAACTTCTAAAATCTAATTCAGACTTTTATATATTACGAATAAAAAATAAACATTCTATGCATGATAAGCTGAAATTGATCCTCGTTTGATTTTTGATAAAGGTAAGCTTGAATCTGAACATGAATGTGTATTAAATGTATATTAAATATATGTTAAATTAATGGCAGAAATAACACATCTGCATGTTCTTTGTGCAGGAATGACTTGCAAGAAGGCAGCAGATGCTGTGGACTGGCCCCCACTGGTTCTTGGGTTGGTCACACTTCTGAAGCAGTTCCACTCCAGATACACAGAGCAGTTCCTGGCCCTGATTGGCCAATTTATCCGCTCCATCATGGAGCAGTGCACTAGGTACAGTATTGTCTCCTATTTTCATTGTATTTTTGCAGGAATATGGAAAGCGGGTGCCATGCCCTATTGTAGCTCAAAGGAATGTTAGGGGTCAGCCAAACCTGGTCTGGCTCAGAAGTCTTTGCATGTGACTGTATTTGCTACTTGTAAAACAAACAGAATGGTAAACAAACAGACATTGTTGTATGTGTAACAAATTGTATGAACATGCCACAGTTCTGACAACTGATATGAATTTACAGCCAGAAGATTCCTGACATGCCTTCAGATGTAGTGAGTGCACTGATGTTTCTGGAAGACTATGTTCGCTACTCAAAATTGCCTCGCAAGGTGAGATGCATGGCATTTATTTTATTGTGTGTTGAGTACAACAGTAGAGAGCATGACAATTAATAGAAATGTTGAGTTAGTGATGGAAACGTGATCCTTTTTAAACGTTTTTTTGGTAAAAAATGAGTGTGAGTGTATGACATAACTGTTTTATCCTTTTGCAGGTGGCTGAAGCACATGTTCCAAGCTTCATTTTTGACGAATTCCGGACTGTGATGTGATTTCTATGTTACTACTACGTTGCCTTCATGGTAGCAGAATTTATGTCATTTCATTCAGTTAAGGATACAAATCCTCGGTTTTCACATTTTGCCTTTTCAATGTCTTAAACGTTAAAGCACTAATGAAATCATGTATTGTTAGACATTTTTTTGTTTGTTTGTTTTTTAACAAATAGCATTTCCATTGGAAATACTGTGTTGTCATTAAATGATAAATGCCAACTATTTTAAATAAATCATATTGTACAAAATGTAATTCTGTCATTTGAACGTATGTTCTTGTTGGAGCGAGAGTAGGACTTTTAATTTGAAACATTGTCAAACTACACGGAAGTTAAGTAAGCTGTAAGGCGGCAGTTGCACAGGTATTCAACATTTCAAAACAATTGACATTAGTTTATATTCTCTACCTTTCTTCAACTCTTGACTTGATACATGAAAAAACTGTAACACCGAGGTACAGGGAAGTTGTTGTAAAGTATGATCAGTGAATTACAGGCTGTGATATGACTGCATGCACTGACAACATTAGTTTAGCCAGCTAGCGTGCGGTAGCTAACACTATCCTACCTCAACGTTACAAGTGGGAGGAGGGAACATATTGTGTGGTAAACATATTAAGGTGTACTTATGTAACTTTATCAGTCATTGTGCAAAAAAAGATAAATCCGTAATCACAGCAGGTAAGCTACGTAGGCCGACATGACATCGCTCAGCGCAGTGAACTCAACGCTTGCCAGTCTGAAAACATGTCAAAATGACATTGGTACTGGCATGGATATGGTGACGGAGGTCGCCTTGGATCTAGTCGAGTCAGAAGGTAATGTAAGCTTCAAATTAACTCACAATAACTTCTCTCTGTTCTCTCCTCTCTGCACCTCTGAGCTGTTTGAACAAATCGCCTTTGCTCTTTCACTCAGGCAATGTCAATAGCCCAAATTTGAAGAAACTCGAAGAGATGATGTTGGAGTGTGCCAAACTTGACAGGGAAATCAACTGTTTCGTAGAAGCAGTTGATACAATGACTGCACGGGTACGTTTTGTGGTTTCTGATTGATGGTGATCATAATTAGGAATTGACAATCACTCAAGGAGCAAAAACTGACCTGTACTATTGTTGGTGGCTCACCTACTGTCTTGTGCTACTCGCCGACGCTTAACTGTTCTGCGCCACTGTCCTGTGCCACTTACCTACCATTCCAGCCCTAACTCCTAACTCTCAGTAACCCATGGAACAGTTGGGAAGAGTTGAGACGGGTTGAGAGTTGAGACGTAGGACAGTAGGCGAGGACAGTAGCAGGATCACCCACCAACAACCGTACAGTACAGTTTTTGTCCCAACTGCTAAGGGACCACCCTGCGTCTGTAGTTGGCCCATGTGTGGTTGGTTTTGTTGATGCACGTGGACAATGAGATGGGATATAATAAACTGCTCACAAAAAGTAAGGAAACTTGACTTTGGCCCATTATATCTCCCCTTTAGTAATACCAACCAGTAAAGTGTTTCATATCATTTTTATCGTTGACTTGTCATCTTTACAATGAGGTATAGCTTGTAAGCATAGGGCAATCATGGAATGAGCAACACAAGCAAACGTGTAAGTAGTGCCAACGAAAAATGTGCCAAAATGGCCTGTTATGCTATTGGAATTCACCTTTGTTACTTCAAGCATTGACGATTGCACTCTCCCACAGAAATGAGGAAAACAAAACATGTTAGGCATACATTTGTTCATTTTATACTCAGTGTCAGGGTCCTCAGTAGCGTGTAGAGGATCCATATGCAGCCACAACAGCTTGGCACCTTCTTCTCATGCAGGTCACCAACCTGGCTACATTCTGCTGTGGGGTGACATCTCCCTAACTCGAAAGACAGACCTTGTTATCATTGAAGGCAATCATCATGCAGTTAGATACCGGGATGAGATTCTGGAGCCAGTGGCAATTCCATATCTCCAGAATATGGGACCAATTGCCATCCTCCAGGATGACAACGCTCGCCCCCATAGAGCTGGGATCATCAGAGAGTACCTCCAGAATTTGGGAGTGGAGAGGATCTAATGGCCTGCCGTGAACACTTGTGGGATCAGCTTGGGCATGCTGTACGTGCCAGAGTCACCAACAAAACCAGGTTGGCTGACTTACAACAGATCCTGATTGAGGAATGGAATGCCATCCCACAGCAGAATGTAGCCAGGTTGGTGACCTGCATGTGAGAAGAAGGTGCCAAGCTGTTGTGGCTGCATATGGATCCTCTACACGCTACTGAGGACCCTGACACTGAGTATAAAATGAACAAATGTATGCCTAACATGTTTTGTCTTCCTCATTTCTGTGGGAGAGTGCAATCGTCAATGCTTGAAGTAACAAAGGTGAATTCCAACAGCATAACAGGCCATTTTGGCACATTTTTCGTTGGCACTACTTACACGTTTGCTTGTGTTGCTCATTCCATGATTGCCCTATGCTTACAAGCTATACCTCATTGTAAAGGTGACAAATCAACGATAAAAATGATATGAAACACTTTACTGGTTGGTATTACTAAAAGGGAGATATAATGGGCCAAAGTCAAGTTTCCTTACTTTTTGTGAGCAGTTTAGTAAAAGAGCGCTCAAAATCTTGTACTCATACCCCTGTCTCTGTGCCTTTGACATGTCTGCCTCCACCTCTCTCTGGACCTGCAGGCGAGACAGAATCCAGAGGCCCTGGCTCTCCTGAGCAACTCGGTGAAGACTGAATTTGCCAGGTTAAAGCAAGGGGCGTCTGACGCAGAGCTCGGTCAACACGCCAAGGTGATCGCTTTCAAGGACGGCATTCAGAACTCACTGCCAGAGGGTAAGTTCGCTGCACGGGAAAAGAGGAAGAGAACGTACCGCAGGAGCAATCGATGTAATGATTAAAGGAGGGGAGGTGGGGGTCTGTTATTGCCAGTATTCACCACAGGATTTCTATTTTCAAACTAGTTCATTATCTCATGTACAGCATAGGTTGACTTGATGTGAAAAGGTCACCAGCTTGACAGCTCGCCCCCTCAAAGTAGGTGGGGATTGTCTGAACTGAAGTATGTTTCTGTTGAAGCAGGCGACGCTGTCAGTTCTACTTTCACTGGGTTGTCTGCAGCCCTTAAAACAGTTGGTGCTTACAGCATTGTTTCCAAAAGATTTTGTCATTTGAACTAGCGCTCAACTTCTCATTGTATGAGTTAATGCCACAGAATGTAACCAGAACCCTTCACATTGGCGCCAGACAGGATAATATTTTAAAGCTGTTATGCGTACAAACCCAAACATGCATGATTTTTGGAATGATTTCCATTTTCCAGCATCATTCATTACATAACGGTATTAAAAACACTAGTCATTAGTTACTTTTCCAGTGGTGTTTTTGCTGAACTTTACTGAAACTTTCACAACATTAACAAAGCTACACTAACACGCAAACTTTAACCATCACAGTAAAAGCAAAAGTCAAAACCAAAGGAAACAGTTATACACCACTTAATACCAGTAAAATAAAAAGACGGCAATATTTTACAGACACATGCGTTATGGGTCTCTAAGGAGCTCATTTAGTTCTGTCATTTAGTATCTCCACTCTGACACAGTTTGGGGCTTCGCTCGGTTAACAGTCGTGTTATTTTTGAGGAGTTATTTCTATCGTAGGTGAGAAAATGTTTGATGCTGAGGGAATAAAGAACATGGCTATTGATTGTTATTTTCATGTCAGTGGAGTGGACGCATGCAGTTTTCAATGGAAACAGCCAGCGCCATGCAGTCGTAGTTGAATATTAACTTTAGTCACTTGTGCCTGAGGAGCCCCTATAATTGTCCCGTGGGAGCAGTCGCTGGCAGTTAGACACGTAAGACGTGCTCTATCAGTGGGACCGGAGACGTGAGTGTCGTGCATGGCTTTCAGATGGTTGGCTTCCATCTGCTGCTGTTGTCTGCCCATTCATCTGAATCAGCCGCGGCGCTGTAGCCCCAGCACAGGCAGCCCACAGACATCTGTCAAGTCGCTCTCCTCCATGGCTCGCATCGGGGGAGAGCTTCCTGTCCGGACATCTGAAAGGGACTCGGGGAGAATTAATCCATCTGAAATTGTGAAAGACTTCTTCTCAGCAATAGACGTGTCAAGATTTCTCCTCTCCTACACAAGCGATGAGTCTGTTCTCTTCTCTGAAACTCCATTATCTGAGTCTGGTTGCAGTCTGACACATTCTAGTACAGTCTAGTTCTAGCTCAAGTCCAAGCCAAAAAAAAAAAAGAGACTGTTCAGTTCTAACAGGGAGGCTACACCGAGTCCACAACTGAGGCACTCCATTTGTGAGGTGCAATAATGGTTTTAGAAGACTTTTAAAATGTGCGTGCCGCTATCACGTGGTGTAGCCAATTATATTGATTGTAGTGAAAGCTTACTGTTTCATCAGATACTATGCAAATGGAATACTTCAGTTACATGCCTGGTGTAGCCTCCCTGTAATACAAGACATAGTGTGCATATTCATGACATTCCTCTGTGTATATGTTTGTTTGTAGCCAGCCAGCCGGAGACAGAAGCTGCAGACTTGGATGAGGATATCGCGCTCACTCAAAGCCAGTTCAACTTCACCTGTCCTCTTACACAGGTGACACATCCCCTCCCATAAGATTAGATTAGATTCCTTTTATTGTCATTATAAAAGAATGCAACGGACTTCCATTGCACCAAATGAAGACGTATCTCAAGCAATAGATAAGTAAAAGCAAATTAGTTAAAAAAAAAGAATAAAACTCTAGCTATATAAATAACATCTGTACATTCCACTTCCATGGACACACCGACACTCACACTATCAGCAGGCACACGGTCAACATATGCTGTAAGCGTAGATACAGTTATTGTACTATCCCAGTTAGCTTGATGATTTCATGGTAGTGTTCAGTGCAGTAATGGCCTTTGAGTAAAACCTGTTCAGCAATCTAGTGGTCCATCATGTTCTAAGTGTTCTATATCGTCTGCCTGAGGACAGAAGGTGAAAGAGATGGTGGACAGGGTGGGAGGAGTCCAGAGAGTTTCAGTATATTTGCTGTTTTCTGGAGGCAGCGGGAGATAAAGATGTCTTCCAAAGCAGGTAGATGTGTGTTGGTGATTTTCTGAGCAGCTTTGATGACCCTCTGCAGGGCATTTTTGTCAGCTGCAGAGCTGCTGCTGTACCACACCAGGATGTTGTGAGTCAGGAGGACACTCTCAATGGAACGGCGATAGAGGGATACTAGCAGATGTTGTGCTCTCAGGAAGTGTAGTCGCTGCTGTGCCTTCTTGATCAGGCAGTTGGTGTTGTGTGTCTCCATGTGAGGTTCTCCGAGATGTGTGTGCCCGGGAACTTGAATGTTGACACCGTCTCCACACCGCCCTCTTATAACCAGAGGCTGGTATTCCTCCTTCCTCCTCCTAAGGTCAACGACCACCCTGTGGAGCACCACTACAATCATGCATATGCATTGAATGACACTTAGAGCTTAAAGATGAATTGAAATCGCAAATTCATTTGAACTAGTTGCAATTAACAAATCTTGCAGCTAGCAACTCTGACCCAATAGTCTACACAGCTAATATCACATGTGTCTCTTACTGTATGTCTTTATGTGACAGCTATGCTCATCAATCAGAGGTACAGTGACCCACATGCTACAGTAGCTAATCAGATTTGGCTCATCTTAAAGCTACATTTGGCAGTAATTCATATATTTTAGTTTTCATCTTTGGATTAGTAGATAGAGCAGTTCATATTTCAATATTATCTTGATTGGTAATCAAATCACAACATCTGTCAGAAAAAAAAGATACTTTCCTCAAATCATTCGGCCCTAATTATAGTGCTCAGCTGATAGGCTAATGTCTAAAGTGCACTCCTTCTCTCACAGTGGTCACTGTAGTGAAAATAGTAGTTTTTGTTAGTTCAGATTGATGCAAACATGCTCTGTCAGTAACATATTGTATTGTGACGCCTGTTCTAACTCTTGTGCCCCAGGTTGAAATGGTGAACCCTGTAAGGAACAAGAAGTGCCAGCACTACTATGACCAAGAAGCAGCCCTGACTATGATCCAAACCAAGCAGAGGAGCCGCAAAAAGTTCAGGTTTGTCTGCACCTCCAGCTGTCTCAAAACTGAGGGGATATTCTTCACTGACCCCTCTCTGTGTTGCTTGATTAAGTATTCAGTAGTATCCAATGCCTTTATATAATTGAATAATGCCCCATCATTAAGATCAGAGCCTGATTTAAATGGAATTGTAGGAGACATGAGGTGCCTCTCATGTAAAGTTTATACGTCCTCCCTCACTCCTCGGGCCTCGATCCTCACTGATCTACATAAAGAATGATGGGGCGGCAACAAAGATAGTCTATCCCTTCGTCTATCTTTCTTTATGTAGATCAGTGAGGATCGAGGCCCGAGGAGCGAGGGAGGACGTATAAACTTTACATGAGAGGCACCCAGTGACTTTTGACAGTGGTAGCGTAGTGACTAAGAGGCTGGGCTAGTGTGCAGTAGCCAAAAACGTTGTGGGCTCAATTCTGGGCTACCACTGTTGTGCCCTTTAGCAACAAGGCACCTAGCGCCACGTTGCTCTGGAGAGACTTGCCCTTCTTGTAGTCAACAAATGTCATGTCAGTCAAACCATACGCTTTGGTTAAAAGCATCAGTCAAATGAACAAGTCTCAGTTTAAAGAAGGGATCTGCTCTTCCTCTTGTCCAACAGGTGTCCTGTAGTTGGCTGCGACAACAAGGACGTGACGCCCTCGGACCTGGTGCTGGACCCCATCATGAAGAGGAGGATTCAGAACCACAAGAGGCAAAATGCAAAGAAATAATTTCTCTCTCTCTCCCTTGGTTCAGTTGTTTGGGTTTTATAATAATATGGATTCATTGTATTGCATTGCTTGATTAATTGTGTTGCATGTTTGCTGAAGGTTGGTTATTGCACATATCGTTTTTGTAATAAATATTTTTTGACACATATACATTATAACAAAATATCTATCTGTTGCTTCTTCAAAGTAAGTGAAAGATATTACCTCAAGCACTTACAACCTAAAGCACCCATCTTCTGGTGCTTGTTGAGTCCATAGGCTACATTAGGGCGGTCACAATAACTATTTTTAGCTGTTTCAGAAAATATTCTAATAAACAATATCACTGTCAAGGGCTAATATGACTGTAACCACACAATAATGGCCGGGTTTCCCAAAATCGTTAAGAAGCTCTTAAAGGAACACGCCACCCCCAGGTGAAATTGGGTCACTCCCCGCAGTCCCTAGAGTTGGATGAGTGAGCCAAAGCGTTTTGTAGCCGCCCCAGCCATTGCCCTTATCTAGAAACGCCCGGTTAGCTTTACCTTAGCATAGTCGCTGTATTCCAGAGTGTCCGGTTAGCATATCGTTGCAAAAGTGAATCAAATAACTCAAGATTTGTTACAATTATTTCTCGTAACCTGTACACTCACATCGAGTACAAATATCAATGCAAATTAACACAAAGGAATTTACTAGACCAATTTAGATTCGGAACTATTTTCGGCGAAAGCACCGGCAAAGCACCGCTGCCAGGCGCAAAGACACAACGCAGCACCTAAAAATCCCCAACTTCCGTAAACATACCAGCGTGACTACACAGTCCTCTGCTGCTAGGCTAGAGTTCCAATGGCGATGAATATGGAAGATTACACGATAGACGAAGATGATGACTTCGACTACCAAGATACAAGACCGTACCTTTTCGAACCCGAATTCACTGAAGAGGAGTTGCGAGCTTTGGATCTGGGAAGAGAGGACGTTGCGACTGGTCAAGGCGAGTCGGATGAAAGGACGAGAGCAAACACGAACTGGTGGTGTGAGTGTGGAGTATGCCAACCCATGCCGACTGAAATGGAGTGTTTGTGCTGTGCAGAGTGGCATACAATACTGCCATCGATGGTGAGCAACGCTCCCGAAGAGGAGCGTGACGGTACCTGTGTCACTACTACCGACTTCTCTGCAATGATCCATCCTGCAGTCCTAAGTTTTTTTTTCCGGCGCGACAAAGTGAACTGGAAAAGAAACAACACACCGAGTGGACCCAATGGACAGCTGTGCACAGAGTAAGTAAAAAAAAGCAGCATTATTTTTTTACGGTGAAGTTCAACTATCACCCTACTTATAGAATTGTTGTTTTTACAGGCAATACATATTGGTATCGTATCGTGTTGTGTTGGAGTGGGCCCTAAAGGGAGAGACACTGGGCAAAGGGAAGCGAACGCCATTGCCACCTTGTGTGATTGCATCAATCCGACAGAACTTTCCATCTGAGTCTGGTATTTACGTTGGGTATCAAGAGGTACAGGAGGCGATGGATATAGCCTAATTATTGCATTTTATGGCTTTGTAAAATCTTACTGTACATATCTATATAACCTGGAATATCTATACTGTTGTTACCATAGACTGTATATATAGAACTGGACAGTGTGGCTGCACTCAGCCGTGTTCTATGGAATTGAAGCAACCGCGGCGACGCCATCTTGCAGCCAGTTTGAAGTACGCTTGCGCAGTAGGATTGGACGCATGCGCAGTGATGAGGAGGTCGGAGCAGACACGCCCACACAACGAGTGAAACACGCCCCTCACCGCACCGCGTCGACGCCCTGGCTGAGAAGCTACGGTATCGTTGACAGTTCGTTCGTGTGTCTAGGTTTACGTTGGTGAACTTTCTCTGGTAAGTGTAACGTATGTAACACAAACGTCTTGTCTGTTAGTGAAATACACAGCTTATATTTTATATTGGAGCCACCAGTTTACTAGCTAATAACTTCAGGCTATATTAACGTTGTCAGCTCAAAAGCCTTGCCAAGCACATCAGACATTAGCAGCTAGCTGCTACCGTTTACGTTAGCATAGAAGCTAACGTTAGTAGCGATAGCTAGTTGGTTAAGTTAAGACTAACGTTAGCACACAGATGCTGACAATGTTCTGTTTGGCTCGGCCTATTTTGTTTTGCCGTTATCAAAAGGCTGTTTTAATATGCCACCTGAACATGGAGAGTGAATCTATGTGTTTGGCGTAGCTGCTAGTTAATTTTAAACACAGCCTGCCTGTTGTGCCCATTGGCAGAGTAATGAAATGTCCGCATTGAAAAACAAACTAATAACGTTACTGCTAGTTTTGCATGCTTAGTATGCTTACCAGTATGTGTTAACAGTAAAGGATCAGCTATAAAACTTTGCCTTTTCTTGTAGGTGGCATTTCCCATGTCCTTTCTCCAGTCCCCGGACGTCCATCTCATCCACTTTGACAGGAACAACCTCAGACATGTCGAGCGTGATATTGAAAGGTGTACAGTAGATTGCCTGAACAGTGTAGGACACTGGCTATGTTCATGATCATGATATTGTATCATATTTTAAACTTGCAGTATATCCCTTAACTCAAACTTAAGCTATTCTCATTTGCCCTCATTGTAAAGGTTGCTGGACTCTGTGTGCATTGGAAACTGACAATAAAAATGAAAAACTTAATGTTTACTTGCTATCAAAACCATTGTTATTCAAACGTTGACATGTTCACATTATATATGGGTCATGGTTATAGAATTTAACATGATATAACATGAACAAGTTCAAATTACCAGTAAACAGTTTTAAATGGTTGGTAAGCCTACATTAAGCAAAAATAATGATGATACAAAATATCCACAAATGACCATGTTTTATTGTGTTTGCCAAGGGGTGAGGGGGGGTTAGTCATTAACTTAGAGAGATTTCAGCTCTGGTGGCAGCAGCGTTGTAGACCTTGAGCTCTGGCGATGGTGGCGTAGACCTTCAGCTCTGGTGATGGTGGTGGTGTAGACCTTCAGCTCTGGCGATGGTGGCGTAGACCTTCAGCTCTGGTGATGGTGGTGGTGTAGACCTTCAGCTCTGGCGATGGTGGCGTGGACCTTCAGCTCTGGTGATGGTGGTGGTGTAGACCTTCAGCTCTGGCGATGGTGGCGTGGACCTTCAGCTCTGGTGATGGTGGTGGTGGTGCAGGAGGGAGGCGGAAGACAAAATACCCCCTTCCTGCACCACCACCGCCATGTGAAAAAACATAAATAAAATCAAAACTTCCAGGAGGTATTACAGTTGTATAGCATTACAGACAACACATAAAAAAAAAGTTCTAAGTTTGTGTTATGCCATGAAACTTACTTTACACGTCTTACTTTCTCATCCTCTTTTAATATTTCTCCACAATCTCAACCATGACATCATTCTTTCGTTTTAATGTCTTGGGTGACACAAAAATGTAACTGCTCACTACTGACAAGCCACATTTTGATCTGATGTATTAGCAGCCACCATTTCACATTCCTTCTCATTTGCAGCACTTGACAAAGAAAGGATAAGAAAATAACCACTTGCCTTTCTACTAGCAGGTCTCTTCACCAGGTGGTCAGGAAGGGAGAACACAGTTGGTACTGCAGTGCAAGTCAGACGATTCCCCTTAACATAATGAATTGGGTATTCATGAAATGGGTTGAGTTGGAATTTACATCACCACACAGTGTTGGTCAGGAAAATGATTGGCTTACATAGGTATCAAGGGTGAATTCATGGTCTTCAAAATGAAGACTACAGAGATGAGATGACTTGCTGGGCTCCCAGTCTTGTCGTCTTATGTTCACCAGCCATCGTCTCAGTCTGTCTGCATGCTGCACACCTAAAGGAAAACTGTAAAAAAAAAACATTCATATGTCAAGCGGTTGTGAAGGGGCATAGTGTATTTATTACAACCATTACATATGCCTGCCATTCTGTATACAAAGGCCAAAAACATTTAACTCATAATGCCTCCGGGCTGCTGATGACTGGGGCTGTAATGCCATGCTTTGATGTCTGGCGAGGCTGCTGGTTAATCCGTTCACATTTATTAATTCAGTCAGTCTTTGTATGACATTCATTTGACTACTACTAGGCTAGCACGTTCAAGAAACGTAGCTACGGAATCGCTGAATGCCGAGGTAGCACAGCTACATTAACTCGGTAGCATAAAGTTAGCTAAGTTAGACAGCCTTCATCGGAAAAACGGCTGTCATAACCATAGGGTCATTACATTGTGTTAACATATTTAATCTCATTAAATATAACCAAGAACTATTAATGTTAAAGTTTGCAATACACCACGTACACGGCTTCGTCTAAGAACTATCACAACATTGTTAAATAAACGAGCAGCTAAACTGACAACAAGGCTAAGATAAATATCGTAAGGGTACTATTTGTCGGCCCTTTCGTTTGAAAATTCTAAAACAACGATGTTTTTTAATACCTTAAAATAACATTGCTAAATGAACCTCACATTTTTCAGTAGCCATACGTGTGTAGATTTGAACAATATCTGGCTTGGTTCTTACCGGGGCTTTTATCGCCTGAAATATCCAATTTAGTTTACCATGCTCGGAGTTTAGCGCTGGCCGGGGGGGTTCATATTGTCGGCCTCTTCAGATTTTACGTCAAAGATTCTACAACAGAGCAAGATAGATCACAGACCGGATAATACGATACGTTGAAGTGCGTTCTATGACTCCATAGGCGCCATTTTGGTAAGCTGGCTACTGTGGGAATCTTGCTCCGCTCTAGAATCTTTGCTGTAAATCAACGGTTAGCTCGTCGCTAATCAAAATTCCACCGGAGCTCCAAGCGGTTTTGTAAATGCAGCCATACAACAGTGTTTTACAGCTCTTCAAGTCACGGTAAAATGTCATTTTTGGTACATAGGTCATTAAGAGACACTTGTGGTGTGGGTGCTTGCGTTTCTTTACGAATCCTCCATCTTAGTTTGTAAAGAAATTAATATTAAGTTGCACGTACACGGAAGTGTCCGACAACCGGTGCCGTCCGACAACACGTACCGTTCCGATACCTGGTAACGTAATGTACCCGGTAACCTAACGTCAGCTAACTGGACCTGGCACAATCAGACACATTGATATACTAATAACTACAACCATTCTTGTACCTAATCCTTTTAAGGATGTCTGACACAGATGACTGTCAAATTAAATTACCTGGCTAAAGTAAACGGCTAAGCGATCCCTAGAAGCCTTCATAGCCTACATACTGTAAGTTAGCAAGCTAATATTAAGTTAATATTCACTTACCGAAAAAAAACTGCACAGAGCTTCTCTGGGATGGCCCGTTAGTACAACCAACAGCACAGCACGACATGACTGTCAATGTATAAAGTGTAATAACAGCAAATAAAACAAATATGATAAGTTGCCTGACGAACGAACACCACCACAGCCGAGCCTACAGCTACTCCACGGACTGAACGGCTGCAAGCGGCTGACGCTGCGGTCACGCACTGTCAATCAACGCCCTTTTTAGATTTGTTAAAATAACTTTTAAAAAAATAATTTCACAGAGAAAAGAAAAATGGTGTGTATTGAAGCACATTGAATACTATTTTTTCGAATAACATGTTGTAAATATAAAATTAGTTTTAGGTGAGAAAAGTGACACGGAAAGTTGGCTACTTGGCCATTGAAATACATGGGGATGGGCGGAGCTACGAATTGTACTGCAGCCAGCCACCAGGGGGCTCTGGACTAGCGGTTGCTTCAATTCCAACGGACGACACACTGTCCAGGTCTATATATACAGTCTATGGTTGTTACCAAATAATGTAATGAGTCTCTACACACACCAATAAAACCAATAAAACCAAAAATGAATTGACAGACAATTATTTATTTTCTTACTAACATGTAGAAAAGGGAACATATATACAACATTGAGATAGGAAATAAACTTTTAATACACACATGCTTATCAACAACTAGACTAGGATGAAACTTTGAAACGTGAAGTGTGGCCTTTCATGACATCCTCCTTTCTGGGTTTTGGCAGACCGATGTTCGCTGCCAGGTGAGGAACTTGAATGTGGGATGATCGGTCTCTGTATTTTATGAAGGGGTCCAGCCTTCTGCGGATCACTCCTTCCACAAGTTCATGCCTGAACTTTTGTGTCGTGTCCACGTAAACTGGCCTGGCAATCCATTGTTTGGATTGTTTCTGATAAACAATGTTGTGTCTGCGGTCACCTGTAATTAGAACATTAGTGAATGATTTCTGGTGATTTCATCAGGTCGATAGTCATTATTATTGGCCTTTTATAACAGATCCAGCACTCCTTTTTCTAGGCAAAACATCCATTTGTACAGATAGAATTACTTTAGCATTTACCATTGGTCTTGTTCGCCAAGGCACACACACACAAGGAATTTGGTCTCTGCATTTGATCCATTCATGAATTAGTGAAACACACAGTGAGGGTGAAGAACACACCAACCCAAGGCAGTGGGCTGCCTGCTTCAGCGGTGCCCAAGGAGCAGTGAGAGGTTAGGTGCCAGCTGTTGTCTACTGGAAGGGGATTGAACCAGCAACCTTTCAGCTCCAAGTTAGAAGCCCTAACCAGTAGGCCACGGCTGCCCCTGGCCCTGCATTACTTATTGCATTACTGGTATTGCTATGGCTACAAAGCACAAGATATCTCCACAAGGTCATAGGCTAATTTTGGTCCTTACCAGTCTCTGTTGTTGCCTGTTGACGTGGTTGATCATGGTTTTCATTATGGTCCATGACGGCCAACATTGTCCGTGCCTGCATGGATGGATAGGCGAAGTGAAGACGCTTCGGGCAGTACTTCAGTAAAGAGTTGTGGAACACCTCTAGTTGTCCTGGTAAAGCCGAATCAAAGTAGACACAAATTAGAAAACATTGCAAAATGTAATTGATGTGCACATGATCTTTTCAAGAATGCCATGGTTTCATGATTGAGAATCACTCCAATATGTGTTTCATACCTGTGTGCTTGAAGAGGGTCATTTGATTCAGATCTTTCAGTAGACGTGTGTCCATAACAATATCGTACAGGGCTTTGTAGGCAGGTGAATCATGTGGCAACCACTTTTTTCTCCGTTGTTCATCTGCTGAGAGGTCATCGTGATAGCATCTGTGTTCATTTCCATCTTCCTCCCATCGATGAACACCACGGATATGATGAAGGACGGACGTCCATCGTCTCTGTAACTCCTGATTTATTGGAGTAGAAAACATGTTTGTATTCATTACATTCCTTGCACAGTATTTAAAACTGCACAGTATTTCACTCTGCATTATACTGTATATGTGTTCAATAATAATTTCGGAAATACATCTTTCACTTTCCACTGTGCAGGCGTGTACCTTTGCATCTCCTTTACATGAGCTGCAGCTCCACCACAGGTGGTTGCTTACACTTCTTGTCCATGGTGCCAGGTCCTTGCAATTTCTCCTGTTCGCTGCCAGAACCATTTTCTTTTTTAGCCCTAAATGTATATGGAAAAGAATGAAAATGCAGATTAGAGAATGCACATGCAAAATGATGATTGGCTCCTTTACATAATGGTCCCCTTGTAAACTAACCTTTTGCCACATGCCAAGGGTCAAACTGGTGTGTTACATCTGGATAGTCCTCTCTCATCATCTTCCTAATGGAGGGGTGTCTATCAGTGGTAACCACTTTTACAGCAATCCCTTCATCCAACAGCTTATCCAGCCCTTTCTTGAAACCCATCGGCTCCATGGCGACTGAATTTTTGGCTTGGGTCACCTAGAGGGCACAAGGTTACAAATAAGTCTGGACTACTTCAACAGCCCCCCCCCCCCCCATTTCTTTTTGTTTTGTTTTGTTTGTTTACCTGAATTAATTCAAAACCAACAATTTGTTTGGTGGCGTCATCCATAAAAGAATAGGTCGTGTATTTAGATGAATGACCTGGGCTGTCACTCCTCCCATCCCCACAGATGTGCACTTCTTCTCCATCCAGAGTCTGGCAGATTACCCTGGCTTTGATAGCATTTTCCTGTTTCTTGTAGGTTTCATCAATAGCTGGAATGAGATAACTTGACTGTATATTGTAATAAGTTGTTTTCTGAGGTAGCTGAAGATTCAATAGCCCAGCCCAGTCCGCAACGTCTGTGTATGTCGCACCTGTAAAGAGTGTGACTGCTGCTGTGAGGAGATTATTCTCAGGCATTCCTCGTGTATTGGGACAGGATTGCCATTCCCCAGTGTGTCCATTATTGCACTCCCATTTTATTGTTAGTTGGCTGCCAATTGTTTTTTTGGTTTGGTTCAGATCGCACATTGAAGCTCCGCAACTTGGACATCTCTGAAATAATTCCATCAGTTTGGATTCATTTATGATCCACTTTCTCTCATGCCAACTTCCTGGCTGTCCAGAAAGGCTTGTTGAGCTTCCTGTGGCAGAGGAGGAGGGGGTCGAGTACGGGACAAAACTTGTGTCCGCTGGATCAGCAGCTGGCTCTGAGGTCATGCTGATGTCGAAGGCAGAGGTTGCGCTGATATCCATCTCCGCCTGTGCTGTGTCGTGTGGTTCCTGTTGTTGACAAATCAACATAGTCCATCAAATTTTTAATATAACATTAGAATTAGTATTTTTTAACCAATCTTGCTGATCAAGCAATTTGGACTATGCTTTTGACACTATCGTGAATTGACACACACAGTGAGGGTGAAGAACACAATAACCCTGTAGCCTGCTACAGCGGCGCCCGGGGAGCAGTGAGGGGTTGGGTGCCTTGCTCAAGGCAAACCAGTAGGCCACAGCTGCCCCCACACACGTTAGTCACCTCACATAAAACTGTATGTAACACACACAGTCTTCTAACAGCTCCATAACTACGGTACATTTGTGCTTTACTGTAATTGTAAGCTAGACATAATGGATCATAGATACTGGACATCTAAGTTTACCACTCACATCAAATGTTAGACCTCTTCTTGGACTGCACACAGTGGTCAGCTTGGACAAAAATGCAGTGCCCTACAAAAAGAATAGATGCATGTAATAATGACTTTCTGGTGACATGACACAGTAGTAAAAAAAAGCATGAGAAAATGTTCTTTAGCTTTACCGGTTGTGTCCATGTGGGTGCAAGTCCAGACAGTGACTTGGTGCATGTTGCCTGTGCACAAGCTGTTTGCTGAAAAGGTAATGGAGCCTTGAAGTCTGGAGTTCTTGATTTCTGAGGAGTTGACTGAGGTACACCCGCAAAAAGGGTGAAGGAATCCTCCACTTCTGGTGTGTCTTCCTGTACATCACTGAGCTCACCCTGATAAATGGTTGATATAACACAACCAAAATGATTACTCCATGAGGACCCAACCTTTTGAATAAAGTACAGGAAATGTACAAGGCAATGTACTGTTGGATAGCTGCCATTCATTACAGCAAGTGTAAGTAAGTATCACAGGTTAGGCTAATTAGTATTGTTTATGTGATGTTACCCTAAACAAAGATCAAACACTCATTTTGACATGGGAAGAATGGACACGCTACAAATTAGCTAAGTGATTATTCAGTTGAGTAAAAATATTTGGTTGGATGTTCTATTACATAAACTTTACATGAACAGTGACGTCTTTGCAACTTTATTATCAAACGTTGCCGTACACTCTCGAGTCAACAGAGTGATTGTATGCTAGGTGTAACCAAGCCCCACAATTATTTTATTGCACATGTAACGGTAAAAGGTAAAGTCGTCATATTGTCAATAGGGTGAATCGGCAGCCTAATGAAGTTATTCAATTAAACTGGAAGCGACAATGTGAGTCGAACTAACGTTTCAGTTATAACGTTAGCAATGCTAAGGAAGGATAAATGATACTTACAGGTATGGATGATGACTGTTCTGCCTCTGTATTGAAAATGGATGGGACGGCCGTATCCTTCAAATGTAACAACATCTTTCTAGTAGAATACTGCATCTTTTCTTCGTAGTCCTCCGGTTTGAAATGCACATCACACACACGATATTGATTGACTTTATCAACCAGTGTAGTTGCAGGAATGCCAAGGGCAGCAAGCCAAACATTTCTTCGTTCCACTGCTTTTGGGATTCTATGAAACATTACGTTTGTGTATGTCCTCTGCTTGTTCTTGCAGCCCTTCACACAACAAATAACCATTTTTCCACAGAAGATAGTTCGTTTCAGTAGTTAGTGAAAATAACTTCAAACTACTAGCCTAGCAGAAAACGATGTCGTCACCGGTAGTCACGCTGGTGTATTTACGGAAGTTGGGGATTTTCAGGTGCTGCGTTGTGTCTTTGCGCCTGGCAGCGGTGCTTTGCCGGTGCTTTCGCCGAAAATAGTTCCGAATCTAAATTGGTCTAGTAAATTCCTTTGTGTTAATTTGCATTGATATTTGTACTCGATGTGAGTGTACAGGTTACGAGAAATAATTGTAACAAATCTTGAGTTATTTGATTCACTTTTGCAACGATATGCTAACCGGACACTCTGGAATACAGCGACTATGCTAAGGTAAAGCTAACCGGGCGTTTCTAGATAAGGGCAATGGCTGGGGCGGCTACAAAACGCTTTGGCTCACTCATCCAACTCTAGGGACTGCGGGGAGTGACCCAATTTCACCTGGGGGTGGCGTGTTCCTTTAAGTCCTAAGAACTTCTTTGGAGCGTTCTTAGAACATTCTTACAACACTCCTAAGAAGTTCTTAGCACTTAAGAGCTTCTTAACAATTTTGGGAAACCCGGCCATTGCCACTACAAGGCCTCTCTCCTCCAACTACTGCAGTTTTCTGCTCTTCTGGATGGCTGTGATGACTGTGTTTAGGTGATGGAGCTTGCGCTGCTCAGAGATGTATCAGCACCAGCAAAAGGAGAATCGTTTTGAGACACAGATATGCACAACTGCATAGCCACCACAAGGCGGCCTTAAGGTTTAGGTAGATGTTGCCACATTCTAGAACATCTCTTTAGAATCACAACTACACAAATATATGATGAAGACCAATAACGCTAATGTAAACACAATGGTGTTGAAGTATGCAAAAGTAATTGTCAGTATTGTCATGTACTGTGCGACCAAGTGTACTATATGATTATTCAGACAGGCCTACCACTACAGTAATTTCCTATGTATGAGCCGCACTGTGAGTAAGCCGCAGGGCAGTGTTTTATGCAAGTTAGAAGAAACAACCATATTGATACCATGTTAACTGCCCCCGTGTATTAACCTCATAGCGGAAGAAATTGCAAAATCAATATATACTGTAAGCCGCGGCTAATGGTTGGGAAATTATGGTATACTTGACTCAACTGTTCATATAACATCAGAGAGATGTAACCCAGTTTACCTGTGTGACTTTCCATGTAGACTATGCTTAGTTATTACCATGCTGCACCTTTTATGAGGAGATAATGAACATATGTACTGAATAGGTCTTGCGTGAAAGAAATTAATTTCATTTTAACATTTTAAACAACCCTTTTTTGAGGATACTCTACCCTGTATGCGCAAGAGTTGACCACAAGAGGGTAGTCTTCCAATTCATAGCTTGAGCAACATCTTGATATAAAATAAATAAAAACATTTTTATTTCCAAATGATTGCAGCTTGTCAAAAAAAACACTCTGTGAATGATCCACATCACATGCATACAATTACTGTCAATGACCTTAATGTCTCTAGCAGCATTTTGGGTTGTAGGCTCAGAACAACAATATTGATCATTTGAGATGGAATGTCATTACGCATGCGATGCTTTGAGTGACTTGGAACCATATGGATGGGTCCCCTTTGTCTTTCCCAAGCTTTTAATATTCGCGTGGAAGCGGCATTTATCACGCGCCAGCTCAACAGCCGGCTGAAATTGTTCCCGTCAGGGTGTCTCTCTTCATCAGCCCTCATCATGTTTTATGATAATGAGTTTTCGGGGTGGAAAAAAGCCCAACAGGGTTTCATATCTCGACTCCTTACTGGAACACAGAGGGACGGAAGTTCTTCTCTAACTCCGATGACTTAGATACGCCACCAGCATCACAAGTCATTCTCAGCTGGCCAGATGGTTTTCTTTCACCATGTGCAGATGACGAGATCGGATTGGGTCGTTCGATTTGCAGCAAGTTGTTTTTTTTTGGGGGGGGGTGCAGAAAATCGGCTCACGTGGCATGGAGACAATTTTGCCTGACTGGACAACAACGCCTCACAGCCGTAAATTTAACTGGAGCTGAGTTGCTGATGAATTACGTCCAAACCAGTCAGTGAATCATGCTCAGTCAGAAGCCCAAGGCCAGTGCTCCCAAAATATTATGGAAATGTCGGCCGACTTCCTCTGAAACATCACTTTCATCTAGATAGCTGGCTGGTGAAAATATGAACATGGACAAAGTGATTTAATCTTTCCGGTACAGTCTTTGTGGTAAAAAGGCCCATCCTCTGCTGAATGAGAGGTGGCCTAATTAGTCAAGTAAAGAGGCAATTTCACCTGTCAAGATACCAGCTTTGTGTGTGCGTGTGTGTGTGTGTGTGTGTGTAGCCTATGTGTAAGTGAGAGACAAAAAGTCTGCTTGTGTGTTTGAATGGGACTGTTCAGGGACTTTTACTCAAAGAACTGAGAAGAGACAGGATCCTCACTCACAAAACGTGTTGCATAATGTCTTATCAAAGCCCTTTGATCTCATATAGTGGTAACGCTCAGTAGCCATTTTGTTACAATACCCAGACAACTTACTGCAGTAATATGAGAACCCAGGTCAAGCACAGCACAAATATTCTGGAACTAGCTCATGAGGAAACACTGATGGGTTAACCGTCTCTGGTGTCCACAATACAATACATATCACAAAACATGTTGATTCTGAATAATGATCATGTCCAAAACAGATCTCATCCTATCAGCTGTTCTTCTATCATTTTAACAGCAAAGACAAAGCCTTTTGGATCGCACAGTTTAAAAACACTTCAGTTCAGCTCTTGTAAAATACACAGTAAAATTTGATAATTGTTTGAAATCTGACAGTTACTAAAGTTTTGAAGTTATAAAACTTAAAATGACCTTTTCTGTTGTCTTGTAAGCTTTTAGTTTTTTATGCCATATCGATACAGCAGCATCTATATCAATACGGGAGTGCATCACATCACATATCGATATTTTGAGCACAGCCCTATAATCTCCTCAGAATCCTACTGAGGGCCAGCAGTGCAACAGGAACTAAGCTGACTTTTTGCCGAGCAGAGTCATATCGGTGAAGATCTGTTGTTTTCATTAGGCGCGACTGAAGTCATTGCAGTGCCACAATTAAAGGCAGGCAAATTAGTTTGTAGCCCCAGGCGCCGTGGACAGAGGCTGCCATCGGGAACCGACCTGGTTGGCACCGACAGACAGCCACTTGGTTTTTACTGAGCTTAGGGACTCTGGAGAGCAGGACTGTCAGAGTCAGGTGGGCTTAACAGAGGACATCAAAAAGGAAGCGCTGTGTTTTGGCATTCTGCTCACTTTCACTCAGGATTGTTGATCTCACCTGTCCACATGTAATTTAAGCCAAAGTGACCAACACCAAGTGGATGGCTACTGAAATGAATTACTGAGTAGGGCAATAGTATGCTCTTGAAATTGGCAGTGTAGTAACAAAATACAATGTTTGTGTGAGTGTTGTGAAAAGATATCCCAACGAGACTTTCTAAAGTTTCTAAATGGATCTCCGTTGCACCAAAAAGGAGAAAAATACTGGGGAAACGAGCTGTGTTAAACCGGAATGGCTTGTATAATCTGGAACATTCTGAGGGCCTCTTTGTCCATTGGCCAAAGAGGTAAACAGAGCATGTTGAGATCAAGCTAGGTAAAGGTAATCTTTTAATAATCTTACATCTGCTTACATTGTTTTTATTCAACAGGACCGTTGTAGCTCTCATGCTAGTCTATTCATACTCTGCCTTTCCACCAAAAGCCGAGCAAAATACCCCAAAGGCAGATAGGGAGAAAGACACATATCTGCAACTTTTCAATGTCGGGCAGTGGATATTAGATTGTAGCTGCTCATCCCACCATTTGTAGCATATAATTACTTTCCCCTCACGTTCCTGGGAGGTGAGTTTTTGTGAATATGTTATAACAGTGCTCGTGTGGCCTTAGTTAATATATTCTGCTTGACAAAAACACACTCCAGGCCATTAGCGCACCGGTCTCTCTTTTGTGTAACATTACATGAGCCTGGCCCTCAACATCAACAAACCAGGGTAGTCCGAGGCATTGTTTACTCCTTTAAGAATGTGTACATGCCTATGTGAGCATGAATGAGACCTCTGTGCTTGAACCCGGCGAATTCCACTAGAGATTCTGATGAGGTAGAGAAAGCTCAAGTTGTGGTCCTACAGTAGGTAGAGAGTGGTCAGCAAAAGTATTTTGTTTTTCACCACCGATTGTACCCTGCCTGCACACAGAAAATGTAAGCTTCGGAAAAGGCTTTTGAGATGAGCACATGCTATATGTCCTGTGTGCAATACATCCAGACATGTCGCCTGTCCAATAATAATTTGGCTTGCATCTTTGTTGAGTGTCTGTAGAGTAGAGAGACATAGAGTGATGTTCTTCTCATTGATGATTACTTAATGTAGTCCTTCGCCTCCATCAATGTTCAATATTTTCCTGAGGTTGAGAATTAGACTGAATTTGAGATTCTAGTTGTGAAGATCTTTCAGATTTTAATCAAGCTGACTCATAAACTGGACTGTGGACTGCTATGTCCCATCCTGGGCTATATCACAGACCTGTTTTCTCAAAGCAATTTCATAATTCAATCTGTGTTACTAAACCAGTCAGGTAAGTCTTCTCCAAGTGCCACCAAGACCGGTCAAAAACAGGAAGCTGTGTACTGCACCTGGCTGGTCCACTTTTAGGCTCCTGTGCCTGTTAAGTGCTTTATGTTTTCCTCCACTACATTCTCAAGCATGTTTGTGTTGGGGGCTGGAATGTGCACAGGCACAGCATGCATGCTTGGCTGTGTGTGTGTGTGTGTGTGTGTGTGTGTGTGTGTGTGTGTGTGTGTGTGTGTGTGTGTGTGTGTGCGTGTGTGTGTGTGTGTGTGTGTGTGTGTGTGTGTGTGTGTGTGTGTGTGTGTGTGTGTGTGTGTGTGTGTGTGTGTGCTTGTGTGTGCTTGTGTGTAGGGGTATCAGAGGAGAGTACTCACTGTTCCTGACCTTCACCTAGATTTTCTTTTGACGAACGCTCGTACCATCCAGAAACCTCTCCTCCTCCCTCTGTGTTTCACCCGTCCAGGATTTAGCTCCAATTCCGTTCATGGTTTCAGCATTTTGTTGTTGTTGTTGTTGTTGTTGTTGTTGTTTATCTTTTTTTTGGTCAGTCTTTCTCTCATTCAATTCTTGCTTTCATTGTTTTTTCGTTGTTGTTGATTAATCTTTTTTAGCGTTTTTGGACTGTCTGATGATGATCATCTCTGACCCAGAGGCACTCTCGACGAGAGCGAGACTCTTCTTCCTCTCCTGTCGCACTTCACCATGAGAGGCGAAATTACCTTGACAGTAATTACCTGGCAGTCAAAGATTTGAAGTAGGGAAGTTTGAAGTATAGCACTAGAAACAAAAGGAGATGAGAATGGTTTAGCAGGACAGGCGGGGGGGGGGGGGGGTCTTTCCCTGACTTCAAAGAGCCAAACTAAGAGGAGTGAGAGGAAGCCAAAGTGTGGATTCAAAAATGCACAGTTTTGATTCTAACGGAGAAGACAATGGCGTCGTACACATTTTATCCTGACAAGATGGTTGAGACCCGCAAACTAACACAACTTTTTGGAGCTCACTATTCAGAAATCTGGTCTGAAATGGACCCCAATGTCCTTTCTTCTCCATCATCATAATTTCCCCCCCTCTTCCTCCTCCTCCTCCCTCCTCCTCCTCCTCTTCCTCTTCCTTTTGCATTCTCCCCCCTGCAGCTTCCTTCAGAGAAGTGGTCGTGGGTGTGATGCTCCTGTCACTGACTTTTGCATGGTTGTCACAACGGCCTTTTCACTGGCAAAGCAGTCAGCAAGCGATTTCCACCCCCCGTAGCGCCGTGATTCAACGCGGCTGTGCTGCTACGAACCTCAGGCCACATGCGTTCATGTAGAATGACTTAGCTTACATGTGGCTTAAATGGGTGGCGGACCAGGGATGCGGAAGTTCCACATTACGGCTGATTCACAGTCAGCAGGAACTGAACAAAAAAAAAATGTCAAAGAAAGAAAAGTGTCAGGGAATGAAACACAACATGGCAAGGAAATTGCTCAGGGAGTAGTCAGAGTTCTATAATTCTAAGCATTTATTAATCTATATATGAATGGTTAGAGGTAGGTTCCTGCAAGGTAGGAGAGCGAGCCCTGTTGGGAAAGGCAGGCCTATACACAGTAGGAGGTCAGTGCATGGCAGAAATACCCATACCGGTCATGTGATTAAATCCTATTCATATTCATTTGTGCGGGTGTGGGGGGAGGCCAATTACTAAGAGATGGGTCACATCCTGTGAGAGCTCAGAAAGAACAGGAAGCTCCAGCTCCACTCTAGTATACGATACACTCTAGTATACTGAACTCCTCAATGCACTTGATCAAACCCAGCACTAAGCAGCACTAGTCAGCACGGGTGTCTCTCAGAGGAGTTTACTTTCAAGTGTACTGATAGTGATGGAACCTGTTGATCAGGACCACACTATATGTGTAGGCACTTCCTGCTGTGCTCGAGCATGCTGTTTTAGCGGTTTCACAGACGCCCCCAAAAAATGCACATGTGTAAACATAGCTGGCATTGTCTGAATCGTTTGAATGTTTTTCTGTACACAGTGGGGAATCTTTGTGGGTCACAGACTATAGATATTTCTCTGCTTGAGCGTTACTGTACTCAACCCTGACAACCCGACCAGCTTGTCTGCACTGTAGTGTGGAGAGTTATGTGGGCACATGACTTCTGTGCACAGTCAGCATCATTAAATCTACAAATGTTTACATGAGAAGGTTCCGAGCCGGGGGAGATCCGTCTGCCCTTGTCAAACTGGAATGTTGACACGGGAGTATAGCTTTGTTTAAACACAGGCACATGCACGCAGTCACACGCGCGCGCACACACACACACATGCACGCGCACACACACACACACACTCACACACACACACCCCACAGGCAGCACACAGCCTGTGACCTTTTCCATTGCACATAAGCATCACTTAGTTTAGGAAATTAAGCCCCCCTTAAATCCCGCTGTACACACATTACTGCTAATACCAAACCTGCAACTAATCCTACAATTTGTTCAGCTAGTCGTGATAATATGAGAGGACCAAAAGGCACACAAGAGGCCATTGCCTCCCTCACTAACAGCCTCAGAACTCCTCTGAAATTGCCTGTAATTAACTGTGTGTGTGCGCTGCACATATACTATGATATGATGTAATATCATCTTGGTTATCATCACTACTAATCCATGGGAAAAAAGTTGTCAGGTAGTGACACTTATTAATTACTGATAATACTAACTGGACACTCTGTGTAGATCTTTTTGAAGAATTATTTTTTGATTAACAACAACAACAACAACAACAAAAACCCCCCCAAACAATCAGCAATCTGATCACGTTGTACAGAGACACTCCAGCTTGCTGCTGAGAAGCTTTGGGTTCCTTTAATTACATTCGGTCCAGTTATCTCCCTGGCTGCCCAAAAAAAAGAGCTCCCCTCATTGCCTGATCTTGACATGCCGATTCGCTGGTGTGTCAAATCAAACAAGACCTCTCGCTGTACGTCCCTGGGCTGTCTGACGCATATTAAAAAGACTGTCTGCGATAAAGGCCAGCTAGCCGAGGCTGTCCTCGGCCTCATCGGGGAAGCTGAACACCCAATAATGTAATCATCAGTCTCTGATGGACTTGGAGGCAAGGAGGGCACAAAACAGACTTGAATTGCATGGATCTGACAGCCTGAATTATCAGCGCAGTTAACCTTTACATCAGCATCCAATGAATAGACATTTCATTCTATATCTATGGCGATTTAAACATGCTGATTACCCAGTTCAGAGAAGTTGTCAGCATCTTACTAGCCTGGTTTCACCAGACTTGCTATTTCGCTTCACAGGGTGAGGAGAGTCCGGGTTCTCACAATTGGGAAATGTTTCCAACCCTTGCATGGTAATGGGCGTAGACGTTGCATTAACTTTGAAAACATTGGCCCAGCCTAGCCAATCACATCGATTGCTAACATTACTTTCTACTTCTCCTTGCCTTTACAAACTGATAAACCGCATCGGCAGTCAAGAAACAATGCATTTACCGTCCAACTGCAATGTTTTGATGATTGCAGGTGTTGTTGCTACTACCATTTACTACAGCCACTTTTAGCGCCATCCCCTCTTGTTGCTGGTTGGCCCTACTGGTTTAGGGAATTGCTAAGCATTGACAGGAGGCATAGTATCTCAGTGAAATGAAAATAAACAGAGATAGTACTAGGCGGGCGGGGCCAGGGCAGGCTAGCATTCTACAGTAGCCGCGATGAACTTTCTACACAGACCATGAGGCACAGGAAATGGTGACAACTGTCATACTGAGTCATCCAGGTCCTGTTTACAAACCCACAAAAAAGCGTTTCACTTCCTTTACTAACGTCTCAACTGTATGACATCAACAGCAAGTAGAGGCATTCTGTAGGCCTACAACAGAAACACATTAGATGTCAACAGAAACACATTAGATGAAAATAATAAGCTTTCATATTAACCAAAAACAATAAACATTCAAACCATAACTCTGCAAGATACATTTTCTCAATAAAAAAGTCACAAAGTGCAATGTTCCAAAGATCCAAATACTTTTTCAACCGTCTCTGTCTATATGTTATATACAGGGATGGGCAGTCCTGACCCAATCAGTCCCAGTCCAACCAGATCCAATCAGTCCAAGTCCAACCAGACCTGGAGGACCTGGTTACTTCCTTGCCAAACAATGGCATAAAATTATAGTTTTTCGTAATTTCCTCATCTGATCAGTATTCAGATTAGTTCACATCAGGGAACGTGGTCACCGGCCCTGTGCGAAAAGATACGTGTCATCCAATAGAGAGGCTGTGGCAGAGCTGACGGAACCCACAGAGGGTGCTCCGGGTCTGGCTGGACTGGGACGGGTTGGGTTGGGTCAGGACGGGCGGAGCGGGCCCGGCTCCCCCAGCGAGGGCTGATCGTGTGTGGCAGGCCGCGGGGACAGCGGCAGCGTCACATCGATGATTCCCCCAGCCAATGAGGCGCTGAGAACGGGGTCAAGCGCGTCTCTTTTCCTCCCCGTCGCACTGCCGCTCTGCAGACCGGTAAGGCCACAGGGGCCTCGGCACTGGGGAGATAGTATGTGTGTTACTGTGCTGGGTTGTTTTTTTATTCCTCTGCTGCTGTCTCTATCTCTCTCTGTCTGCCTTTATCCCGTGTCCTCTTGTCTACTTACTTTCTTTGTTGTTTTTCCATCATGGTCGACGTGTTGTTTTATTCAGTACTATGGATGTAACGAAAGGTCACAAAAGTAGCGCACGATTATTGTGACATGGGTGTGACCGCATAAATAATTTAAACATACAGTGTTATTATGAATGCAGTGATTGTTCTCCCTTTCATCTTCCTTCTCCTCCTCCTCCCCCTCTGCTGCAGGACCATGTACTGTGGGCAGAAATAAAGTAATAAGACGTCTCGCTATTGAAAAGGGCTGGAGATTTTCTCACCCCCGCCACCCCCGCCGCCCACCCCTCCCTCGGCTCAGAGGGCCGGGGCTTTTTTTAAGAGCGGGCGGAGGACAAAAGGGAAGCCGGCGCTACCCGCTCCGCTCCTCTGTGGTCGCGCCGCTCGCTCTCTCTCTCTCTCTCTGCGGGCACGTCAGCGGCGCGAGGATGGCAGGGCGCAAATTAGCCCGGCAGGGATGCGGCAGGATCTGAGCTCGTCTAATGCCATCGCCTCGAGCAGAGGGCCGAGGGGTGGGTATGGGTGTCTGAGAGAGTGTGTGTGTGTGTGTGTGTGTGTGTGTGCGTGGGTGGGGGGGGGGAAGGGAGGATTAGGTCAGACATGACAAAAGGTGAGCTTTGAGGCCAGTGGGGATGGGGGGGTGGATGCGGAGGGTGTGTGGGGTTGGAGATGAGGACGGGGTGGGGGGGTCTGGGTGAGAGTCACAGACAGAGTGAAAGAGTGAAAGGCGATCATGGCGCGGATTAAGAGGACTCCCCCTGCACCCAGCGGGGGGCCTCTGTGGGCAGGCACGGATATCATGAGTGATTGGCTTGCAGTAATGACCCACAGCCCAGTGCCCCACCGATACACACACACATGCACACACACACACACAAACGCACACACACACACACACACACACACACACACACACACACACACACACACGCACACACACACAAACGCACACACACACACACACACACACACACACACACACACACACACACACACACACACACACACCCACACACTAAAAACCACTACTAAGAAGGCACATCTGTTGGGGGAGACTGCATTTACACCAATTACCCCTACTCTCTCTCTCTCTCTCTCTCTCTCTCTCTCTCTCTCCCTCGCTGTTTATACTTTCTGGTGGTTTATAAAGAGCTCCAGCCTTATTCATTCTTCTCTTTGCCTCGGTCAGAGGTGACGGTACCATCTGGGGATGGGACCGACGTTAGTTAAATACACTGTTGCTCAATACAAGGCAGGGGAGGAGATACAAGGCCAAATAATTTGGCATGAGCGTTGCTCTTCTTTTGGCCTTGACCTGGGCAAACTCGCCACAAAAATGTGTTAAAAACAAACTTCCGGAGACTGGCTCTCACTGTAGCTGACTAGCTCAGAGGTTTAGCTCTAAGCACAATGTGTAATTGTCCAGCAGAAGGGAATAGAGCCTTTTCCACTATCTGTAAGTTTAAATCTGACAGAATGTGATCATACAATGTAGTCTTGGCCATAGCCTTGCGCTGTCTTTAGTCTGTCATCATGCTTTGTTCTTGGCAAATTGTATGTGCCAACATTTTGGACCATGGCCATGAACTTTTCTTCTTGTGAGGTCAGCGAAGAGTCACAAGAAGGCTAAATCTATTCAGTGCCGGAAGAAGGAGGCCATACTTGTCTATCTGCAGCATCTTTGTTTAGTTGTAGTGTGCATTTGAATGTAGAGGATCTGACAGAATTAATATTTATTCGTTTCTTCCGGCGTACATCATGTTCGGTTTCAGCGCACACAGGGCACTTAGCCATGCTAGCGCTAATAAAGTTCAGTTGCCGCTGCTGTTTTGATGTACTTCATTGTGATGTACTTCAAAGCGCACTAATTCCTCGACTAATATTTGTCTTGGCTGACATACACACAGAGACCCAGACCCAGGCCTCAAAGCCAGCAGCCCAGGTACAGCTCCACACTGTGCTTCGCTGTTTGCAGAGAGTGTTATCCAACTTCCCCATACCAATTCCCACTATTGTCCAGAATATTCCCCAGGGATTGTTGGAAAGGGTGGGTAGACTTCCTTGTGTGTGCGTGAATCAAGTCTTATGTGATTTTGACAAAACTGTATATATTCCACACATCCTTTTTGTTTCATGTTTGATGCTTCGATATAAAGCAGATGCAAAGATACTTTGCAAGTCCTACATACCCTGAGTCATTCTCGCTTGGTCACAGTTGGGTATTTTAATTTGGTTTATTTGAAAGAAATCACAAACAAAATGGAGGGGAACCGTGATCAGTGAAGTATTCTCCCTGTTTCACATTTTAAAGCGCTCTCACTTTTCCATTTCATTTAGCATGTTAAGATTTTAATCTGGCTTTGACTTGAGCGAGAGAGTTCCCGATTGCTGTTGGGGGTGTAATCATCCTATGTAATTAGTCCCACAATGACAGGCAATAAACAGTGGCACACATGGGGGATATATTTGCAGTAGGCTCTAATGATATCCGCAGCAAGGAGAGAGTAAAGGGAGTCTGCCACTGTTTATTTCACATCATAACACAGACAGACATGGTTCAAAAATACCTCTTGAAATCAAAGATAATATAGCCATGTCTTCAACTGAAGATCCGTCGGAATCACAATCAGAAATACAATGGCATGACCTTGTTCACCCAACCCTGTAAAATATCAGCAAAACAGCAATAAAGAGTCCAAATCAGTGTCTGTTATCAGAGTCGTTATCAGACACTAACAGGAAATGGAAGCACATTCATATCACCATCACCCAAAGCTCTCTGTTCTGAACCACAAAAGGAGCAAAAGAATAGACAGACTATTTTTTTTCTCCAAAAAAAACGACAGAGTAAAATCTATGGCAAGTTGTTCTTGTCCGGCCTGATTCAGGCATGCATGGACCTCTTTCCGGCTTAACGCCGTAGTGCTTCGAGAGAGATCAACATCACGAAATAGCATCAGAGGAAAACCGTGCCAACCCGCCCGGCCTGTCACCGTAAATCACAATCCCATTTCAGTGTGGCCAGAGTGATGCAGCCAATCCAAGAGAACTGTTGGGAAATACAGATTATCCGCCACTTTGCTGGGGAAGAGGAGGACAAGCAGCATCCCATTCCGAATGGAACCTTTGACCGGCCCAAAGCTTACATTTGTGTTCTTTTGACATGAGCTTGTTTACAGATCAGAGGCTAATAATGTCAAGAAAGTATCATCATCAGGCACAATTATTCCTATGAAATATACATGAAACAAATGTCCACATGCTCTATGTCTAACGTGTGATGACGAACTGCCATTGCAGATCTTCGTCCTATCCTTGTCACATCACTGTCCGGCAATATCTGTAACTCCAGTGACCACAACGTTCATGCCAAGGAATTCAAGGCTACATCTTGACAGTTGCAGCTACCCTATTTATTTTGTATTGTCTTCAGGTTAAGCAAAGCATACATTTTCATAATTCTCATTTGAGTTAATGTAAAATGGGTTAGAGATATTAAACCCTGGCTGGGTATCAACATCTACTATCCGATATAGCAGCACCTTGTTTTTATCCATTTGTGTTGGTGACCATATAATTGGCTGCATGGATTACTGCACATGAAAAAGTTTGAAACAAAGGGACAAAATATATCAACAATACCTGGGCTCTGTTTGTGTGTGTGTGTGTGTGTGTGTGTGTGTGTGTGTGTGTGTGTGTGTGTGTGTGTGTGTGTGTGTGTGTGTGTGTGTGTGTGTGTGTGTGTGTGTGTGTGTGTGTGTGTGTGTGTGTGTGTGTGTGTGTGTGTGTGTGTGTGTGTGGTGAGAGTTTGCTGGTAATTTCCATATCACTTTATTGTCACAGCGGGCGCCCTTGCCAAGCTGCTGTGCCCACCTGCCATACCAACAAATATTTCATTTTAAAAAGAGGACAGGGTTTTCAGCATGGGATTAATGGGGTAATCAGAACACGTGTATCATTTTTTTTAGTAACTGTCTGCATCTGTCTTCATTTAATTATTTAACTGTCTGCATCACAAGCATTCATTTGTGTATTTAAATGCTTACATCACTATGTGAATCTCTCTAAAATGCTGTGTCATTTCTCAAGTCTTTTCTCCCTTTTTCTTGACAAGGAAGTCCTGAATGGTCAATTTGGAAAATAATTGTAAACAGCACCAGCTTATAATGAAAAGCAAAATGTCTACAAAATAACTAATACTCTCTCATTTAAGCATTGTGTGTACATAATTTACATCCATTCATTTAGTATCTTCTTACATGAGCAGTGTTGTGTTTGAAATATAATACTACACAACCCTCATGTGGATCTGGGAGATGCAATTCGTTATTGAGATCTTTCCTAATGAGGCAGAACCGGCCGTGTGAGTTTCTGTTTGCTCTAGTCAAACATAAACTCAGCCACCCAACATCAAGTCACCACAAAACACAAAACACGTGTGAGTTACATCCTCCAACATATTACAGTAACATCACTTCAGTTTATAATCAGTTTAATATCTGTCGTTATATTTTTTTCCAGGGATGAACTCAACAGGATTGATGTAGTAATCTAATATTTCCATGAGGAGTGATATTGTAAAGGTTTGATATAATTTTCCAGGCTCAATGAATATTTGAAAGCACATTTGATTACGGTTAACTCACAAAGGTGGGGCACCAGGGACCTGAGAGTCTTCTGGAAAAATATAAACAGGTATTTTGAATTTCAAGAGTCCTTATCCTCTTCCCCTCCAAAAGG
>NC_084999.1:19431256-19563756 GCF_963854185.1 Sardina pilchardus | reverse complement strand
TGAATTCGCGCTTGCCAAATTTACACCATGCTGCAAAGCACTCGGAGTTTCTCCAATTTAGCTCTCTATCTTTAGCTCCGACTTGCTCCATTGCGTTCTGCACCACCACGTCGGGGTTTAATGGTCGGAATTTATAAAGGTCGTTGATTATTCTGCCTCTTTTGCCTTGACTGGCGTCCGTCAGAAAACTGTTTCTAACCTCTGCCCTGTGTAAATGAACCACCTGGAAGTCTCCGACATACACTGCCCAGTGTGGATAGTGACCATTAGCAACAAATTCAATCAAGTCACCGGGTTTGCACTTGTTCAGCAGGTTTTCAGGTGAGTGCGTTCCCAATTCTATCAATGTAAGGCTCCTTTCATACACGCACTCCTCTCGGTAGTAAACGGCACACTCCAGCTCATTCCCCATGTCACTCTGGTTGTCTTCCTCGTTTGCCTCTCTATCGGTCCCTCCAAGGTTGTCGTCCTGGTCGTCGTCATCGTTCGAGAAGATATAGGACACTCCGATGCGCGGACAGTCATCCTCCGGGTCGAAGCCGTTTGGATCTGCAGTCGGAACTTCTGCGTAACTTAGATGGGTAAATTTCTCCACCTGATTCCCCATGCCACTGACCGACAGTCGTGTACACAGGTGACAGACTTGAAGGACTTTGACAACGCACCACGTAATCCAATGTGGTCAAGCCTAATTTCTAGGTGCGCAAAGGTCCAATTCCTTTGGGGTGTTTCGTCTGCATGATGTGACCGATACGTCTGAATCTATTGAAAGAGATGAGTTCGGTTGAAGTCGGGTTTCGACAGTTTTAAGTTTCAGAAGCTGATACTGGAATAAGGCGATCCAAGCAGGTGTGTTACACCTGTTCTCTTCCTGATCATCGCCAACGCCAACAGCCTGCAATAAGAAAGTCACGTACTTTGGTAACTGTTCAGTTTCTCAAATGTAGCACAAAATTAATAACTTCTTCAGTTGTCTACCTGTTCAAATGTCTTCGATGCCCCCGTTTCCTAGTTTCGTAGGCTAGTGTAACCGTAGTCGAGGAGGATTCTCGGAGTTCTGGCAACTACAGCGCTCAAAGCGGCGTTGGGTATCTACGGCAATAATTACACAACACGTTGTCACTTAAAGAGACAGCGCACACTCCAAGAACGAAAGTTTTGACGTGGAGTCATGTCTGAAGTGTGACAAACAGAGTGGCTCTTTCCGAAATATGAATTCTGATAGGCTATCTTATTCAAATGCTTCATATTGCATAATTGCAGTTTTGCAAGAACATCTGACAGGACAATAAACCGTGAACCTTTCATACACTGACAAATAATGTAGGCTAGTCAGTAGCCGCCCTTATGCTCTTTAGACGCAGTGCTCCACAATAGAGCTTTCAGGCAATCAATCTCATAGCCTACCATTATTTTAGTGTGTGTTTTTGTGAATTGCATGTCCTCTACTCTAATCTCAAATAAACCGTGCAGTACACCGAACTACACCAATGTCAGCGTTACGCAACATTATTGATGGTAGAATCCAACCGGGTACGGCAAGTTCAAGGAGAGATAATGAGCCGGTGCATGTAGCGCCTGCCGCGGACAGGTGGCTCGCTCACACGCCCGCCTGTGAAGTCGCGGCGGTGTGCTCTGCGCTGCCAAACAGCTGGCTGCGCGCTGTCTGTCACTCACCCTTGCCACTCACGTTCCTCCCGCCGTCGGCAGCGTGCCCCACTTTTTAATTACCTGCCGCAACAGCTGGCCAGGGTATAGTCGCGTTTGTTTCTCCCTCCAAGGGTGGGTTACGTTGGTCGGGTGTCTGTCTGTCTGTCGCCTAGGGGCATTCCTGTCCCCTAAGCAGCACGTGCACACACACACACACACACACACACACACACACACACACACACACACACACAATCAAATGATTACTCTCCCCAAACTCCTGTCATGCTCTGTGTGTCTTATAAATGTACCATGCACCTGATATGTGACATGTTACTTAGCTAGCGGCATGTAGTTGTAGTGATGCAGGAGGAAGTCTGTGAATGACATACTGGTGAATTTGGAATTTTTGTGGTTATCTAAATTGTGTATTGACTTTTGTTATAATGCATTGCCTTCCACTATGCAGCTATTTTAAGATTAAGGTTTCAGCTCTTCCCATTTTCAATTGCCACTGTCAGACAGATGGCAGATAGCCACTGTTGCGCAGACAGCAACTTTTCCTCCACTCTTTCATGCCTTGGTAAACCTGACGAGAATATGTCTCTTCAGATTGAATTTACAGACAAAAAAATCCCTCAGGGTTACCATAACTCAACTTTAAAAACAACTTCTCATTTCATTCCGGTGCAACTTTGCGGCGGAGGGTTCTTTTTTGTCTGGGTTCTGGGTTCTGTTTTCTGTCTTGACTTTTTTTGTTGTGGTGTCACAGCAAGTGCGGAGGCTCCTGTCAGCAGTGCGGGTGGCCTTGTCAAATCGCCTGCGTCCGACCGGTTCGTTCAAAGAGCCAGGCACCAGTAGGAGTCTTGGGGAGCCTCCGAAACAACAGCTCAGCAAGGCTCGTGGGCCACCGGTAAACAAACTCCAATGTACCACAGAGCACTTTTTGTTTCCGCCGGGTGCACTGCAGTTGCATCAGAAGAATTTTAAGCAGCTAACAGTAAGCCCCTTAAGACCCCCCTCCCTTTCCTCTGTGGATTTTTGAGGGGAGGGGGTACATTTCTCTTGCACACACAAACACACTCACATACACACACACATCCAACACCCCCAAATCAAAGGTGGATTAGGGGCTTCGCTGGCACCCCGGCGTGGATCTCTTTGTGTCATGTTAGGGAAGCGAGTGCGTATCAACCACACCAAGCATGTATAGTGTAGCCTTGGAGGTGGGGCGTGAGGGGGCGGGGGGGGGGGGTGGTTGAGGTGATTATCGGATGATCTGAGCACCCCCGCTGTGTCCTGGATCGCCAGGACGTGGTTTGGCGCTCTCTGAGCCTTGGCCTCTTGTGCTTGCTGGCTGGGTCACTTGGACAGACCATGTCCTCCCTGGCATGTGTTTATCAACCTGAACCAGTCAGGTGGATGGATACGACTGCTGACGTCATCTTGCTGCTTAAGCTCTCAGAGCAATAGTGTCTGCTAGGGAAGTGGCAGTTATCAAAGGGGTTATCGCCTCAGGAATGAGTAAATGATTGCACTTAGTGGCTGTGTGATAGCAATCATGTGGGTGGTGCAAATAAATTGCTTGTGGTTGGAGTCTGTGGCACGTTACAAAGGGAGCTGTGGGCAGTAATGGTTAAAGGGTGTTATACTGACATCTAGTGAGGCAGAAAAACAGTATGAAAAGTTTTGCGTGCTGCTGAAAAACACTGGAATGTGTTCATGAGACACATTGACACATACTGTAGCTACCAAATGTAATCAGAGTATAGAGATATTTTGTGCATCGCAATAATCACTTGAGTCATGATCATGTTTCGAGGGCATGTTAGAAGTCTGTCAATCAGTCTTTCAGGCTTCGTTTGTCATGTTTTGCTCCCTGGCCACACAGTCGGTTCACGTTATCATGAATGCGGGCTTCTCTTTCTGGAGACATTATTGCTTTCCAACCTCAGCGCACTGGAACTAGTGCAATCACTCTGGGTCATATCAAAGAAAGGCCTCGAGAAGTGGGTCATCCAGGACCTAAACACAACGTGGCCCAATTTACTCTCCGTTCGTTTGATTGGCTGGCCGAGAGTTTCGGAGTGGAACAGTGAAATGGATTTGAAATGAAATGCAGAGAATGAAGTTCCACAACAAATGTCGCCCTTTTGAAAGAAGTGACCCAGACATGAGGAAAAGTGAAAACACAAGCGATTCAAGGCAATTGTGAAATCTGAAGTTGAGGTTATATGAGCGCTGTCACACTTGCACAGAGTATGTTGTGTAACAAGCTTTTTCAATGCTCAGTTGGACTCAGTGCCAGGCTCACTGTAGGTCATTTAAACACGTGAAGCCTTTGCTGATATAGATAGATAGATAGATAGATAGATAGATAGATAGATACTTTATTGATCCCCAATACAAGGGGAAATTCATGATATGTAGAATTTGTTTGAAAGATGACTAACAATCATTTGTTAGTCATCTTTCAGATTAGGGCATGCACATATGACAATTTAATTTAAATTCTCTGTTATGGCTTGTACACATTTACAATTGAGACTCAATCTGCATCTAAAGGGGACAAACAGCTGTCTCTTTCCCTTGTTTATAAAAGTGTGTGATGTACAATCTGCATGGCTTCATGTATATTGCACAAAAAGCAACAGTACCTTTTGTGCCAGGGGCTTTGTGTGAAAACAGCGACACCATTTACTTTTTTTTACTACAGGACCCCAGGGAGACTAAGGACCCTTTTGGGGGAAGCTAATGGGGATCCTAATAAAGAATAAAGAATGAATAAAAAAAAGAGACACCACTTAAAGATGTCCAGTTGAAGAGGGGGGCGAATCAAAGGCTGTCACTGAGGACCAAAGATGAAAAGATGATAAAGGAAGTATCAGACCTTCTCTGGGGTATTTGCCTTTCTTCAGCGTATCAGATGTAAAACCCTTCATTTGTTTTAAAGCACAGCACTGAGCACTCCAGTCGTTGCCAAGTGCATCCATGCATATAAACGCATAAATGAGAGAGATAGAGAGAGAGAGAGAGAGAGACAGAGATAGAGAGTGAGACAGAGAGAGAAAGACATACGCAAGAGGTAGGATTTCAAAGAGCAGCCCTAATTGTCTCAATTATTCCCAATTTCTTCTTCTTACCAATTGGGTACCAGACAAGAGAGTGCTTTTAGAAATGTTATTTCCTCGTATGCCCACTCTTTGAAAGTACTGTATTTGTGGCCAAGCATGAGGTATAGCCCTACTGGATGTTATTCAACTGAACTTAATACACTTCAATTGTATTACATGATATGCACTGTACTGTACTGTACATTCCTGCTCTGTTGTTTATCTGGTAGAGGTGGTGGGACAGGCCTTCTGGGTCGGTCTCTAATGACTGAATGCGTATCGTCCTCCAGGACAACCTGGCTGCTTTGTGCACTAACTTGGATATTCTACTCTCTGCAACTCCTGCATAATTAATCGGCTGTAAAAGCAGGTAAAAGGGATAACTTGTGGCGGAATAATATTGGGAGCACTTAGACTCTGCATAGTAATATCCTCACTCCAAAGTGAAACTGAATAGTTATCCCTCTTACCTGCTTAGAAATGCACCACGTTTTATTTTGTCTCACCATACTTGGTCGTGTATCTACTCGTGTAACTGTATTCTAATAGGGAAAACATGGAGGTGTTTCTAACTTCATCTCTGTTTGGATCCTAATGAATGCATTGGGCTAGCTAAGTGCTATCAAAGTTGCGCCGCGCGCCAGAGCCAGTGAGTGCACGCATTGAAACGTGAGAGGTATGTATCAACTCGTCTTAATTAGGGGAATAACGTAGTTTAATATGAAAAAACGGTGAAGTGTTCCTTTAAGATTCCTTGGAACGAACATCAGTGAGTATCCGAGTTAGTCACACCATAGGTATGGTCACAAAGTCAGCAAGACTTCTGTCTTCGGCGGCTGGGCTGCAGAAGTTGATATGGTTATTTATTTATTTATTCATTTATTTATTTTTTTGTCCCCCCTACACACTCACTCACACTCACACACCATTACCCCATACCTCCCATACACATACACCACCATACACACCCTATTAGCCTACTCCTCCCCACATTCACACACACCATTTCATCACAACCTCACCCAAATACATAACATAACACAGGTACATCCCCTCCACACACCAACACACCCCACCCCCATTTTATCCTTTTATCTTCCTCCCACACACCACTTTTTCTCCCCACACACCACACCACATTACCCCCCCCACACACACACACACACACACGCACACACACACACACACACACACACACACACACACACACACACACACACACACACACACAATACACCTTTTTAATCACTACTTTTAATTTATTCTTCAAAGTTGGGCTGGCTCTTGAGCACAACAATTTCATTACTTATAATTTATTTTATGAGTGCATGACAATAAACTACTTGAACTTGAACTTGAACTTGAACAAGTTGGAGTGGCTTCTCCACAATCATGAGTGCCATTCTGCTTTTACACAACAGTTCTATACCAATTAATTGTGTGTTCTATCATTTATTTTAATTGTTTGTTCATCCTCCACCCAGAAAACAATAGTCTTGGTTTTTCCTGTTGCCAACCATGCACCATTTCCTTCAAGAATTAGAGTAAGTATGTTTTTTTTCCCATTCTGTTATTTATCACATGGCTGTTTCGTACTTTTAGTGGGAAATCGGTTGGCATAACATTAGGCTAGTTATTGGATTGTATAATTATTTTCTAGCACAATACACATTTTCTAATCACAGCCACAGCATCCACCTGTTTTCTATAATTTGTGCTATTATGTGCAATCTTCAAAAGGAGAACATTCTATGTAGAACTCTTTCTTTGAAACCAAAGCTTTTAAATTGTTTTCTTGTTTACTCTTGCGGCTGCATAAGTGGTTGTGATTGGTTCCTGGGTTTGAAAGGCCAGATGGATGTGCCAGGGCCAATTCAAATGTGCTCATATTCGTTTGGGTTCACCCAGGCTAACATAGTTATATGTTAAATTAAGCCCACCTGTGTCTTAGAGAATTAGACTAGACAAAGAACAGATTTATTTGGAAAAAGAATCCTGAGACTGAAACACAGAATGATACAAAAAAAAGAGCTCAAAGCAACGAGCAGTTTGCAATGTTCCTGTTCACTGGAGATGCTGATTAATGAAAAACAGGAAAGATATCCTGTCTGCTGCTGTTCTGTCAAACTCAAAAACTCCTCCACCAGACACAGTAATATGAAGATTTGTTGCTGAAATTAAATCATACTGTGGTTGTACCCTATTATGGGAGAATGTGTAGTCGAAAAAACTTAACTCAGGTGTAAGACTGCAGTTTTATTCACAACATCTGGGACGGACACACAGTGTCAAGTAAGCCCTTCTCTTACAGAGAACATACAGAGTTTTATAAATGTATCAGTTTTACCAAACTGTGTGTTTTCCCAAGGCGTTTTGATGGTAAAACCAACACAGCCAGTGCTGGGTTATGGCTCTTACACAGCACACACCAGTTCCCAGAAGAGCTGAAGATCACTTCTGGCCTGCCAACGGAATGAAAAATGCACATACAGTATGAGCTCAGTTAAAACACAATCTCACAATTTAAAGGTGACATAGAATGGAAATAATTTTTTTCTTGGTTTTCATGAATTATGAGAGGTTATGCATAAACAAAGAGCTATCATGAACATAACGCATGGTTGTGCCCTCCTTCATATGAAAATCTTGAACTTAGAAATAGACACAAAAAAATGGGCAAATTAGAAAAGAGCCTGCTTGTGATGCCAGACATAGCAAAGCCATTGAAGTTCAATTGGGGGTTGCCAAAGAGGGCGCCATTTAGTCAAACAGACCATTTCAATACCCAGCCTAAATATATGGTTTTACAGTAATTAGTCTTGTAAAATTGCAATTGAGTTTATTTTTTTTAAATCAAAGTTGAATATATACTATTTTAACATCAGAGAACACAGTGCAATACTCAATACATCCATTCTATGTCCTCTTTAAGATATAGAAGTTGAATGAAATCTTACAGTCAATATGTCATGCGTGCAGTTGTCTAAACATCTGCAGTGCATTGGAGTTTATGAACATTATATTCCAGAGGATCTTTTTTTTTTTATTTAAAAAAGTGATCCACCCGGCCCCAGCCGTGGCGCGACTGGCTGGGGCACGTGCACCGTACGCCAGCGACCCGGGTTCGATTCCCGCCCCGTGGTCCTTTCTGGATCCCACCCCTACTCTCTCTCCTGCTTGTTTCCTGTCATACTCTCTACTGTCCTGTCCAATTAAAGGCATAAAAAAGCCCAAAAAAAAAAAAAAAAAAAAAAAAAGTGATCCACCCAATAATTTTCTCTAGTCTGTCGTAGGCTTTGTATTATCGTTTTATCATTTATAGGACTAAAACAGGCTAAACAGGATATTCTTGAAGGATTACATAAAGTGAAAATGAAAGAGCTGTCATGATAAAGAAAAGCTGTTATTACTCCAGACTCCCTAAGGGAGGTTGACCTCAGAGGTCATGGACAAAGTAGCCCAAAATAACTGAGATCATCCTTGTAATGTCTACATTTCTTAAGTGTAGCCAGTTGGACAACAACAACAATCTGAGTTGACATTTAAGAGCTAAAGTGTTGTTTAATTACTGGAAATCTTCCCACAGTAGGCCTACTCATACTCAAAAGAACACATATAGCTTTAAAAGCACGGTCCAACGTGCAGTACTTCCAAAGTGTATACAAGGCAGAGGATTATTGTTACATCCCTTTGTGTTATGTGGTTTTGGTTGCTCTGGTCCTCTGTTCCTGTTTCCTGGTTTCAGACGTCCCGCCTGGGATGTGTTGGGGCTCCGTCCCTTTAAGAGGGGCTTCCTATCACAGGTAAACTTTATTTTTTTCAGGAGCGGTTCAGGAACGTCAATTTATTTGGGTTGAACCGTAAAAACCGAAAACGTTAAAATACTGCTTCTGTTCGGAACGAACCAATTGGGAAATTATTCTGGTTCAAAGCCCTGCTTTTGGTCAGCATATGTGTATAGATGTGCTTTAGTAAATACATTTGACTTACTTACCTAATTACTAAGGCATCCTCAATTCCCATCCAGGCCCTATATGCAAGCTACATGGGGTCCAGAGTCTTATCACCTTTTCCAGCAGGTCCCCTTTAACCAAATTTTCAAATGATTTAATGACCAGTAGATTATCCATTTACTTGTAATCCCATCTAGCCATGTTGTTTGCCTTATTTGTCTTTAAAACTGCAATGACACCCTCTCACACTTTTTCTTAAACCTAACTGAACACTCACAAAACACTCACCTACCAAACGTGTCATGTAGTACTCTTCATCTGGTCCATAATAAAGGACAGTGCAAATCATGTGGTTCAGCAGTAGTGTTGTGTGTGTGACGAGACACTAGAGGGGGCTGTTTATCAGAGCAAGCAGTACGGGAGCCATTACCGCTGGGCTGAAGCTGTCTCAGTGGTATGACAGCAATGCTGCACAGTGTGGGAGATCAACACAGCTGACCTTTCAGCCTCGTCTGGTGGAGCTGATAGTGAATTGTGCTCACGCCAACTGGGCAGGCAGCACTGGGGCTCCTTGTCACAGAGAGCAAACGAACCGATTCATTGTCACATAAATAGCTGTCAGTTGATTCACCAAGGTGGGACCTCAGCTGTCCTGTTCGCTCAGCCGGGGCCATCGTTGCTCTGTTTTGTTTGGATGGTTACCCTGGCAACCTAATGCCAGCGTCTGAAGGCTTTGGGGTTGGGGGGACAGGAGACAGAGGTGGCGAGGGTCGCTTTTCCAAGCACAGAGCCAACTCCTCAAATAACCCTCTGGTGCAAACTATGCCTCTGTTTCACTGTAAAAACACAGGCACAAAAACATAGACACACAGCCACAGCCACACACACACACACACACACACACACACACACACACACACACACACACACACACACACACACACACACACACACACACACACACACACACTCAGATACTAAAGATACTATGCACATTTGCAGGTATGCATGCAGACACACATGCATATTTACACTAAGACTTGTGTATATGCACAGACACATATGCTCACAAAAACACACACATTCACTCACACTGATGTGTTGACACACAGATACACACACATGAAGACACTGAGTGACATACACTCAAATACACACGCACACACACATGCACGCACTGATCACTGATACACTAACACTCACACACACACACACACACACAAAGAGCAGCACATGGCCTGGAGTCAGTTCAGACGTGTTATGCAGACAAGAGTGAAACCCAGGCTAGGTGGAAAAAGAGGGAGAGGGAGAGAGAAGGAGAGGGAAAGAGAGAGGGAGAGGGAGAGGGGGAAGGAGAGGGAGTCACGTGCGTGGTGGGCTGCTGCTGCTGCTCTTCCAGGGATGGGGGAGCTATTCCTGGGGCTGGAATGTACACAGTGGCCTCGTGGAGAGAGCCCTCCACAACAAAAACAACACGCCACACATTTCCCTATAAACACCCACCAGACAGCAGGCGGTTTTTAACAAAGTAAAGATTCAGACAGACTGAACATGTTTATCAGTGAGCGGGAAAGATAGTGATATTTTTATGATTTTGTATTAAAGTTAACATTAAGAAGACCTGAGAACACCACTGGATACAGGATGTGCCCTGGAAAAAGGTAAGACTCGCTTGCAGAGCTGCAGAAGTAGTGGAGCAACAGCTGAAATAGATTAGCAGTTGCAATATTGTAAACCAGCCAATGCATAATTACGTAAAATACCCCAAAACAATAAGAACTAAATGCATGATTTCTTAGACCAGAACTGTGAATGCAAGCAGATCAATAGGTGTCCATAAAGTATTGCAAAAGTTAAGGTGTGTTAAAATGTTGAATGTGAGATATTGAAACATACATTATTTTGCAAATGTTTTTTTTACATTTATAGTATTCTCAACTGTTATTTTGTACTGATAATCCAGAAGGAAAAAAAATGAAGTAGCCAAATTGTATGAAATGCATTGAAATGTCTGAAATGCATTTCTGCAACGCTGTCCAATGCCCAAACTAGTAACATTTATATAGGATATTCAAAGTGCAGTTGTATATGAAATGTTTGTGTTGGGGCCAGAAAGTCACAGTGGCAGTGTGAGTAATCTGACTTGATGCTTTATTGGTGACACTGCTTTGTGGGGATTAGCGGGTGTCCATAATAATAATCTTGTAAAATGTTTGCGTCCAAGCGCTGAAACCATCAAGGACAAAGCGCTGGAACAGGGACTGACAGCTGAGGCCTTACATAACCATTTTGATAAAGTTAACTGCTTTGAAGAGCACGCTCTTGACATGGTTATTTTTATGATGTTCAAAGTACATCATATCAAGGCCATGCAACATCGCTCTTTCAGATTTTACCAGCACATTTAGCTAAAACAAAGGCAAAACCTTACAGCAATCAAAACAAAGCAAGATCCTCTAGCAATCCAACTGAAAACCAATCGACTCCATTTTTCCCCATGATTTTCTGCCATGCTCCTGCAACCGCCATTTTGTTTTTTCTAGACCGGAGCAGCCATCACCTGATGTGCTGCACTACAAGGACAAGGAGCTGGTCTCCAGTCTGCTCCTGCAGCTGAACCTCCTGCGGCAGGAGCGGGTCCTCACCGACGTGGTGCTGTGCTCGGGCGACAAGGAGCTGGCCTGCCACCGCAGCGTCCTGGCGTCCAGCAGCCCCTACTTCCGCGCCATGTTCTGCAGCGGCTTCCGGGAGAGCGGCCAGCCGCGCGTGGTCCTCGGGGGCGTCCCGCCCGAGGCGCTGAGCGCCGTGGTGGACTACGTGTACACGGGCGCGGCGAGCATCACGGCCGAGCTGGCGCTGCCGCTGATGCGGGCGGCGTCGCTGCTGCAGTACGGCCGGCTGTTCGAGGCCTGCTCGGCGTTCCTGCAGACGCAGACGGGCGCCGACAACTACCTGGGCATGCTGCGGCTGGCCGAGGCGCTGCACTGCGGCAGCCTGCGCGAGCGCGCCCGCGAGGTGACCGCCCGCTGCTTCCCGGCCGTGGCCGCCTCCGACGACTTCGCCGAGATCTCGCAGGCCGAGCTGGCGGACGTGCTCGGCGACGACCGGCTGTGCGCCGGCGAGGAGCAGGTGTTCGAGACCATGGTGGCCTGGGTGCGGCACAACGCGCCCGCCCGCGGCGCCGCCCTCCACGCCCTCTTCCGCAAGCTGCGGCTGCGCCACGTGCACCCCACCTACCTCTTCCAGTTCGTGGCGGGCGAGCCGCTGGTGCGGGCGTCGCCGCCGTGCCAGGAGCTCATCGACGCCGTGCAGCGCCTGCTCTTCTCCGTCGGGGCGGCGCCGTCGTGCCCCAGCGCCATCGACGACCTGTGGGACTCCCCTCGGCGCGAGGCGTGCCGCGAGGCCCTCGTGCTGGTCGGCGGGCGCAAGAACGGCCAACAGACGTCCCGCGAAGCGCTGCTCTTCGACGAAGTCACCCAGCAGTGGCAGAGCCTCGCCAAGCTCCCCGTGCGCCTCTACCGGGCATCCTACGCTTGCGTCCAGGGCGTCCTGTACGTATTGGGCGGGCTGGTGGTGTCCACCGGCAGCAGAGTGGGCACCCCTACCGACGCCGTCTACACCCTCTCCCTCAAGACCAACCAGTGGCGGGCAGCCGAGCCCATGCTGGCGCCCCACTATGCCCACCAGAGCGTCTCCCACATGCACTTCCTCTTCACCCTGGGCGGGCTGGCAGCGGACGGGCAACTGTCCGCCACCATCGAGAGGTACAACACCATGTTCAACCAGTGGGAGGACATGGCCCCCATGCCAAGCGCTGTCCTGCACCCAGCTGTGGCCGCTCACGACCAGAGGATATACGTCATCGGAGGAGAGGATGCCGAGCAGAATCCGGTCCGCATGATACAGGTAGAGCCGCCCGTAAACACAAAGCCACCCTGAGAGCATGTTTATGTCACGGGACGTAAACAAACCTACACAAAAGCCATCTGTATTCAACACGTTATTTCCGTGCTGTGCCCACACAGGTGTACCACATGGCGAGGAATCTGTGGTGTAAAATTGAAACCAGGATGGTGAAAAACGTATGTGCCCCAGCTGCAGTCGTTGATGACAAAATCTACATTGTAGGAGGTAAAGCCTGAATTTAACATCATGTGTATTTTCTCAGGATTAGTTTAGTTATATGCAGCATCATGTTAATATGGATATCATGACTAGTGGTAATTATGAAACAACCCACAATGTGCCTTTGTTCAACACTGCACATATACTTTCCATGTCATTCTGTAGGGTACACCCGAAGAACGATAGCTTACGACACCAAAGCCAACAAGTTTGTGAAATGCGCGAGCATTAAAGACAGGAGAATGCACCACTCAGCCACAGCGATAAACAACAAGCTCTACGTGACTGGAGGCCGCTACATCAACAACCATGACGTCATCAAGGACTCGGACGGCTTTGATTGCTACGACCCTGAGTCAGATGCATGGAGCTCCAAGGGCAAGCTTCCCTACAGACTATTTGACCACGGCTCTGTTCCTTTGGTCGGCGTCTCCAGCAAATCTTTTCCTTCTTGAGGACTGTCAGGACAGAAAAGAACTTTTAACGGAAGTAAGGTTTTTGCTGAATCAAAGTAGCATATACTCCACTCTGCCTTTAGAAAAAAAAGGTGTGATGTAGAACCACAAATGGTTATATTGCATGCTTCATATATGGCACCCCTAAATGGTTCTTTAAACCATTCTTAAGAGTTCAACAAAGGAACACCTAAAGGTTCTTTAAAGCCTACATGGTTCTACGGTATATAGCACCCCAAGAACCTTTTGTAAGAGTGAATAGTGCATACAATACAGCCATTTGAATAAGCCCTTTGACCAAACAGATGCAAATGACATGGTTTGGGTCAGTTGAACTCGTCTCCAAGGAGACATATTTTTTTTGCCAACTCAGGTTTGAACTGCATGTTCTGAATTTGCGTCTGAGGTTTTACAAACATTTGCACATAAGTTTTGGATCAAGCTAAAAAGGAGGTCCCTGGTAGATGTATGCCTTCAAGCTGAAGAGCACTCACCTGTGTTTCCCTGTGTGCCTTCACATTCATGTCTGTGATATGGGGCACTGCTCTGTTTACATGCTGATTGTATTCCAGATGTGTTTTTTTTTTCATCTGTTTTTGTCTTTGAAAGGAAATGTCTTCTATATGTGTTTGTGATCATGGACAGAGAATCTGACCTCACACATTTGACTCCAGAGCAAACAGTTACTTTTAAGAAGTCCAAACTGACCTTTCTTCTACATTCCTCCAGAGTAGTATTCATGGAATCCCTTAGTAGGCCTAGTTCTGAGGATACCGCATCAATCACTTACAAATATGGGATTTCAGTACAGCTCAAATCAGTTGGCCCAAAACTGCCGCTTTCATAGTTCTCCAAAAGAAAGTGTTAACATCACAAGTTCAATGCCAAATAATCATTTTGAGATAAGATAAAAGCACACATCACATCGGTATGTGATGATTAAGCCCAATTTCTTTTTTCATGGCTTTTCTTTTCTTTTTTCGAGTGTTTAGGCCTACTACCACAATCATACAACTCAGCGCACATCACACAATGCAAATAAAATGTTTTGGTATACATACAATGGGAGTGTACCCATATACAATGACGCTACTGCTAACAATAGCTAAAAAGTGTATAGCTGATGTTTACAGATTCTCTCCGGTCTCTCCAGTCCCCTAGTCTCCATGTCTGACTGCTGAGGCTGAGAAGAGACAGCCAGCCACTGGCTGATGAAACAGCACAGTGCATTTGTGTAATTGAGAATGATCTGACTGTGTTTATCCAGAGCTAATTAGTGGTGTTAGCTGTGAGAGTGTTGTTGCTAGCATGTGTGTGTTTCAGATTTCAGCATGGTAGATGAACATGCCACATGCAGAGAGGGTCATTTGGGTTGTCTCTCACATTGCAATACACAAACACACAACACTGATTTTTTTATTTATTTGCCTACAAACCACTTGACTGATGTACACAGAAGTTTCTATTTATCTGATTTTGTTTGTTTGTATCACTTGTCAGGAAAATTCCACTTGACGGATTGTTTATTATTCTGTTTAATTTGCTTTTATAATGAAATTACAGATTGTAGTGGTCTGTATATTTTGTATGCTCAGTTTGAAAAGAAAATACAACTTCAACATTAGAATTGTATATGCCTCTTTTCTTTGGGTTTAAACAGAATAGCTTGCATAAATGGCTACAATTCAAGCCCCATTCCTATTAAACAAGCCAAATGAATTGATTGAACTACATTTGCTTTATCATATTGGCAAATCCTGTTGTTGCCATCTCAAAGGTGAAATTTCATAGACAGAACTGGGGCAAACATTACTGAGGAGGTGTCGTGACCTTCGAGGAAACCAGAGAGGGCCAAGGAGTGAGCCTCACATGTCTTGACAGTGACATTCACTCACACCGGCCCAGGGTGTTACAACATGCCCAGGACACATGGAATAACAACTAAAGGGGTCACACTCGCAAGTCCCCTGCTCTGATCCAGTGAACATACTTATTATTAAGACAAATTATTATTATGTATAAAAAAAATATTATCATTATTATTATTAGTAGTATAGTAGTAGTAGTAGTAGTAGGCCTATGTATGTATGTATACAAACAATCTATTTGTTTGAAAGTCTTTGAACAGCAGAGTTTAACAATCCTTCAGATTTAGGCAACACATTTATTGTATGTGTCATCATAACACAGTATGCTTCTAAAGAATGGAAAATGTTTATGTTTAACAGATGGATCCCATAGATTTGAATCCATCAGAAATACAAACATTCCTGACATCTCAACAGCCATCAGTTTCTCAACTGCGTAGCAGCAAGTATGTTGTGTTCCTATCAGACAATCACATATTCTGAGTGTGGAAAACCTTCTGAGCTGTTGCATATCAAGTGGCAGCTAAAGCCTTTAGCTGACTGGGCACATGTGTGGAGTTCATGACTTACCTGGAACTGACTTAGAATTCCCGTGGCGCCTGGACATTCCATGCCAAAGGTTGCTCAGCAAATGCTGGGGGGGCCACAGACAGGGCTGTTGGTGTGTGTGTGGGGGGGGGGGGGAGGGGGGCAATTGGGGAGGCGCGTGTGAGGGGCTCTGGAAACTATAGGTGATCTCCAGGTTATTTCGGGAAACAAACAAGAGAGAACACTACACCCCGAGAATCATGTGGCTGACCCTATTCTGCAGATGTGACGGCCCAGAGGGTAAATTGCAACATTTCGCTTGCCAGCTTCGGGGGAATGATGAAATGATGGCAGGAGAGGAGCAGCAACAGGTGTGTGATCATCATCACTGCGGGACGGCGCTAGTCAGGGCTAGTCAGCTGGCACGCGGCCTCAACAGCTAAACAGACAAATGAGAATTCCATCATACATTTCATGGAAAAGATTGATAGCATGAAGCAACTACATCTTTATCATGGCTTGACTACTTAGTTAAGTAGTTTAGCTGCTTTCATCAGCCTAAAATTCCTGCCTATCATACTTCATCTAGTGAACAAGCCCATTTGGGCTAATAATAACACTATAAGGACAGGTTCACACATGCATTTGCCATACATATTATTTTCATGTCCAGTGTTCTTAAATAGCTATGAGGAACCACAATTTGTTCCAGAAGATATCCTTTGAGGACTGAGTAAGCCAGTGAGGTTTTGTTTTTATCTCTAAGGCATTCGGCCCAAGCATGAATGTCTAGGAAATCCCCATTCTGCGCCACTCCTGTGGGCCAAACGCTAGGCATAGCATGGGAAAGGATATTTTTAGGAGAAGAACAGATGTCACATGATGTTGAATGTTGCTTACCAGCATCTATTTGACTAACACTAACACTATCCCTGGGACACATGAGCTGGCTTCCATGGGAGATATTTTTTTATTAAAGAAAAAAGAGAGAAGTCGGTCATTTTTTTAAACCATAATCTAAACAGTGGCTCTGACATCACTTACTCTGGACAGACGCCTAACTGCAAGTTTGTTGTTTCAAATATTTGGGACTTGCAAAGTCCCTCATAGTTTAATGTTGACTATGGAGTTTTCATTTCAGGAATTTTCTGTGATACCGGTATCTTTCAAATTGAGCATGATTTCTCTTTAACAAAGCATTCACTGATAATACATTGTAAGAATCAAGTTGGATTTAGAGAAATACAACTTTTCTTTCCATATTTAAGTTTTCTGTGTCAATGAAGTTACATGTGCAGACCAATTGGATTATTATCACAACACAGAATGTATACAGGCTAAGCAAACAAACGAACATCAGATTCCATGAATCAGGAATCATGATGGTGGTATCATAATGTTGAATTTCAATCTGATTTCCTAATTTACCTGACATTTTTAATCAGAGTACAGAATATAACCAGACTTAAATCTAGTTGGTTGTTTGCATGTAACTGGCCCGAGTGTCACAAGCGTACTTTTATTTAGAACAGGGTGTCTCTATGACCAACGACAGTGTCCTCTTAGCTTTTTTTTCCATTGCTGTCGTGACTTGTGCAATTGTTGATGTATTTTTCCTCCTTGCTGAGGCAAGTGTAACATTTGACCTTCAGTTCCATGCAAGAGAGGGAGAGAGAGAGACAATCCCAATCTCCTGGTCGCCCTGGCGAGGTCTGCACACCTGCTGCAACCCACTCCAGTTACCCCCCCATGTGAGCTGGTGCTCTATAGGGATGCCAGGGGGTGGGTCAGTGGCTGTTGCACTCACAGTCACACGGCAGTATTTCTCTAGAAGCCCTGAAGGGGCCCTGCTCAACATCTGGCAAACTCCTCAGCCTCAGATTGCACCAGCAATTTTGTCAATGGTATTGACGATATTATATTGAATTTTGTGTTTATATCATATTTATAACATAATGCTGCATCATCGATAATGACACCGACACAGTCTCATATATGACAGGCCTGTAACTGTCATTTGTTTTAAGGTCCGATTGATATTCTGGCCTGCAGTCAAATTGCATACCTCAAGACTGAGAGTCCCAGCAGACGCTTGTAAGAGCATTGTATGCAGATGACTTGTCATTTTGACCTGTCTTTGTGACATGATCTCCTTCTACTCAAAACAGTGAATAAACTGTGAAAATGAACACCCAGTCACGATCACATGGTGGCACCTATTATTATGTAACACATGGTGTGGATGTGTTTGTGTCTGAATGGGAAGGTGTGGGGTAGTTCTTTGGTTGTCAAATCAATTCCCTTTCAGCTGTTGCATAGAACAGCTGTTCATTTATCAACATCTCACTCCACACCATTTGATTACAGTGCATGACTTTAGGGAAATTAGTAGCCTTCCTGCTTTTTTGAAGAAGACAGTGGAATAGAGGCATTACATCCTGAGCAGTAGAAATCTATATGTCTCTCTGCTCACTGCTCAGTAAACAATCTCAACCTTTGGCCTCTGTTTTGAAAGACATCCAAAATTCCAGATCACATAGGTTACATCAAGGATGTTGGCAACGTTTTATGTTGCAAGTTTCTAGAACACTTTCTCCCATATAATCTGATGGCAACGTGGCTAATTTCAACACAAAAAAGCAAATTATGTCTTGTGATTAAATTGTGGTAGAGGTACCAACACGCCATTTGTTTACACCAGTTTTCAAGTGCTCCAGGATCTGACCTAGGCTACTTTCATTTAAGTAGCCTATCTATCATCGGAAGCCTCGACCTATGATGTAACTCGTTGTAACTGTTGAACAGCTATTACATTAAACAGGTTTAAACGGTATTATCTGCGTAAAGAGCGAGTTTCAGAATGTTGATAGCCTACGTGTCTCTGTATAATTCTCATACATCTTATTTTCCAAACGTTGTGAAACAGCAGCACGGATAAATCACCTGGTAGCGTTCACAAGACTGCATGAGGGTTATTTAGTAAGAGGGTGAAAGCATCCCCGACTTGGGGTGATAATGTTTCTAGAGACGTTTTGCAATACTGTGGAAGATGATAAACAAAGCCACGTGTTGACTTGATGGGCTGTCTCCAAAGTGGGCGGGTGGGAACACATTTCCGGATTGTCAGACCACATATAAAAATGCCGCTGCGCACTTTCAACATCAGATCATTTTCCATAGGACTTAACAACAAAAGACATTCAGCGCTTTCTTGAAATAAGCCTGCGCATTTGATATTCTATTTATTTAATTTGTTCACTGAATCTAGCCTACTCGCCGGTCACAACAATTCGAAAATGCCATTTCTTGGACAAGACTGGCGGTCACCTGGTCAAAGCTGGGTGAAAACAGAGGAGGGATGGAAAAAATCGTCTCAGGACGAAAAAAATAACAATGTTTCCGAGTTGAAGAGGTCAGTGAACGCATCCCGCTGATGGTCATTTACCTGATGAGCACATGTATCCTAATGTTATTGACCAGAGTTGGTGACATAATGATACAGTTTAGCCTATATATAGCCTATACAATTTGTAGTTTGTTAAGCTTACCACCGAGCAGATAATCTATAATAGCAGTTATGAGACGTAGCCTCTATCACAAGACTTTATCGGATGCGTCCTGGCGTTACCGAATGGCAGTACGCTGTTTTTGCTCATATAGCTAGGACATCAAGGTCAACACTCAAGTTTGTCTTAAAAAACGAATGTTGGTGAATAGTTTATTAGTTACGTCTGTCCGTCGTTTCAAATGACAAGATGCCTTTGTTGCTCTGCCTGGCTGCAGACGTCATCTGAAGTTTCAACAGCAGTGAGGGTTTATTATTGTCCCTTTGTTTCTATAGGCTATCATGGATTCAGGGGTTTGCTGTAGAGAATTTTATTTTCAGTGAACAGAAATGGAAGTGGGCCTGTAGTGTTCATGTGAAACTGGTGATATAGGCTGTAGCCTATACATCACCCCCAAAAATGAAATAAATAAATAAATAAACAAATAAATAAACAAATACTCATAGGCCTACGTACCAATAATCAACTAAATGTTCTGGCAGAAATCCAGGAAGGAGGGATTTAATAGACCAGTATAATGTCAATATTAGTGTTAGTATAATGTTAGTATGGTATGCATGTAATCAAAGTCCAGTGGGTTTTGTTGTGTCTTATAGCTTTTCCAAAGAGGAGATTTATTACAAAGAAAACCTGTTGCTCTCATTGAACTATGATGTGGCTGCAAAGAAGAGGAAGAAGGACCTCCTAAACAACAACACTAAGATTCCCTGTAAGTGGTGGCACATCTTCGACTAAGATCACTATTTTTTTCATTATTAATGCCTACAGTATTACAACATTAATGCCTTTTCTTTTGTCTTCTAATGTAGATTTCTACAAAGACAAATGGATATATGTACACAAAGGGAGCACAAAAGAGGTAATGTAAACTAATGTATATCTTTAAGTCATGTCACCTGTATGTGTCTACATATAAGCTATTGTATTATGTTTATATATCTATAGTAATACTGAAACATGAGTTAAATCCATGACTGAAACAGAATGTGTTCATGACTCCTCTAGCGCCATGGGTACTGTACTCTGGGTGAAGCCTTCAATCGGCTGGACTTCTGCAGTGCCATTAGGGACACCCGGCGTTTCAACTACGTTGTGAGGGTGAGTCTGACTCAGGCCTTTCAGAATAGAGAATGCTAGAATCCAAGACTGTAAAGAAAGATTTTAGATTCCCAGTGTGTGTGTGTGTGTGTGTGTGTGTGTGTGTGTAGCCTATACTGAGCTGCTTCTCTGCACACTTGCCATTTGAGAGAGTTAAAGCCCACTCCGTGGGTGTGTATCTCAGGGCCTTATCACTGCACTCCAGACAAGAGGCGGCCTGTGGAGATGTTCTGACCCCAGGGTGGCCCGCAGGCGTTTGTTCCTCCATGTGTTTGTGTCTGTGTGTTTTGGTCCTGCCCTTTAAATGTGAAGACTCTCTGAAGACATAGGAATCCAACATACATTGCTGCTTCACTCAGTGATTTCCAGTTGAAAGTGCCTATTAGAAAGACTATATTTTTTTGAGAAATGTTATAGTGTGGTATTAAAGCATGTAGGAGAAGTAATGAATACAGAAGTAGGTTATTCTTTGACCACATGGTTTTGGGAGCATAAAGAGCGAAGGCCATGCAGGTCAACTCTACCTGTTAAATGAGGAAAGAGAAAGGGGTTACTATCAGCCAGCGTTCAAGCAGATGATTGAGCTTGGGCTAGGCATGAGGCATGAGGGGGTTTATGAAACTAGACCGGGAAGGCAAATGACTCAGCCATCTCCTCGAACCCCCCCCCCCCCCCAAACACACACACACACACATACAGACACACACACAAACACAGATACACACAGCATAACCCCATTTTGTAAACTCCCCAAGTCTCAGGTTGCAGTTGTTTATTTGACATATGTAACCAGTCGTGGAATTCACAAGCCTGAAGTCTCTAGACGAGCACAAAAGTGTCTTGTCATGAGTTCTCGTCCAGTGTTCTGACCCCTTGTTTATTGATCATCCATTGCTCGGAGTCTTCAAAACAAAGAGCCTCTACATCAACAAGCCATACAGATGAATCATTTGTTTTTATTTAGAGGGTATATTTAGCACCAGACAGAGTGCATGACACTTGTAGCTGTCACATATCTCTGGTTGGATTTCCTCTAGTGCCAGACTTTTGTTTGTTGTTGTGCCATCTCAACGTCTGCGTAAAGGTGAAATAGGCTCAGAAACACAACTGTTTTAGTGAGAACAATTTGTTTGGACGTGTCCCTGCTGTCGGCCATAAAGAGGAACCCTGTGTTCCAGTTCTTGAAGCATGGCAACAGAGGTATCAGGTTTGCCTGTGCTGCGTAGTCTGTTGTCTGGCCTAATGGAAGCTGTGTGTTGGTATTTTGCAGAGTGACCGGCGCAAAGTGTTCTCAGTTACAAGGATCAGATTTTAATGAGAGTGGAAAAAGCCGTCCCCTCTTGCGGCAAGACTCGGAGCTTTCTAGATGCTGTCGATGTGTTGTGGGGCACAGTGTGCCATGCATTTAAGTGGCCCAGCACCTGTTGTGAACCTCCGACAACATGTGACCACTGCTGTACCATTTTGTTTTGTGTCGGGTAGTCGTCTCACAGACATCATAACAGTCCCGAAAAAAAAAATGTGGGTCACATGGGGCCGAGCAAGTAAACACTCGTTACGTAAAAGGAGGGTGAACTGGAAGAAGTACTTGTGAATGATGACGGCGAGTGCACTGAAGTGTTTACAGTGCAGCGCTTTTGGCTCCGGTTCAGCACCTGGTGGTAGCTGATGAAAACCAAACAGCGGCTGCCGAGCCAGCAGCAAGGTGACATGATGGCTGCCTGCTGCGAGGACGTGATGTTCCACCAGCCCCAGTAGCCACTGTGTGTGGAGGGGATCGGGACCTGTTCGCCCAGATCTGGTCCAGAGTTATGCTTGGGGTGGGGGTGGGGGTGGGGGTGGGAGGGAGGGGGGAGTCCAGTGAAAGGGGACTTTGCTCATTTGTCTCAGGGTCAAGTGGTTGCCAGTGCTGCTCCATGATGTCAGCACAGTGGCTGAGAAGTCACATGCCCTCGCATGCCTGCCACTCAGGCTGCCCCTGTCCACTGTTTGGCCAGTCCACTCTCCTCCCGCCTCTTGTCTTCCTGTCCCTGAACTGTGCTGGCAAAATGAAAGTAGTCTACAATATATAGGCTAATGACTTTGCCTCCTTTTCAATTTATACCGTTCTTTCAGTATAAAGTTATACAGTGCAGCAAAATCTACCAATAAGTAACAATTATTATTTCAAATTCTGTATTGCAATAATAAAAAAAAAAAGTCATGCTAGCTTCTCCAAACGACTACAAAAATAACCTCTGTTGCAGTTCGGCCTGAGTTTACCTCTCTCTTGTCTTGGTTCAAGGAGAGAGGTCACACACTAAATGGTGAAGAGATTTTTTGTATCCCCACTGGGCCCTTTTGTTTTGAAAGTGGCCTGTCTAAAAGAGAAACACAGCCCAGTAAATGATGAGAGCACAGCGAGTCTGGAATCTGACGGCGTTTTGAAATTTATGTGTGTCCCTGTGCAGCTGCTGGAGTTGATTGCCAAGTCTCAGCTGCCGTCTCTGAGCGGAGTGGCACAGAAGAACTACATGAACATCCTGGAGAGAGTGGTGCAGAAAGGTGAGCAGAGGCTTCGTGTCCTCAGGAGCATGGTGTTTGGTTAATTGAAGTATTTGAAGAGTTCATATGTAAAACAAGTTAAGTCCATTTGTACATACATATATTTATTATCATTACTGTTATTATCAGTCATGCTGTGGGAATGACTTGATAGAAATGGCCTGGGATTGATTATAAAAACATGATTATTGCACATTTTGTGAAGGTGAACTTAACGGTTCTTGCATCTGAACTCTTCATGTATTTGCCACAACTGGGCTGCATGAATGACACTTGACATTCAGGGTTGATAATGATGGCCAAACAGTGTTCAGTGTTCTTTTGTGCCTTTTTATTTAGTTATTTACTTGTGTTGCTTTATATATCTAAAACCTATTCCCTCATGAATCGCATACCCCTGTGCAAAGCAATGTGAGCAAAGCAAAACTATGAGGCAAGTCGATGGGTCTCCCATCATACTAAATGAACTCATTTGCAACTCATGGACAAAAGTGGCTTACCACTGTCATTCAGTGTGGCTGGCATGGCTGGGGAATTTCATAATTGCTTTCGCTGGAAGGAATGAAGGCCCTTTTGAGAGCAAACAGATCTCTGTGGAGTATTGTAAACTAAATGTTCCCTGAGCCAAACAAAGAGCCAGGTTGTTATGGGAAACATGTAAGACTTACTTGTAGATCATGTCTGAAAGGTATATGAGAGTTGAGAGTGTGAAATTTTGTGGATATGCTCGTTGACACAGAAATGCCACTGTATAGGAGGCCTGGTAAGCGAGGTAAATAGCGAACTCGGACAACATTGGCAGTAACCACTGATGTCTAAAAAAACAAACAATGCACTGAGCAGCCATTGTTTATAAAGTGTCATATTGTTTGGAGATCATCAGCAGTTACTCCTGAAGTCTTCATATTAAACCCCTCGGATGATGCAATGGCTAGCAAACTAATACAATATTGAATACAAACAAATACAAACCTAAACCAAAAAATAGTTAAAAAGTTCAATTATGATTATGGCGTCATAATCTCTTGGTTTTTGTCTAACCAGCATTTATGGCGTCATAATCTCTTGTTTTTTGTCTAACCACTATTTCAACTCCTGAAATACTGAAACGCTAATGCTAAATCGTCAACCCTCTCCACTAATAATACCTCAGTTGTCCTCAGCTGCATTACGCTAACAACATGCCTCCTTCTTTCCCCGTCCCAGTTCTGGATGACCAGCAGAACGTGCGGCCCATCAAGGAGCTCCTGCAGACCCTCTACGTGTCCCTGTGTGGCCTGGTGCAGGACATGGGCAAGTCGGTGCTGGTGGGCAACATCAATATCTGGGTGCACCGCATGGAGAACATCCTGCAGTGGCAACAGCAGCTGGACAACATTCAGATCAACAGGGTGAGTGCCAGAGCTCGGAGAGGCCCCTGGCGCGAAGCAGAGGCTTCCTCAGGACACAAAGATAGATAGGCTGTTTTGAGAGTTTGGGTGCCATAGCCATGGATCATCCTACTTTAATAGCATTCTTTCACTGGTGTTTTAAAGTAGGAATAAGTATTTTTTATCTACTTCTCAGTCACACAAACATAGAAGTATATTCTATCTGTTTATATAATTACTGTATAAAAGAAAAGAAAAGCTCTTAACGGTCAAACATTGTTTCACCAGTCACAGCAGATCATTTGAAATCTCTTGACTGATTACTATAATTTGTGTCTCCTCCTCCAGCCAACCACTACAGGGATGACCCTAACTGACCTCCCTGCCAGCCTCCAGCTCAACATCATGCGCCGCCTCTCGGACGGGCGAGACATCGTCAGTCTCGGCCAGGTGTGCCCGGACCTCGGGGTGTTGTCAGAGGACCGGCTGCTGTGGAAGAACCTGTGCCAGTACCACTTCACCGACCGACAGGTAAGCGTCCCCCATAGCCGGGTTGATGGGTTAGTCCTGCTATTGAAACACACTCGTGTGAGAGAGCGTGTCGGGTCTGAGCGCCTTTCCACCCAGCCGACTGAAGCTCCATTAACTCCAGATGTTTGGGAGCATAGTTCTGGAGCTATCCAAACAAGCCAGAGCTATTTGATGCTATTTGCCGCTTTGAGGTTGGAAGATGTCGTCAGTTGTGGACTATTCTGGTTTCAGATTTCATCGGACTCGTTAATGCGAGTTTGATCTTTTATAACAGCTTCTGTTGTTGGACCGCAATTTTAATTTCCTCTCTTGTGCTCTGTGCAGATCCGCAAGCGTCTAATGGTGTCTGATAAAGGCCACCTAGAATGGAAGAAGATGTATTTCAAGATGAGCAGGTGCTACCCTCACAAGGAGCAGTACAGCGACACACTGCAGTTCTGCACACACTGCCACATCCTCTTCTGGAAGGTGAGAATTTCACACGCGACACACATTCAGATCAGCCACCTCGACACCCTGTTCACTTCACATGCGTTCAACTTCTCCGTGATTCTGCTGTAACAGTAGCAATCTCATGCATGCAAACTCACTTTCGGCTGTTAAACTAGCATCTGCAACAGTAAGTAGGGGAAATGTGCAGCAGTCCACTGACTTTAGCTTTGTTTTTGTTGACGTTTTCATTTTGTTCCCAGGACACAGACCACCCATGCACAGCCAACAATGCAGAGAGTTGCTGCGTTCCAGTATCTCCACAGGGCTTCATCAACCTCTTCAAGTTCTGAGGGGGAAGTCCGCCATCAGCATGTGTATATATGTCAATAGTGCAATGGATTCCTGGATGTCTTGAGACTGGGTAGGGGAAAAGGCCTGGACGGGTGAAAGGGAGGGCGGGGGGGGCTGTATTATATAATTTATGTTTTCACTGATGGGAAAAGAGACTTGAGATATAGTGAATGTGAAATAGAATGATAAGAGAATGTATCACTTGGAAGATGCAATTTTGTCTTGGGAGATATTTTGGGTCGATTACTACAGTATCTTCCTCAACACGTGGAATGTATGGACTAACCAAGAAGTGATTTTTCTTTTCTGTAGTTTCAAGAAGTGATTTAATTGAATGGAATCAGGTGTTTTAGTCAACAAATACTTGAGTAAGATCGTTTCCAAATATTCTGAAAGGAAAGTATGGTTTTGAAGTCAGAATAAGCATGATGTGTAAGAGAAAATAGGTGTTTACCAAAAAGGGCCTTGTAATATGATTGTGTGCAATACTTTTCTAATTGACTTTTGTGTTTTTTCTTTTTTCACTTTTATACTTTTCTTATTGAGTATGAATGTGTCAATTTGTTGGGAATGACAGGAGTTCTTGTACACTGTTAATAACAGATTCACTAAGTGCCTGAAAGCATCGCAGATAATTCAGAAAATGCAGATAATCCTGAGAAATTCCTTTTTTTGTTGTTGGTTTTATAAGCAAGTTATACAAACTATGACTCTGACAACTTTGAGATCTTGGCTGTAGGGCCACCATCCTCCTTATTAGGAATATCTATGGCGAGCAGATTTACAACTTAATGCTTGACAAAGTCTTGGTGGCCACGTGCATGATGCAGAATTATACCCCAAATTGTTTCTGTTTTCTCATTGTTATTAACTGAACAGTATTATGTGGTATAAAAGCAAAATTATTAATTATAGACGGCAACGGCATTAATGCACAAGAGTTTCCTTAAATATGCAATGAGAAACTACTAAAGAGTGTGATGGGGGCTATTTGTGGAATAAATTATTTGAAATCACTCAGCTTTGTGATCTTTTGTCTGCAGTTGAAATTGGACTTGTATCCAACTACTAAGTTTTTCACCTTCAGGCCAAACAAGTTGGCGTAGAACTGAAGTGACGTACAGTGTTTACTGAAGAGTTGCAGTTACTTGCGCAATACAACCTTGACTCTTCTGCCCTCTACTGGAGGAGAGCAATGAACATTCCCTTCCAATTATGCAAACTTTAGCATCAAATGCAGCATTTAATTCAGTTTCGAAAAGGATAGAAAATGTCTCGTATTGCTTTGACCATAGCAAGTTCCTATCTTGGAAAAAAGTGAAAAAATGTTATTGACAAGATGGGGCAGAGAACTTTTAGAGCTTTTGCTTTACTGTCAGAAGTTTTTTCAAAATCTTCATTGTGAAACCTCGACAAACAGAAGTCTTAAATTACAACAGCAGTCATTTCATTAACCGGTTTCAACATTGGTTTTGGTAAAGAACAGTTCAATGTTTCAAAATAATTATAAAATATCAAACATATATTAAGACTTAGTGCCATTCAGAATCAACACAAAGTAAACATAAACATTTCAGTAGCAATAACTGTACCACTAGTTTCTCATCATAACTGTGCATAGCATGTAAACAAAAATAAAGTGCTAATCCTCTGTGTTTTATGGACAGCATATTGGCAAATAAATCAACAGCATATTGGCAAATAAATAATTAAAGATGGAAAGTTCTCTGAACTAGATTTAGCAATTTAACATTAGTTTCTGAAAGTGCAAAGACATTTACTTCACATTAGTAAAAAGGAGACATTCTGACCATTCCGGCGATGGTTATCAGCACCAAATAGTTGAATCTGGATACATGGAGTACCTTAAGTCCCTCATCCAGGCCAATAGTGGAAGCGTCAAGGCTCTGTGTTTGTATCGCTCACCGAGGGGCTAAAGGCGCCAGGGACGCTCTAACCGCTGGTTTTACAAAACACTTAATCCTGCTGCTGTGCTGTCTCTACTGTAGCTGCCTGCTTTGTGCTACACTAGCAGCTGTTCCCTATAGGCTCCACAATATACCACAGGCCACATGGTTTGAAGAAAACCATTAATATAACATAAACATCACTCCTAAATAGCGCTGAAGTGTGAGTCATTTACCTGACCATTAAACAACAGAAGAGCCCGCAGGTTCAAATCACAAGCTCAGGCCTGTGTCGTGACATTACTACATTTTTAAAATTCTGTTTTGAACACACAAAATGTACCAATGCTCTATCAATACCCAGTGATTCCGAACTTCCACTGTTTCATTTACACAAATGCAATGGCATATCCTCCAAGTGATTAAAATTAGTATCAATTTAAGGACAAAGAATGTTGTCATCATCTACCTTGGGGTATGGGTCCATTCTAGTGCACCAATGGCACTGCTTTGAATCTGAAATTGCCATGCAGATAAGACAGGCTTATACTAGACATCAAAATGGCTGGATGTGTCTTGGTCAGAACAATCTGATGCTGCTACATACTGTTCCATATGCATTTTCTCACTCAACAGCACAATGACCGCAGACCTCTTCATGAAAATAAACGTCAGAATGCATTCTCTGAATAACTAAGATATCTAATGATTATCTGTGGTCATTTTATGGCTGCAATCTGATATGACATTTGGGAGCTGAGGCTAAATCAAATAAAAACCAATAGCAATTAAGCGATGACGGCATGGTCCAAACCAAAACAAAATTCAGCCAGTGTGGTATGCATAGCTATTCAGAAGTGGCAAAAAGTCCCTCTAAAATCTGACGATAGCCAGAGATGTAACAGGAAGTCCATTATGTATCGAAACTGACTATAGTATAGGACTGGATGTCAGTGCTGAAGAAAACCACTGTGCTGCTGCACAACATACAGTATCAGTGACTGTTCTGAAAATCACGGCCACAAAATATTAGAGAACATACTGGAATGCAGGTTTTTTTTTAACGAGATGTATCAGTGACTTCATTTGAACATTTTTTAAAGAACTGTGATCCACGATGATCATTACATCAGGCCGCAGCGTCTGTGGTTCAAATATGGCCTACTGCCCCCTCTGCCACTCCTGAAGGTAAAATCAGGTAAAATCATCTCCATGGGACTGAAGTGGCACTCACACACTCGCCCTCAAGTCCAGTGTCCATGACCTCCACAGGTTTACTGGGAGTGCACTTCTGCAGAACTGAGGCAAGTTACAGTCGGTTAGGCTAGCTGTGGTATCTGGAGGTGCTTCTGTTCTTTTGCTAATGTTGAGGTTCCTTGGCTTCTGGTGGACGCTGTTAAGGCTCTGAAGACACACACACAAGGGAACACACACATACACAAACACACACACACACACACACATACACACACACACACACACACACACACACACACAAGGTAACACACACACACACACACACACACACACACACACACACACACACACACACACACACACAACTGGTTATTTTGCAGGCAAATGAAGGAAGTAGGAGGACAGAGAGTATACAAATACAAAAACTACACACACATACACAGATACACCCTCACACACATACACTCATAACCACAACATATTGTATGTATACAGTCAAATTAAGAAAAGGTCTCATGTCTATATGCAAAGTGAAGTCAAGTTCAAAATTAGAACTTTAGTTACCCATGTTTAGCACAGGTCACAAAGAGGAACTTTCTCCCGTTCTGAATTTTGAATGATCCACTCAATTGCATCCCAGCCCTACAGCAAACACAAAAAGCAAAGCAATCGCAAAATCAGTTGACATGTTTTGCATCATCGTTGACATGTTTTATCTATCTATTATTATCTGCATACCAATGTGAGATTAGAGGCATTTTTAAACATATAGCCCTTGTGAGTGCCTCATATTTCTGAAACATTATTCATTAAGTATTTCATATCCAAGTGTACCAGGGACTTCCAAAGGGCATAAAGACAAAGAAGGTCACAGTCCAGCCCACCTTCATATGACTAGTATCCGTCTAGTCATATGAATAGTGTCTTGGGCATAACATTTTCCTCTAAAAACGTCAAAAGTGTTCTGAATTGTGACCACTATGTGATTGCTGGACTGATTGTGTCATCTGGGCAAAGGTGAAAGCCATTTTTGAAAGCCACAATTAGCTGCATGTCCGGTGTGTGGCCATGAAGGGAAGAACATGGGAAAGCTGAAGGAGAACCTAAGTGGTGGTGGCCTATACAAACGCAGCACGAGAGGTTCTCTATGAATCCCCCATTTCCTCTTATTAAACAATGGAAAAATGTCCACACATCGTATGTCGTCAGCGGACGACTGAGCTGTGATGACTTCCATTTATGAGTTTCAGTTTCAGTTCACTTTTCTGTTTGCAAAACTGACCTGTTTTCAGAATGTTTCACAAAGGAAATGGCATCACAGGAAAAACAAATAATGCCAATCAAAGTACTGTGGAGTAAAGGCTTGTTTAAGTACCTTTCTGGCGTTGGCAGACATGCTGAGGGCCATCAAGCCTTCAAGGTAACTGCTGAGGCTGACGCCTTTCACTGTGATTATGGCCTCTTGTGTAAGAATGGTGCTGCAAAAACAGCATTATAAAGAAATAAACAACATTTTAGCATTGTTCTGTACAGATAAAAAAAAAATAACAGATATGTTCCCAGTGAAGTGATTTCATATGTCTTACACATCAGGGTTGTCTGGGTGAGGTCTGTAGAGGAGACGTTCATCAACGGACACAAGATTGGTCAGAGTAATCTGAAGAGTGAACAAAATGTGTACAGTTAGCTGAAAAGAAGGGAAATCTTCCGGCAAGTTTGTTTTAGATGTGCCACACCCAAGATGCACACATGCTAAATCCTTTGTGTAGTCATGAAATTGAGTAGTATGTGTTTGTAATGTTACACACATGTCCTCCTAGAATAAACACAGGCAAACTGGGTGCATTGTTCAGGCTACATCACTCACATTCGTGGAGCACAGCTCCATCTTCTTCTCGTTGGGGTCCACAATGGAGAGCTCTTTCACATAGGTAACTGTTCGATTTGTCCCCAAAATCTTAAGTATAAAAACAGACATAATGGAAATCATTCCAATATCATCTACAAGGAGAGTGGAGACTTTTTTACTGAAAGGAATGGTGTGTGGTTCAACACAAATTATCTGCACTTTTTCAGCAATTGTCAGTGTCATTCTACTAACAGCAGACTGCAGTGTCAACAAACAAATTATTATAATATAGTAATTACACCCTCTGTAAAGTATAAATGCCTTATTGGGGCATACATATTTCTAACAAATATAAATGACAAATATAAATGAGGTGAAGTACTTATATCGTTAAAACGATTTAATGATGCGATGAAAAACATTTTATCTGAAACATTTAAGTTACTTTATTTAAGATTTACATTACATGAGAATCATAGACGCTCGTTGACATGCCACAAATTGCCTTAGGCTACTATCCAGTCACTGACCGCTCGGACGATGCCCGGTAGGCCCCACTCTGTGCTGAGCAGCCGGTGGCTGTGAAGACGACCGTCTGTGTCCAGTTTCCTGTCCAGGACATCCACTCCTACGACACTGGGGTTCATGGGATTGGGGTACTTCCTCATGGCTGCCTTGATCACCGTCTCCCAGGGGTAGCTATGAACAGAAAAGAGCAGACATTGGCATCAGCTAACAATCCTCTATTCTCATCCTCTCTTCCTGTTATAATACATTTACTAACAATGGCTGCAGTCACACTTGCATCTGTACTAGGCTATTTCCTTGTCATATTCTCTCACCACATTCTTTTCTTTTCAAACTAAATGTAATTAATTTTAGTGAGTATAATATTAGGGTAATACGCTACATTTGACATTTGCATAGCAATACTTGTTTAAAAGGCAGTTAAGCTATCATTTAGCCATATTAGTACGGTGTTGCAATTGTAAATGTCACAAAAACGCATTTGTATTGATGTGTGATACCAAGGAGACCATGCAGCCTCTATGCGGTGTCAAGATTACAATCACAGACAATATCTGAGATGTTGAATCAGCACTGATTTGTCTTGTTGACTTGTTTGTCGGTGTCTTTCTGGTCACATTAGATGTGCAATGCCATAGTTTCCTGAAATGATGTTATCCCAAAATATCTAGCATAAGGGTCAAGTTAACTTCAATGCCATTAGCCTCTGCGTCCTTACATCTGCATGTACACATTATTGGTCATAGTAAAACGCCAAGCAATATATTCACCGTCCAATAACACTATCGTTCGAGGAATCTGGAACATCCACTTATCATTAGCACTACTGCTTTCTCAGCAATCAGAAAGATAAGAATGACAATCATTATGTCGCTAGTTCAAGTAGCATTAGCTGATTTATTCTTGCAAATAAACAATGCCAGCTTCATCATAGTACAGTAGAGTTAAGCTTTGGCAAGCTACTTAACGTTACCTGAATATATGTTCTGTACTCCAAATTTTCATGTTGCAATTTTTACTCTTCTCCTCTAAAATCTTTTGGTAGCAGGTCCAAATTCAATATATTTCAGCTACCGGTAACGACATCTTCACCGGGGAATTAGCATCTTTCTCCGTAAGCTACAGGAATAATGGACCCGCCCAGGATGACGGTGACCAGTGAGTGGTGAGTTCGCACCGGTGGATGCTGCGTGAGGCTGCGCAAACCCCTCCCCCCCCCTGCACTTGTCTAGACCGGACATGCAATTTACCAGTGATCATATTATTTACAGGCGTAAATCGAATATTGAACAAATATATTTCTTGATTACCTAGCTTACTCAAAAGCACTGGTCGGCTGCCACACACGGAGAAGATCAGAGAAGGGAAAGTACAGTACAGCACGTGCATGGCAGGGAATTTCCGAAGAAGAAATTTCTAAAGTCCCTCCCAAAACTACATATGAGTAGGCTAAGGTTGTAGGGTTAAACCGAAGCCTTCGTTAATAAAGTCTCTGGTTAAACTGTGGTTAAATGCAGGGATTCTTCTGACGCCCATAAATGGATCTAACATTAAACGCACCCAGTGGCTTCGTTCCCCCTGGTAAGTAGCTACGTTCTATCAGTTATTTCTAGCTTTGACCAAAGGTGAATAGTTCGTTGAGACTGAGATTTGAGATAGTGACACAACTTTGAGTCAGATAGACACAGTACAACGTCCTTAGGATTGAACATATACATGTCTTTACTTTGTTGTGACTAATTAATTGAGACTCTCTTTTCTCTCTCTCTCTCTCTCTCTCTCTCTCTCTCTCTCTCTCGCTCTTGTTGTGCGGACGCGCGCGCGTGTGTGTGTTGATTTACGTCATCCTCTCGAACAGAGAAGCAATTAAGAGGCCAGTTGTTCACTCTCAGTCAGTCATTGGCACCCTGCCTGGTTGAAAAGATGACAACTTATCTGTTCCACACACGGACCATTACAAATCATGAAGTTGGAGTTATTACGTCTCAACCAACACCGACGCAAAAAGCTTCCCAACTAATTCAGATCGTCTTACGGAAAGGTCGGCATGCATGCTTGCAGTTCTACCAGTGCCTGGCACATTGTAATCCGGATCTGTCTGAGAAACTAACAGGTAGGTACCCCTTGCAGTTTAGCCTACTTATGTTGTGTATACGCTGAGAATTACACATTTTCCATTGAGAATATCGTCGGCATAGGTTTTAGTTTCCCTACCATTTCTACATCAGTTTTATTGCTAGGCTAGGCCTATATAACATTTCTATGATTTTCTGCTACTTTACCTCAGTTATGGAAGCATATGAGTTCCATAATTCAAATGAGAATGCATTCTGCAGTATGCAATTCTAAAAGACATTACATTAGGCAATTGCTAATTCATTATGCAATTTAATATTACAATTTGCAATACTTTCTTTCAAAATGCATTTTAATATACAAAGTGACAATGCAATCATCAAATCAATTTGATTTATTTTGGTTAAAAATTTGAATAAACATGGATTGAATTGCATTCCATTTTGCCATGGTACTTTAGTCTCAAAATTCAAATGGCAATTCATTTTGCATTTCAATTTTCAATATTCAGTTTCATCTTTTAATTGTCAATTACTTTTGCAATGTAATGTTCAAAATTCAATGTAGAATTGAATTATTTTTTAATTTTTTAATGTATTTAATTTTTTTTTGAAAATGGTTTTAAAACAAATATTGAAAACATTTTGAATATTTTTTGGCAAAAAGTTTTGCCCAGTTTGCAGAAATAGCGCCCCCGTTATTGCATAGCACTTTGTCACGCTCTTTGTGTCTCAAAATTCAAATGGCAATGGCAAACGCGATTCCAAAACACATTGCAATCTGTCAGTCCTCCATCACCCATGGCGGGAACTACGTCACGTCCGTGTTTATCTCGCATTGGTCAGTTTTCTCTTTAAGGCGGGTCTTAGGCAGGGCGGCTGACGGCCTCCAGGTAGAGAAGAGAACGTAAAAGAGAAATTGTCGCTGACACAGTAGCCTACTGTTGAAGGTGATGGGCAAAAACAGTCGCTCAGCTACTGAGGGAGGCAGGCGTGTGTGTGTGTGCTTGCGGAGACCTTGATCCGACCGTACGCCACCCCCTCCAGGAGCGTGTATCAGGGTGAAGCGTTAAAAACAGCACACAAGTAGCCAGGGGAGCTGAGGGAGCTGGCAGCCCAGGGCCCTGGAGCTCATATCTGGGTGGAGCGTTTGCCCCTCTCAGCCCGGAGGACTGCTCCAGATTAACGACCATAGACAGTAAGATAGGCTACTGACAGGGCTAACACAGGGCTACTAACAGGGCAGGGCTGTTAATTACAGGGCTACATCGTTTCATTCACACTCAGGCACTCCTGGTCTGACCACGACCGCCGGTCCAGCTACAGCCTGCACTGTCAGGAAGTCAAGGAAGCGTATAGCCACGTCCTGAGATATCGATGGCTTTGCCCCAAACGAGGAACGTGCATCGTTCTTTTCACAAATACACCATATTTTTAAGCAAATAAAGTTGTTTACTTAAGATTACAGCGTTTTATCAACGTTTGGTCCGCGAAAATATTCTCGCTGCACCGGTAGGGAAACCGCCGTCATGTCATCCGGCACAAGCTTCCATGGTACACTGCTATCATAAGCATTACGGTTCCCCATTGACTCCCATTGATTCTGACTGACCATTTCGAAGGAAAACGTTATGTGCTGAAACAAACGCCGCTGACATATGATAGTAACCATTTCACTTTGATAATAACCTACATTTTTGTCCGACATAATACAGCAAGAATTTCGAAATTTTATCGACGAAATTTTATCGGTTACTATCATATGTCAGCGGCGTTTCGAAATGGTCAGTCAGAATCAATGGGAGTCAATGGGGAACCGTAATGCTTATGACAGCAGTGTACCAAGGAAGCTTGTGCCGGATGACATGACGGCGGTGGTAGGGAATCGGTTGCGAGACTCGGTGAGACGTGATCCCATCCCACTGGATTGTTGTTTGTACAAACATTCAACATCCAAAACTATAACTGAAAAACGTCGACATTGACGAATGTAATACATTTGTGCTACGTTATAAAAATAAAACGTAGACACTGATTAAAAGATGCACTTGCTAATTTGTGCTACATTCTTATCAACGATCAGTGAAAAACTACTTCCTCGTTTAGGGCAAAGCCATCGATATCTCAGCAAGTGACTACGCTTGCTTTCTGGTCCTGACCAAACGTTGATAGAACGCTGAGTAATCTTAAGTAAACAACTTTATTTGCTTAAAAATATGGTGTATTTGAGAAAAGAACGATGCACGTTCCTCGTTTGGGGCAAAGCCATCGATATCTCAGGACGTGGCTATACGCTTCCTTGACTTCCTGACAGTGCAGGCTGCAGCTGGACCGGCGGTCGTGGTCAGACCAGGAGTGCCTGAGTGTGAATGAAACGATGTAGCCCTGTAATTAACAGCCCTGCCCTGTTAGTAGCCCTGTGTTAGCCCTGTCAGTAGCCTACTGTCTATGGTCGTTAATCTGGAGCAGTCCTCCGGGCTGAGAGGGGCAAACGCTCCACCCAGATATGAGCTCCAGGGCCCTGGGCTGCCAGCTCCCTCAGCTCCCCTGGCTACCTGTGTGCTGTTTTTAACGCTTCACCCTGATACACGCTCCTGGAGGGGGTGGCGTACGGTCGGATCAAGGTCTCCGCACGCACACACACACACGCCTGCCTCCCTCAGTAGCTGAGCGACTGTTTTTGCCCATCACCTTCAACAGTAGGCTACTGTGTCAGCGACAATTTCTCTTTTACGTTCTCTTCTCTACCTGGAGGCCGTCAGCCGCCCTGCCTAAGACCCGCCTTAAAGAGAAAACTGACCAATGCGAGATAAACACGGACGTGACGTAGTTCCCGCCATGGGTGATGGAAGACTGACAGATTGCAATGTGTTTTGGAATCGCGTTTGCCATTGCCATTTGAATTTTGGGACACAAAGAGCGTGACAAAGTGCTATGCAATAACGGGGGCGCTATTTCTGCAAACCGGGCAAAACTTTTTGCCAAAAAATATTCAAAATGTTTTCAATATTTGTTTTAAAAACATTTTCAAAAAAAAATTAAATACATTAAAAAATTAAAAAATAATTCAATTCTACATTGAATTTTGAACATTACATTGCAAAAGTAATTGACAATTAAAAGATGAAACTGAATATTGAAAATTGAAATGCAAAATGAATTGCCATTTGAATTTTGAGACTAAAGTACCATGGCAAAATGGAATGCAATTCAATCCATGTTTATTCAAATTTTTAACCAAAATAAATCAAATTGATTTGATGATTGCATTGTCACTTTGTATATTAAAATGCATTTTGAAAGAAAGTATTGCAAATTGTAATATTAAATTGCATAATGAATTAGCAATTGCCTAATGTAATGTCTTTTAGAATTGCATACTGCAGAATGCATTCTCATTTGAATTATGGAACTCATATGCTTCCATACTCAGTAGTGTTCCTATAGCAGTCTTATAATAGGATACTTCTATAATATGACCCAACTCCAAGATATAGCCTAGTGTCACTATCAAAAAATCCTTTTGGATTTTGGAACCAAAATATTGGAATCCTATAGGATTTTGTGATAAGGGATAATATTATTATAATATTTCTGTAAACACTGATTCATATATATATATATATATATATATATATATATATACACATATGCATATATATATATATATTTTTTCCGTAAGGGTCAAGGGTGGGGTTATTCTGCTTCATAACGGCTTTATTATCCTTTATCTAGGCTTTACTGTAGCCACACCATCAAAAACTATTGACAAACAGCCATCCAGGAACTACCTATCTACAGGTAGGCCTACGTTTTCCTAGAGGACCATTTTAATCTGTCAACAGCTATTGTGATTGCATGAGCACATAACTCTTGAACAGACTCTTTACACACTTCAGGTGTGAGTGTGGGTGTTTGCGTGGAGCCCCCTTCACTCTTAAAGGTCATTGTTAAACAATGTGTACTCTTCTCCACAGTGAAGTCCGAAGATTACACAGAACAGTCCACTTCTCAATGTTGCTCCTCTCCAGAGAGGAAGTTTACTCCTCACGCACCAGCCTACATCATTAACATTCACAACTCAAACTTAACTCACTGTGTCTTTGGGAACCAGAGTAGCCAAATAATTTCCACTGAACAGGAGCATCTCGTGGCTGAAAGACAAGACTATAGCTTACAAGGTGAGGATTGAACATATGAACATTATCACATTAATGTCCTCCTTAAGTATAGACTCTTCCAGTCCGTTCCTATTGGGTTTGTAGTTTGAGCGTTCAAAATCAATGCAGACAAGTTGTCCATTACCATTAGCTCAGTGTTGTTTTCTGTAACATTGGGAATGCCATGAATGCACACATTGGTTTATCTAGTTGAAAGGGTCTATAAAATACATTGTTTATCGATTTCTATGTTTAATGATTTGAATTAATTCATTGAGGGCATGTTTCAAATACAAATGTTTATAGGTGCCTATATCACTTTTAAGGATAAACTGTAACTTTTCCCCCCCTAACAGATACTGTAAGAAGCATTCCGATAAGTGGCCAGCAGGGAGCAGCAGAGATCTCTGGCGAACCTCACCATATCCAGGTCCAACATGCGCATATGGAGTATGTCATCATTGGCAATGAGAACTCAATGGTGGTCACCGCAACACAAGCTGAAGAAGATGGAGAAGAGGATGACAGTGAGGAATACCTCGAAAGTTCTGATGGTTGATTACAATATTCCAACCAGATCTACTGGATTGTGATTGGACACTCTTTTGGTTTGATGTTGGTTTCAATGGAATACTGCACACTTTACAGTAACGGACTGCTGCTGCAGTCATATTCTGTATATATTAAGAGTTCAGAGAATTCTAGACACTTGTTGTATCCACTATTGTGGAAATACATTTCTTACCATAGTGGACGTTTCTGTTTCTTCATAGTATTCGATGAGAGGAATTGACATTCATCTTGCTCAGATCTTGCCTCACAGCTTCTGATGGTGGGCTGAGGCCAGACTGTCTGCCATTGTATTGGTCAGAACACTTGGTCCACAGAGTGGCTCTTTATTGCTCCTTCAGATATATATACAACATATTCCATCAAGATATATAATTTCCACTTCTGGTTGACATGCAGACATTTTCTAGCAAAAGCAATGAAAATTCAAGTCCTTTAAAGTGGCTGAATAAACTTAGTTGCCCCACTTGGCAAATAGATCTTCAGCCAATGTAAGCCTACCACAATAGGAAAAATAACAGTAGCAGACTGAAAATCATATTCTGTTGTTGGCTTGATTTTGGATTTGTCCAACAGATTATAGGTTCACATGCAGCAGTGCCCCCCAATCCCCCTCCCCTCATTCCCCCCTACACACACACACACACACACACACACACACACACACACACACACACACACACACACACACACACACACACACACACACACACACACACACACACACACACACACACACACACTCAACATCTATGCAGTAAACTGGGAGGGGTTATCAAAGTACGCATGCTTTGTGCGGCTACTAGCTCAGCTGGCTGGAATCCTAGGCTAAAATAGTTAGCTAGCTAATCTAAAGCCATATTTAGCCTGGAATTGTTATCCAAGTAGCAAGGAAGTCAGGTGCTAAGAAAACAGACTTTGAAAATATAGATAGAGTATCTCGTTTCTGAGTACTTCAGCGACATACTGCTAAAGGTAAGTGTCATTTTCGAGATATTAGCAACCTGAAGATATCTTTATCTTTGTTGAAAGTATTTAATGTCAGCCAAATTCCTCTTCATCGATGTAGCAAACAGTTACCTTTACTGTCTAACCAACCGCGTCTAGTTATGCTATTCTTGAGTAACAATTGACCGGTCAATTAACGTTAGTGAACAATATAGTTAAGTGATGTTGATGTTTCTGCTTTCAGTGGAGATTCGAAATAAATGTAGGCTACTGAAGTTAGCAGTTTGTCTTCGCTATCGTCAAATCTGATTACATTCTGTTTATCTGCTGATATGAGACATCGGCTTATTCTTGGCTGTCTTGCATGGTGCTTGCTCAGCAAGTGTGTTAGTTAAAACAACTAGAATGCCTAGTTATGGCTATGCACAAATGTGTTCACGGGTTATGTTTGCAAAATAAAGTTGCTGATTCTCAGGTGTTTATCCAAAAGGCCGATTGTCCTTAAAACACCGGGCACGTGCAACAACGTGACTATTCTGTAAAGTAAAGATACAGTTAACTAAATAACGATTAGCTTGCAGATAGTGAAACAACCATTGCTAACCATACTCTCCAGCTGAGTAGTCTCGGCCGATAAGAACCACGACTGTTTCGATACTTGCCTTTCGGTTTCTGTATCCATACAATTGCTGAGTAATAAATCAGACTGATAACAACATCAACAGTGTTGACAAATGTTGTCAGCTAGTACACGATAAATCTTGCCACTGAATTGCCAACATCCAGTGATTTTAATATTACCCAGCGTACCATTAGAGAGTCCCCCTCATACACCAGTCATTGTTGACATAGCCTACTATCTTATTCGCTGTAGAAATTAATGCATGGCCTCAGTTGGTTAGGCTGAATTGCTACAACTTTGTCACACTTACACATGAATTGCTGTCTAGTTAGTTAAGGCATAGATTAAGGTTGTTTGTTCCCTTTATATCCTCCCATATCCTTACAGATCATAGACTGTATATATAGACCTGGACAGTGTGTCGTCCGTTGGAATTGAAGCAACCGCTAGTCCAGAGCCCCCTGGTGGCTGGCTGCAGTACAATTCGTAGCTCCGCCCATCCCCATGTATTTCAATGGCCAAGTAGCCAACTTTCCGTGTCACTTTTCTCACCTAAAACTAATGTTATATTTACAACATGTTATTCGAAAAAATAGTTTTCAATGTGCTTCAATACACACAATTTTTCTTTTCTCTGTGAAATTATTTTTTGAAAAGTTATTTTAACAAATCTAAAACGGGCGTTGATTGACAGTGCGTGACCGCAGCGTCAGCCGCTTGCAGCCGTTCAGTCAGTGGAGTAGCTGTAGGCTCGGCTGTGGTGGTGTTCGTTCGTCAGGCAACTTATCATATTTGTTTTATTTGCTGTTATTACACTTTATACATTGACAGTCATGTCGTGCTGTGCTGTTGGTTGTACTAACGGGCCACCCCAGAGAAGCTCTGTGCAGTTTTTTTTCGGTAAGTGAATATTAACTTAATATTAGCTTGCTAACTTACAGTATGTAGTCTTCTAGGGATCGCTTAGCCGTTTACTTTAGCAAGGTAATTTAATTTTACAGTCATCTGTGTCAGACATCCTTAAAAGGATTAGGTACAAGAATGGTTGTAGTTATTAGTATATCAATGTGTCTGATTGTGCCAGGAATAGCGGTCCAGTTAGCTGACGTTAGGTTACCGGGTAGCTACATTACCTTACCAGGTATTTATCTTAGCCTTGTTGTCAGTTTAGCTGCTCGTTTATTTAACAATGTTGTGATAGTTCTTAGACGAAGCCGTGTACGTGGTGTATTGCAAACTTTAACATTAATAGTTCTTGGTTATATTTAATGATATTAAATATGTTAACACTATGTAATGAACCTATGGTTATGACAGCCGTTTTTCCGATGAAGGCTGTCTAACTTAGCTAACTTTATGCTACCGAGTTAATGTAGCTGTGCTACCTCGGCATTCAGCGATTCCGTAGCTACGTTTCTTGAACGTATAGCCTAGTAGTAGTCAAATGAATGTCATACAACGACTGACTGAATTAATAAATGTGAACGGATTAACCAGCAGCCTCGCCAGACATCAAAGCATGGCATTACAGCCCCAGTCATCAGCAGCCCGGAGGCATTATGAGTTAAATGTTTTTGGCCTTTGTATACAGAATGTCAGGCATATGTAATGGTTGTAATAAATACACTATGCCCCTTCACAACCGCTTGACATATGAATGTTTTTTTTTTTTTTTTACAGTTTTCCTTTAGGTGTGCAGCATGCAGACAGACTGAGACGATGGCTGGGGAACATAAGACGACAAGACTGGGAGCCCAGCAAGTCATCTCATCTCTGTAGTCTTCATTTTGAAGACCATGAATTCACCATTGATACCTCTGTAAGCCAATCATTTTCCTGACCAACACTGTGTGGTGATGTAAATTCCAACTCAACCCATTTCATGAATACCCAATTCATTATGTTAAGGGGAATCGTCTGACTTGCACTGCAGTACCAACTGTGTTCTCCCTTCCTGACCACCTGGTGAAGAGACCTGCTAGTAGAAAGGCAAGTGGTTATTTTCTTATCCTTTCTTTGTCAAGTGCTGCAAATGAGAAGGAATGTGAAATGGTGGCTGCTAATACATCAGATCAAAATGTGGCTTGTCAGTAGTGAGCAGTTACATTTTTGTGTCACCCAAGACATTAAAACGAAAGAATGATGTCATGGTTGAGATTGTGGAGAAATATTAAAAGAGGATGAGAAAGTAAGACGTGTAAAGTAAGTTTCATGGCATAACACAAACTTAGAACTTTTTTTATATGTTGTCTGTAATGCTATACAACTGTAATACCTCCTGGAAGTTTTGATTTTATTTATGTTTTTTCACATGGCGGTGGTGGTGCAGGAAGGGGGTATTTTGTCTTCCGCCTCCCTCCTGCACCACCACCGCCATCACCAGAGCTGAAGGTCTACACCACCACCATCGCCAGAGCTGAAGGTCTACACCACCACCATCGCCAGAGCTGAAGGTCTACACCACCACCATCACCAGAGCTGAAGGTCTACACCACCACCATCACCAGAGCTGAAGGTCCACGCCACCATCGCCAGAGCTGAAGGTCTACACCACCACCATCACCAGAGCTGAAGGTCCACGCCACCATCGCCAGAGCTGAAGGTCTACACCACCACCACCATCACCAGAGCTGAAGGTCTACGCCACCATCGCCAGAGCTGAAGGTCTACACCATCACCAGAGCTGAAGGTCTACGCCACCATCGCCAGAGCTGAAGGTCTACAACGCTGCTGCCACCAGAGCTGAAATCTCTCTAAGTTAATGACTAACCCCCCCCCCCCTCACCCCTTGGCAAACACAATAAAACATGGTCATTTGTGAATATTTTGTATCCTCATTATTTTTGCTTAATGTAGGCTTACCAACCATTTAAAACTGTTTACTGGTAATTTGAACTTGTTCATGTTATATCATGTTAAATTCTATAACCATGACCCATATGTGAACATGTCAACGTTTGAATAACAATGGTTTTGATAGCAAGTAAACATTAAGTTTTTCATTTTTATTGTCAGTTTCCAATGCACACAGAGTCCAGCAACCTTTACAATGAGGGCAAATGAGAATAGTTTAAGTTTGAGTTCAGGGATATACTGCAAGTTTAAAATATGATACAATATGTTCATGATCATGAACATAGCAAGTGTCCTAGACTGTTCAGGCAATCTACACCTTTCAATATCACGCTCGACATGTCTGAGGTTGTTCCTGTCAAAGGATGAGATGGACGTCCGGGGACTGGAGAAAGGACATGGGAAATGCCACCTACAAGAAAAGGCATAGTTTTATAGCTGATCCTTTACTGTTAACACATACTGGTAAGCATACTAAGCATGCAAAACTAGCAGTAACGTATTAGTTTGTTTTTCAGTTCTATATATACAGTCTATGTTACAGATGTGCAAGTTGTATGATCCTCCCTGAAAGATTCTAACAGCACACAATTTATATTTCTCACTATTAAATGACCTAGTTGTTTCTTCTCACCAACCTTTTTCACTTCTCAACATTGGCCTTCTTCGGGGAAATTTCAGAGATTAATTGCTCTCTCCTAGTGACCTAAAACTTCAAGTAACCCACTTTGGAAGGTGGCTTATTCTTTTAACGTCCAAATAGTTCTTTTAGGGAAATCAGAGCAACCTTTGGTTGTGCTGAATGGATGGGGTTACTTTATTGTTGTAAAATGAGGGGGTAAAAGTTTAGGCTACCTTTCCTGCTCAGTTCTTGCAGTAACGTAATTGACACGCATATTTGTTGGTGCTGTGCCCATGCGTGTCTTGTCTATTGATTCTGGTCATCTTTGTGCCCCTCCACATCAATTTTCCTTTTTTTCTTTTATTAATGTCCACTTAACCACTTAACTCTGTCAGAGTAGCGCTTCCTAACAGTCCTACAGCTGTGCGTACCTTTGTTCTTGGCTCCTGAGGTTTACAACCATCATATCAAGCTCTTCTGGGTACTTCCTCTACTAATGGGGAAACCTTATGAACTGACTTGCCTTGCAATACCAGGTACCAGCCATGGCCCGTGGGCACCAGAAGATCCAGTCCCAGCAGAAGAACGCTAAGAAACAGGCGGAGATTAAAAAAGCCAAGGGGCACGACCAGAAGACAGCAGCTAAGGCTGCCCTTGTCTACACTTGCACTGTGTGTCGGGTATGAACTCTCTGTGGACACCAGCATCTTTGTAAACGATATCCATTTTTCTTTAAGGATTAGTGTAAGGTATAGTAAGTATGGCTGCAACAATTGATCAGTTTGTTGTCAATTATTGCAACAACTATTTTGGAAAACAATTAATCAGTTTAAGTAATATTTAAGGAGGGAATTATCTGATTCCAGCTTAGGTTTTGAGTAACAGTGATCAACATGTTATCCATCATTTTTTACTGATTACTGATTGATTGATTTATAGAACAGCTAGGGCTGGAACTATTAAGTTGTTGTCGGTTAGTTAATCTGTCCGTTCTTTTCTTGATTGATCAATTAGTTGTTTGGTCAATAAAATCTTTCTGACTGAAGGCAGAGGAAGATTGGTGTCACAATGAACACATATAATGCCTGTTATTGGATCATGTTAAGGTCCCAACAACAAGTTATGTTGAACAATGCAAACACTGACACATGATGTTGCCTGTTTGTGGCTGTGTGAGTTTATGTAGGCCTATTATAAGGAATCATCTCAGATATGTTAAGGTGTAGTCTATGTAATTCTGAATATGGCTTTGTTTGATGTTCGATTTGGAATAACAGTATGTAATCACTAACGGTGCGTACACAATGGGACTGTTGGGGGCGTCTAGATTTATTCTGGCTGCTCTGCTTTTGACACTTGAACCTAGGAGGTATTCCAGGCGCCTGCTGGAATGTTCAGTCATATGTTACATTTTTAAGGGACTGTTGGGAACGTGTAGCCTGCATGGTTTCACTGGACCCACTCACTTTGAAGAGAGTCTGTGTACTCACAATTGGGAAATGTTTCCAATCCTTGCATTGTAACAGCACAGATGTTGCGCTAACTTTGAAATCATTGGTCCAGCCTCTGGTCCAGCCTAACCAATGACCTCGATCAGGGATTCCTAACATTACTTCCTACTTTGCCTTTACAAACTGATAATAAACTGCATCGGCAGTCAGGAAACAATGTATTTACCTTTGCTGTATAAATTTACACACTCTTCCGACTGCAATTTTTTATGTTTGCAGACATTGCTACCACAGCCGCATTTGATTTTGAAACTAACGTCATCCTCTTGTCGCCGATTGGCCTGCCATCCTGGTGACTGAGGGAAACGTAAACACATTGAAAGGGGCCAGACTAGTATCTCAGTGCAATGATAATGAGCAGTTTTTTCGTCTGCTCGCCACCGAGAGACGATGACTGAAAATGAATGACTTCCGTTCGTCAGGACGCCTCCGCCACTCTTGGTGTGAACGTACAGTAAGTGTTGGAGTAGGTGCAGTGTCGATGGGCCTTTTAATACTGAGGTTTTATCCTGTAATTATAGTGGTGCTCCTGTCTGGCAGACTGAGGTGAAATGGGGATTCAGCCCCTGAAAATGCTGGCATGTAATCTAGTGACAAAGGTGGAACCATGTCAGTGTACATGGGGCAGTCGAATATTGTGGAACAAGTATGAGACACAACTTGAAGTGGAGCTGAATGAAGCATGCTGCAGTGTTATCCAAAGCCATACATCTGACATGAGGGCCTGATCTTTGGGTTAGATAAGGGAATGTCTCTCTCTATTTTGCAGAATCTCTGTGTAAAAATGCCTGATACTGACAAAATTGTTAGGAGAAGAAGCGGCGCCATAAAACGGTTGTAGATTAAAGAAAGAGAAGATGACTTAAGAACAACGATACCAAGGATGTCACCACAGTAATTAGATACTTAAAGCAGCTGAATAGTCATCTTACATTGATTCTTAATTCCTGATTCATATTCAGACTCAGATGCCGGATCCCAAGACCTTCAAGCAACATTTTGAGAGCAAACATCCCAAGTCCCCCCTGCCCCCGGAGCTTAATGATGTGGAAGCATGAGATTAGCCACTGATACGGGTCCCCACACCATATTGACCTCAGAGGCCTGTCAAAACTCCCAGGCCATCTCTTGTGGAATACCCTCTCTCCCCCCTCTTTTCAGGATGGTTGCTGCTGCTACTTCGGGGGCCCCAGAGCAACACCACAAAGCCAAGTTAACACAGATGATGATGAACTCTCAGAGGTTTGATGATTATCATATGTACACATCACACACTTTGAACATGATTACCATATTGTGCTAACTACTCACCACCACAGCCCAGGGGAGCTTGGGGACTAAACATTTGCTGAATCAACCTCTTTTGTTAAAAATGTTTGTCCTTTGATTTTTCAGCATGTGTGGCACAGATTCTTTTTTTAGTTGTGTGTATGCGTTCCCTTTTTTTGTCGAAGAACAGTTTTGATTTTGTTCTTAGGTCTGGTATATCTACATGTTGTGTAGGGATTGTGCAAAATGCTTTTCAAAACATGTTATTTTTTATGCCCTGTAGGTCATTGAAAACATGAGAATTTTATTTGTTAAAGTTGATTTTATTTGCTGTCCTCTTTTATTTCATTGTTTCTTTTGCCAGCAACATACTTATATTTGATCTATGTGCAGGTTTTATGCAGAATATGAATATGTGAATATGTGCATAAATCCAGTACAGTATACTTTAATTTTAACAAGCTTTGCAGTAATACTAATCTCCGTGTACGCTCCAGGTAGGCTCCAGGTATTGGAAGTTGAAATGTAACATTGATGTATTTTTGTCAACATTTTGTCAAAGCATAATCACAGTCACCAAAGTTTTATAAATTTGAAATTAATGTCACTATATTCATTTTTATCATGTATGTTTTACTATTAGGACTTAATAGTGCTGGTGGATTATTGGCTAAGTAAATGACAAAGGACACTCGTGTTCTGTCATCATTGCACTAGTAAATCAATGCACTGTAATGTCACTGGTGTGAAACGGCACTGTATTTGCCCATTGGACTGGCCCTCTTACTGGCAGCAGATATTCATTCCATTCTGCGTCTGTACCTCTGTGGTGTATTATAACAATTTAATAAAGTGTTACTTTGGTAAACGTTTCAGCATTTGTCGTTAATTGATATTTTTTTCTTTACTGCAGTCTGTAGACATTCATTCATCAGGATCACAAAGAATTACCAGAACCAAACTAAAGCTGACGAGTTATTTTCATACTTTTGTGATGTGTAAAATATAGGTATTGCAGTGTGACTGGGCGTGGGGGGAGCATTGGGAAAAACCCACTTGTGGTCAGTACAATGTAACTAAATTATAGTTATACTCATCTATTACTTTTAAGTAAATATTTGTGTAGCTAATTATGTAGAATTTGTCTTACACTGTTATTTTCCCTCTGAAATTTGAACTGTATCAGACTCGTTTCATTTGGTAGTATCTGCTCAAATTTTACTAGTAAATTAGGGAAACCATTCCAATATATAAATTCCATTACAAATACTTGAGGTAAAAGATGACCAACAGCCCTCAATAAAGACTAAATAAGAACAAAGTTAAACAGTGTAATCTCAAAAAGTCACTGTTTTATTATTATTGTGTGTTTACAGATTTATTTGTTGATTGACTTATCCATCATATTGTTATGTCTAAGCCATGGCCATGTAGCATAAGCCTATCTTCTTCACCAGTTAGTGATCAGGGTTGTAGTGCAGGCTAAACTCAAGTAAACACATTTTATCCATTTCAGGAATAGTTTACTCACCAAATGAAACTTTCAACATAAAAAAATCACACCATATTATCCACATTCACACTCACCGACACTAAAGGACCCATGTGATGGCATAGGTATTGTTATAAACATTGGACAATAATAAAATCTAACACCGCATGCCACAGTCAGCAATACTGTGATCACAGAATTCATTAATTTACCCACCTCTTGTTTTACCACTACAGCCCTGCTGCCCTGGTAGTGATTCATCTTGAACACACCTCTGCGAAGCAGTTCTCATGTACATTCCCAAAAAAGGAAAACTGTGCATGTCTGAGCCCTGTTTGCTGTGAGCTGACAATGTATTGTCTCCATGAATGACAACTCTCAACACATTTGGAGGGCGCGGCATGTTCTGAGGAATAAAAAACCTGTTTCACTACAGTCACTCACCTACCCCCACCCTTACAGGTACCTCAGCTCATCCAGGGATTTCCAAACTCCCTAGATCTACCCATTCACTATCTATACTAAGATAATGTGGCCTTACTTCACTCAATGTCAATTATAACACAAGTGTCTGCAATTCTGCCCAAAGTAGGTTACTGACTTCCTATGTGAGAAGAGAGCATGAGGCCCATGTAAAAAAATAACACTGCTTTCCCCAATGGAAATGAACTGGAAGCGCACAGAAATAGCTCATCTCTTGGATCAGCCCTGCATTCAGTGTTCTAGTCCATTCTTTCTGTATGAAGGTTTAACATTTCACGCTCACGGCAAGGATCACAGAAATCTCCCTGTATCAGAGAGGGGGTGGGGGGCATAAGATACTGTAGTAGGCTATGTTAATAATGACAATTTCAAGAGGCATGTCCCATTGCATGGAAAAGCCCATACTCTGCAGTGTAGACTTCAAAAGATTTTGCAGTTGGACTAGAATCTATGTCATTACCACCTCTGTGACCTCTAATAGTATGTACAAGAGAAAGATGACACGTAACCAGCCTCTACGGCTGGTGGATATCATAGACAGTAAAAGATAGGTGGATATGGACCGTCGGCCGATGATTCAGACATGACACCAAGAGGAAATCAGTGCAGAAGAACTGGAGGGAAAATTCTCAGAATGGAAGTCTGGAGTAATTTTCGTGCAATCACCGCGCACATCGTAGGGTGGTTGCCTTGGTAACCTTTGACGTCATCTGGCCCTGCCCTGTCCCTGCTCCAGGGGCCTGTGTGATTGGAGGGAAACCCCGTGGATTAGCCTGAGAGCGCTTGTGAGGATCAGCTGTGGACCGTAGTTAGCCAGCCGGACCAGGAACGCTAGTATTCCCTACTCTCAGGTAAGAGGAAGTTGAATTTTCCTTAATTTCATACCTGAGATTTTACACCGAATTGTTGCGTTATGTTTTCAGATATCGCTCATAGGAAAGTAATAGTTCACTCTGGACATTTTAAGTCAGTCGGGCCGATACTCGCTATCTCACTAGCGTTTGCAGGCTAGCTAATATTATGGGAGAACAATAAAGGAATGATGACCAGATAGCGAGTGGCTAGTCTGTGGTCACCCATCTTAATATTGAAGGATATTTCATCACTTTGTTTTTGCTTGGTGTTGGCAAGCTGACTAGAAATCCGAGAAACCCCAGATATAGCAAATTATATCCATGTCAGTTCAGGGTTCCAAGGTTGATGCTTAGCTAGCTAATATGGCAGTCGGAAATGTTTAATTTTTCATAAATGTTCGACTCACCATTTAACGCTACGACCAGAATTATTATGTAACATCGCCGAAACCAGCCCGCTAGCTGGCCTCAAGGAGTAACGTTAACCTACCATCTTGCTGATTTGTATTCCTTATTATCTAAGCAATGTAACCTACTCTAATTCAGCCAGATGGCCAGTATTTTTTCGTTTGACTGACGGTAACTTTACGGTTAGGAACAATTTAGCTTGTTAGCAAGCTGCTGTGGATTTCCATTGCATACCACAATGGGTGGGTTCCTCGGAACTACAGACACGGAGATGTTAGATGTACAATTATTAGTTCAGCCAGCTTGACGCGGGGTTAAACGTAATTTAACTGTCTAGGTCCATTAAACAAGATGTTTTTTCATATTAACCTCTAAAAATCCCCTTAACATCTTACCAATTGCGTTAACACTGTCTGTGACATTTGGTTGACGTTAGAGGCTACACGTTTACTCCAGACCTGTCGATAACGTTACGTTATTGCTTTGACAGCCCTCGCCGTAAACTGAGAACTGGTGCAGCTAGCTCAACATTATTTTACAAGGTAATATTCCAGGCATTCTGACTTGATGCTAAATATGTAAGTAATTGGTCTCGCTGAAAGCGGGTCATCAGATAACGATTTTGAGCGGTGTTAACGTTAATTCGGGGCCTTGTGAACTTGTCGCTTAGCTAGCTAGCTGTATCCTACATGGGGTGGGTCGAACAATAGTACGTTAGCTGTCTGGCTTTACAACTAGCAAACCAAGCGATAGAAAACCCACCCTAATCGCAAGTCAACCCATCTCAGTCGTAAACATTTCAGTGTCTGGAATAAATATTGTTGGCAAGATTGCTTCTGGGATGCTAGCTTGTGATCTATAACATTGCTTTTATGTGCGCAAAGTGTAACTGAACGTTAGCCTAATAATTCGTCTGACATTAGCCGGAGATGGATTTCGTCAAACGTTACTTTTTTAGAACTTACAGGGTTAGCTAGCTAGTCAGATATTCCTTGCCTTGCTAGAAATATTGTATGTATCTGTGCTCGTCTTAAATCATTAGCCCACGTTTCTCATGTAACCACGTTAGATACAAATCATTAGGTGCATCGTAGGGTGTAATGCTAACGCAGCCATGTGGATCAGCGAGAGTAGCAGCTATTTGCCAGCAAATTGCCCTTTTGCTTTGTTGGCGAAAGCAAATAACGATGTAGTAACAGCCTAGGCTAGCATTTTCTTAAGCAATAATGTTAAGCAACAGCGATTCGACTACGTCTGTTCGCCAGGACCAGGTTACGTCGCTGGTTAGCTGTATGGAATGGGGTGTGGTGGGGAACAAGAACACATCCGCATTTTTCATAGCACGGTAGTGCCACCCCTGGTACACTCGCGTGGACGAAACGGACTGAGCAAGCAAGCCCCCTCCTGAAGTAATTTTAGTGATTTTGGTATCTTCTCAAAGTTTGCGAGTAGTAGAAATGGGGAATTATACCGACAATTAGACGCAATGTATTTTTGTGTCTTCATGCTAATGGAAGAATATTTTGTTCATTTAATGTATCGTTTATTGTTTATTGACTTTTTTTCAAAGTCTAGTCATCGGCCCGATCATTTGTTTTAGTTGGATTTCTTAGTCAGCAAGCCAACATGATTGTATTTGGAAGTGATCATTGTGCGTTGTGTGATGTTAGGGTCTGCATCACTTTAACACGTTAGTTATGATCCATCAATAAACTCCAGCTGTCATCTCTTCTGCTGAGCAAAGTGTCCCCTGAATACCCACACATATCCAGTCCTCTGTGTCCTAACCCAAATCCTCAAATTGAGTCATTCATTGGCATGTGTTATACAGTGTGGTTTCACTTTCGATTTTGAAAGGTAATTTGACATTGTCTAGATATCCTTACTGGTGATAACTCTGACATCCTCATCAAAAGGTTTAGCTGCAAAAGTAACAAAAAGGTGTTAGTATAAGGACCTTGCTGTACTGTTTTGTGTATTTTTAGGCTGTACTACAAAACTGCAAATGTTTTGCCTACCTCATGAACCTATGCAGTGGTAGCCTACCAGTTAGCATTACCAGTTGACGGCTCTCTTAACTGCTGTGTGTGTTTGTGACTTTAGTCGTGTGCAGCCATGGACAAGAGCGAGTTGGTACAGAAGGCCAAGCTGGCCGAGCAGGCGGAGCGCTACGATGACATGGCGGCCGCCATGAAGGCCGTGACGGAGGAGGGCAACGAGTTGTCCAACGAGGAGCGCAACCTGCTGTCGGTGGCCTACAAGAACGTGGTGGGCGCGCGCCGTTCCTCATGGAGGGTGGTCTCCAGCATCGAGCAAAAGACTGAAGGCAGCGACAAGAAGCAGCAAATGGCCAAAGAGTACCGGGAAAAGATTGAGAAGGAACTGAAGGACATCTGCACTGACGTGCTAGTGAGTATGACTGCTGGATTGAGGGGGGGATAGACAGGTGTGAAGGGGGGGGTCCTCCGGATCTCCTGCGTGGTCATTGGGTTGAGTAGCGCTGTAGTGCTGCGTTGCTGATGTACTCACACTGCAGGGGTAACCTTATAAACCTCTCATGAGTGTGCGCCGTGTGTCTGCTGAAGGCTGGCTGACAGTAATCCAGATCAGTATCTCCTCTGTTTGCTCTAATTACTCAGCGTGAGCAGGGCCCTCCTTGGGCCCAGCTCATTACTGTCGCCCTGATCCCATTAGTTCCACACACACACACGTACACACACACACACACACACACGGGTGTCCTCACTTGGGGACAGGTGTCGCAGGTGACTGCTTCTGGCGTAGTGCACAAAGCTCGGATTTGCCACAGGACTGGCCTGCCTTCGGCCTGCGGAGAGCAGTGAAACCATTGACCTCATGTGTGAACTCTCTGAGTAGTGCCTTTGAGCAATGGTAGGTGATGTGTCCCACTTCCCTCTTCATTGATGTCGTCGGCGTAGTACCTTTTAGCTGTTCTCCCCATTATACTGTGTGACTGGCCAGTGTGTAGCTCCTACTGGCTGGATTGGCAACTTAGTGATTATTGAAAAATCCTAGAATTGCTTTAAAAAGCTTAAAATGTTTACCATGTTGTAAGTCGCTTTGGTTAGAAAGCTTCAGCCTAATGTAATGTATTGAATAGCAGCTTCATGCAGCTTTTATGGGACTACATAATGTCTTCTTCTCACCAGAGTGCTATTGGCTGCAGATTTGATGTTCACACCCTAATTATATGTATGGTCCAATTGGGATGGAGAGGCAATATGTTTGTGTCCAGGGCTCACACTCTCTAGACACATCCTAATAGGCGGTGCGTTTCTCAGCAGTGCGTCAGTCTTCCATAGCCCCATCACATGAGTCCTCAGAGCCAGGAAGTGGAGGCGGGAGGTAACCAGGCATGGAGACGAGGGCCGCACTGGCTGTGGAGTTGGCGCCGGTGATGAGGACTCACCCACAGGGTGACTCAGTCCAGAGCTGCAGCCGGCTGCTTCCTCACAAAGACGAGGGCGAGGAGGAGAAGGAGGAGTAGCTCCCTCGCCCCTCTGTCCTCCTCCCCCGCACACGCCTGCCTGCCCGCGCGCCTGCCCTTGCCAGTCCCACCAGGCTGGTTCCACTACGGGGCAGAGCGTGGAGCCCCACACCATCCAAATGGGCAAAGTCTGTGTGCTCGACACAGGCCTGAGGGCAATCAAAGACGCGAGGTCCGAAATAGTCACATATGTTTCAGTCCCATCAGATCCACAATGAAAGGCCAGAAATGGGAGCGAGTGACTAAGAGAAACAGACGAGCTAATGTGTCATGGACGTGAGGTGAATGGGTCTCTCAAGCAATGGCCACTCGGGATGGAGTATTTGTTTGTAGTACCATACACCAACCAGGTCTCATTGCTTAAAACAGAGAGGTGCACACTCGCACGGTGCTGTTGTGTAATCCTGCTCGTGCACGGTGTCAGGGAAAGAGGCCATTGTCAGATAGGCTCTACGGTGGCCCAAGTCCCATTTCCAAGACTTAATCTGATTCCCTCTCGGTTCACCTCTCCGATACCCCTGTAGAGGGAAGTGGAGAAGGGTTGTGTGTGTGTGTCTTGAGTGTGTCTGAGCAAGTAAGAAAGAAACGGTGAGCGTCAGAACAGCCATCAGATCATCAGATGCACTCCCCGGTAGAGGGAATGCAGCCAGTCCACCGGTGACTCCACACTTGCTCACCACCTCTCGCTCAGGAACAGCTTGTCCTTCAGCACACACACACTCGCACACCTCATCGGCCTGCCAGAGTCTGGGCTGGGAGGTGGGGGGCAGGGTCTCTAGAGCATGTGTTGTTCTCAGCCTCAGGCACCCTGGGATGGGTGACATCACCATAGGGGCCAGGGTGTGATTTGAGTCACAAGGATGTGTGTGTGTGTGTGTGTGTGTGTGTGTGTGTGTGTGTGTGTGTGTGTGTGTGTGTGTGTGTGTGTGTGTGTGTGTGTGTGTGTGTGTGTGTGTGTGTGTGTGTGTGTGTGTGTGTGTGTGTGTGTGTGTGTGTGTGTGTGTGTGTGTGTGTGTGTGTGTGCACTAGCTATTTGAGCTCCATGCCCACTGAAGATGTCCCCACTGCTCAGAGCTGTGTGATCATCTCTCTGTTTCAGTGACACCTGTCTTGTCTTTTCCCCCATCTTGACGTGATTCCAGTTGCTCCTTGGCTGGTTCACAGTGACACCCAGCCCGTTTATTTTTTTTTCTTCTCTTGTCTGTCCTGGTTGATGGACTGGGAACTGTGTGTGCGCGCGCGCGTACGCCTCTCGCGGCAGCGGCCTCTCCGGTCTGCTCCAGTGCTGGAACTGGGTTGGTCGAAACGCGTGTGCACTGGGTCAGATGGTCTGCAGGCAGGTGTGATGTAATACCTCTGTGGCGGTGGCAAGGGCATCGGAGAGTGCCCTCCTCCCCTCCCCTCCCCTCCCCTCCCCCCTCCCTCCCTCTTGCAGCGTTGGCGGCATGGCCTACTCGTCGGCCGCATCCCACTGTGCCGCGGTGCTGGCAGCGAGCAGCCGAGCGGAGCTGCAAATGAGAGGTGAGCGAGGGGAGCGTGCGTACGTGCGCGAGAGAGAGAGAGTGGGGAGCGAGCAAGTGAGCGTGTGCATTGACCTACTTCCCATGTGCCAGCTTGTGCTCTGGTGCATTTTCTCTCCCTCCATCCATCCCCGTCTCCACATCGTCGTCCTGTCTTTCTTTTGGTCTCTCGCGCTCTTTCTCTGAGAATCCCGAGGTGGGATGCTACATGATCTTTGTTGCTGGTAGCCTCAAACAAGCCTCAGGGCTTTCAAAGGGAGGCTCTTGATGTTTTTGGTCTGTGTGTGTGTGTGTGTGACGGCTGACACCGTCCCTTTTCACAAGGACAGAGGAGGATTTTTATTTTTTTTTCACCCCAAGCCTGCTCCTTGAGCCGGCCCTGGCTGGCTCTCCTCAGCAGTGTTGGTGTCCGTGCTGTTGTAGTTCTGTCACGGGCTCTGCATAGATCCTCCCCCGCCGCAGACGCCATGGCAACCCACGCCCTACCCTTGCCAGTGACCCGGCTGAAAGCAACAGGCGTGGCTCTGTTTGTTTTTCTAACTGATTTGCTGACTTCCTCCTTCCTTCTCACTTTCTTTCAACCATATTCCCTCACTCCCACACTCACTCATTCACACTCACACTCTGTGTCTCTTGCTCACACCCAGAGATATATACACACACACACACACCACACACACACTCTTGCACACACTCACAAGCTCTCTGTGCTCTGTTTGCAGGACCTGCTGGACAAGTTCCTCATCCCCAAGGCCACTCCCGCCGAGAGTAAAGTCTTCTACCTGAAGATGAAGGGGGATTACTACCGTTACCTGGCAGAGGTGGCTCTGGGCGAGGAGAAGGCCTGTGAGTTACTCCCACTCTCTCTGGCACACACATACACACCAATCATGTATTTAAGTACACACAGAGAGAGCAAGCAGACTCTACTTCCCTTTATTTTGTCACACATCTATTTCCCTAGTGTTTCCCACAGAATGGAATTCTATTTGTGGTGGTAGGTGAAAATAAAAAGGTGGAGGGAGGGGAGAGGGGTGTCAATAAAATGAATGTCCTATACTTGGCCTGCATGAGGCCATCCTTCAAAATATCCTTGTTTGTAGTAACAGCCAAAATGGGTCGGTAGGTAGGTCTTCAAACAGTGACTTAAAGGGACACTTCACCGATTAGCATTAAGCTTTGTATCTTTAGAAAACCAGTCATGTTTTTTGAATGGCCGTGCATCATTCCCTCAGTTTGCCTTGAGATGGGAGAAATACAGATTTCAATGAAACCCATGAATAGGACTTCCTGCTTTCAATGATGTAAAATGATGATTTTTACATCATTGAAAGCAGGAAGTCCAACATTGAAATCCGTATTTCTCCCATCTCAAGGCAAACTGAGGGAATGATGCACGACCATTCAAAAACATGACTGGTTTTCTAAAGATACAAAGCTTAATGCTAATCGGTGAAGTGTCCCTTTAAGGCGCACCATTGAAAACCTCATTCTGATGCAGGTTATATAGACCACAAACAATTTGAAACCTTTGTCAAAAAACACGTCTTGGTGTATTACTATGGTGCCCGACCCAGTATGACTTTGAACGGTGACTAGGGATGGCGAAAACTACAAATTTTCTTGCCCGACCACCGAGGCTCATTAGCCGGTTGAAACCGGTTAACCGATTCGTTTAAAATAAATTATGCTATTTGAAATAACAGCCACGCAATTTCCCAACTCTCATCTCTCTGTCCCACGCTCATACACACAGCCCTGGCGCCGCCCTTTCACTTTTTAAAATCCTACTGCGCCAAACATGAGTCCTGCAAACCAAGGAGCTTGTAAGTGGAGGACAAATGGTTCCTTTGCTCCGAAAATGGTTTGGGTACAAGGTGATCGCGTTGCAAATAAAGGCGTTTGTCTAGCGTTAGAAGCTCATTTGAAGCTGAAATGGCCGCGGCTCACTTATGAAAATGACAGCTCCGAAGAGACGCAGCTTAGTTTGAGGAAGTGCTAACAATAATAACGAAAGATGATCATTACCTTATCTGTTACCATTGATGACCCTTCCTGAAATGTAGATGTAATGTCTTTCCAAATCTAAGCCCATCTTATGTCGAAAGTTGCCTAGACTGCAACACTATAAAACCAATGGATAAAACAGCGCATTTCCAGATTGCAAAAGACGCACCGGCCACCGCTGTGACCTCGTGCCAAATGTTTTTATTGGTTTATTACGTAGCCTAGCCTACAAGCAGGCGTTATGAAAAATTGAGTGTGAGGGATAATTGGATAACTTCACGCAAAAAAAAGATCTTCTTGGAATGAAATGGCTAGCTGTAGTAGCGTTTAGTCCACTGTCTTTAGCCTAATTTAAAGATGGCTCTTTTTTTTTTTTTTTTTTTTTAAACCGACTAGCGACAACTTTGGTCGGCTAACGTGGATACGGTCAACCATTGGTCAAACAGTCACCGGTTAACATCCCTAACGGTGACCGCATTTTCTTTACTTAAGCCGTAGACAAGTGCGAACCATTGACAGTGAATGAAAAAAAGAGAACATATGGGCCATAGTGTGACATGCGTAAATCAATCCTGTAAACATAATCATAGATCATGGCACCACAGGGTTTTATTTTAAAGAAAGAAAAGAACATAGCCTTTTGTTTGTATGTAGGCAATTTATATTCACAAATATAATGAATATTATTCTATTGCATTTATTTTGATTGTGATATTAAGATTAAAAACAAAATCGGTCGTCTTAACACAAGTTTACAACCAGCAAGTCAGTTTGACTAAAAGGAAAAGAGATACATATATTTGGGTCAGTCCTAAATTGACTGGGTCGGTCGGTTTATGGCAAATTGTATAAGATATAAAGATCGCCTTTGTCGATAATGACAAGTAGCTGTGTAACGTTATAGCGTGCTCACCTCGACAACCCAACAGTAACATAACGTTTCTTATATGCTTGCATATAACTTAATGAAGAGTTCTACTACTTGACCAATTGACTACGTTGTGATAAGAACTTAGCTGAGTTAACTTGAATGCTACAGTTTTTTTCAAAATTGTGCAGTGTGGTTATGACGCCAACTGAATTTTAATCACGATTTAGGAGAGGGAGAACGAGAGAGAGAGACTCTACAATGAAAGGATTTCATCCCATTTAAATAGTACAATGTAGAAAATCATTGTGTGGTGCTCAGTGTTGATCTAAGTCAATGTATGTGAAACACTGATTTCCCCATGAGTCATACACACAGTGAAGGAAGAGGGGGCTTAACGAAGTGACGACGCCTTTCAACAGATGTCTCTGGACTTTATCACTTGTGTCTTGTGGACAAACACACAGACCTGCTTCCTCTTCTCGTTGTTCACACATGCACGTCCTTTCCGGTGCGGTGGACGTCCTGCTGTTGTTTTTGCCCCGGCGTGAGGTCAGTGGGGTCTCGTGCTTCCCCCAGCGGTTGTTCCTCTGGTCAGGGAGAGGAGCCCAGGGTTCCTGTTCGGACACAGAGCCGGCCTCCCAGAGAGGAAGTAGGCAAGCGGCCACTCAGTTCTGTGGGGATGTGGGGCTATTTGTGGTTCCATTCATAAAACTTTTCACGCTGCCGGTGACTCACCCAACCGGCCCCTCCACGAGAACACACACACACACACACACACACACATACACACACACACACACACACACACATACACATACACACACACACATACACAAGCGCATTTATATGTGCCCACAGAAACGTGTTAAACAATGCAAATCAAGCACATAAATGCCTCTGTAAACAACCAAACTGTGAAATAACATTCAAATAGTGAGGTGATGACTGATGTGTGTGTCAGTGTGAAAACGATTGAGTGTGCGATACGTATGTGTGTTACCACTGGTGCGTTGCACAAGTGTGGACCTGTCTGGCCCCCCGTTCGTTCCGAGGGTCGAGCGACAGGAAGAAGCTTGTAAGCCGTCTTCCTGTGCCAAAGCCAGGCGAGGTGTGGTGGCCGGATGTGGGTTTTTCTATGTGTGTATGCTCGTGGTCATTTTTGTGTGCATAGTAGTAGCAGGTGTAGGCCTGTGCCTTCTCTTGTGTAGATGTGTAAGCACTGACGCTAATACACACACATTGACTGTAAACCACGCCCTGCCTGTGAGTCTGTACCAGGCTTCCGAGCCAAATGAAACTCCTTCCCGGAGCCATAAGTGCCAAGCCCGAGCCCAGCCCACTTCCGTGGTAGAAACCTCACATTGGGGCGGGGTGGTTTGGTAGCCACAGAGACGGAGCTCACTAATAAGCAACGTGCTTAAGAAGGAAGTCCCACATTATTGTGGGATGTACCCGCTTTTAACAAGGTGTATGCACATGGTCCACGGTCCATTGGTCGTGCACATCCTTGAAAACAAACTCGCACATACATGAGATGCAATATTCACATGAGCGTTAGGGGCGATAGTGTAGGCGCAGTACATGACTGTACATGACTCTAGATGAGCGACGAATTGAAGCAAGGTTTCGCTCACAACGGAACCGGTTCTGTATGTGAAGACAAGTATATCCCTGGCATATACAATAACATGTACAAAACACGGGTCGGTGGTAGTGTAGTGGTTAAGGAGCTGGGCTAGCATGTAGTAGCCTGAAAGTTGTTGGTTCAGTTCCCGGGTTCCACCATTGTGCACTTGAGCAAGGCACCCAAGTTGCTCTGGAACAATATAGTTGACATATGCAAGTCACTATGGACAATAGTGTCTGCTAAATGAATAAACGTAAATGTAAATATACTGATGTCTGTATTTAGCTTTTGCGCTGGTCTGTTATACAAATTCCTTGCCATTTTATCTAAATTGAATTTAAAATGTCCTTGTGTTAAATTAAAGTTTCATAGAACCTTTAGACACTAACTGTTTGTCAGTCATTTTACGTCTGAGTAAATGAACCTAGTTCAGCCCCTGAAGTTGTGGTGTGTAAACAGGCCTCAACAGAGAGGGCTTCTGGCAAGTGGCTCTCCATGGCTCTCTCCCCCCCCCCCACCCCTCTCAGCGTTTTTTGGGCTGTTGGCTGGAGGCCGCAGCGCTGTGGAGATGGAGCGGGCTGCAGTGTGCCATGTGGCCTTGTTTGGCATGAGGAGGAACAATGGCAGGAGGAAGCTCACAGGCAGCTCACAGACTAGAGGAAGTTCCAACCGGCAGAGGCCCTTTTGTGTGGAACAGACAGGCCATTGTTCCCCCCCAGAGAGAGGAAAGAGAAGACATGAGCTCTCTCTCTCTCTCTCTCTCTCTCTCTCTCTCTCTCTCTCTCTCTCTCTCTCTCTCTCTCTCTCTCTCTCTCTCTCTCTCTCTCTCTCTCTCTCTCTCTCTCTCTCTCTCTCTCTCTCTCTCTCTCTCTCTCTCTCTCTCTCTCTCTCTCTCTCCTCTCTCCTCTTTTATTGTTATTCTCTGTAGTTTTGTCAGTAGCGTCCTACCCCCTTGCCACTGTCCCTTTCACACACCCACCCTTGAACTGTCGGTTCATGGTTCACACAAATGTTCAGTTTCCAGCCATTGCCTGGGCTCTGAATGAAGGTTTATTGTTACTCTGTCTGTAGTACAGTTGTCTGTGGTTGACCTGTTGGTTGAATTGGATGTTCACCTTAAAACCAGTTAATGGCAAATGAAACATGCTTCATCCGCCGATGTGTGGAACAGCATTTCTGCTTGGGAAAAAGGTGGTGCCGGTCTGTGTGACGGAGGTTTCAATTTCCAAGACAATTTGGTGAAATAAATTTGTAACGACCTTAAAGAGACACTTCACCGATTAGCATTAAGCTTTGTATCTTTAGAAAACCAGTCATGTTTTTGAATGGTCGTGCATCATTCCCTCAGTTTGCCTTGAGATGGGAGAAATACGGATTTCAATGAGACCCATGAATAGGACTTCCTGCTTTCAATGATGTAAAATGATGGGAATAATGCATGACTATTCAAAAACATGACTGGTTTTCTAAAGATACAATGCTTAATACTAATCGGTGAAGTGTTCCTTTAAAACAACAATAGTTAGGGTATGTATAGAATGACCACATATGTACCAGGCACAAAATAAATGTTGTCAGACTCTAGTGCATAACATGAAGTGCGAAAATAAATAGCTTTGGGCTTGAAAAGGCTGCTCAACCCAAGCCTACGTGGTAGCACATTTTATATAGCTTACAATATAGCGTGGTAACACGTAGGCCTAAATTCCCTTTAGCTTTAGACCTAGACTTAGGTCTACATATTGCTAAATTTTACTTTTACACTCCCAGTGATATGCGCAGCTGTCGCCTTGCGTTTATGCTGAACCCCCCCCCCCCCCGTTCGTATTGGTTTCTTTTCTGCTGCTGTGGTCTTCAGACTTTATCTCAGATCAGACTCTTCAGACTCATCGTAGTCATTGTCGTTAGACTTGCTTGAAAAAAAAAAAAAAAAAGAAAATTCATTTAAAATAGAAGGGTAGTATAGAACACTTGTTTTAGTGCATATTTAATATGAATTACCGGACAACAGAAACCCTGCTGTGAAAGAGGCTGGATTTTGTGTTAACCTCCTCCGCGGTGTCTGTCTGTGTTCCCCCAGCCATCATCTCCAACTCGCAGGAGGCCTACAAAGATGCGTTTGACATCAGCAAGACAGAGATGCAGCCGACCCACCCCATCCGCCTGGGCCTGGCCCTCAACTTCTCCGTCTTCTACTACGAGATCCTCAACTCGCCCGAGCAGGCATGCAAACTGGCCAAGACGGTACGAGAGTAATGTCCATCATAGACAGACAGAGATTTACATGTATTGATGTAGCATGTTTGTAACATGTGGGTGGGCAATGGGTCTAGATGATTGTTGTTCTGGCACGTTTCCTCTAATATTGAGCATTTGTTGTTCCTGGACTATTTCAGTATCCAATGCAATACAATCCAATCCAATCCAATTAGAACACATGGATGTGGTTATGTGGTTGCCCAGCAACATTGCTGAAAAAAGTTGCTGCATTTATACCTATATAGAGCGTGGGAGACCGAGACAGTCAGAGAGTGAGAGAGAAAGACCGCCACAGGCAGTGAGAGACCCACACATGTATAGAGTGCAAGGAGGAGAGACGGAGACAAAGAGGACACAAGAGGCCGAGACTGAGGACAGATGTCCGGAGAAGAGAGGACAACGGGGGAAAAACCTTGCGACCAGAGTGTGAGAAATGTGAAGCCTGAGCAAACATGGCGCCTCACCTCCTTTCTTGTGTCTGTTCTCCAGGCTTTTGACGAGGCCATCGCAGAGCTCGACTCGCTGAACGAAGAGTCGTACAAAGACAGCACGTTGATCATGCAGCTACTGCGAGACAACCTCACAGTGAGTATGAGAGTCCCGAGTGTACCCCATGGTCTTGTGGGAGACGTTTGCCACTGCCGGCGTGCATGTGGCCTGAAAAAAACATGAAATGCCTGTAGAAGTGTGCAATACACAGGCGCTAAAGTCCCTGGTATTTCTGGCACATCTTGATTTGATCTGGTGGTATGTGTTTATTCATAGATGATCTGGCTCTTAATGAGGATTAGGCTTAGATTTAGCATTGTTCATTTAGAGTCTTTGTTGACAGCAACAGGCTTTACGTACAGTGTTCGGTAGGATGAGAGGAAATCATGCTCTGTGCTTTGATTGGCTGCCTCTCACCCGTCCATTGTCTGCCTCTCTCTTCTTCCAGCTGTGGACCTCAGACAACCAGGGAGATGGCGAGGACACTGAGGAGGGCCGAGAAAACTGAATCTCAACCTGTCCCGTGACGGACCAACCCCCCACCCCACCTCAACCCGAACCCGAATCCTAATCCTAACCCTTACCCCATCCCGACCTACCCTCGCACTCCAACCCCTTTCGTCCTCCTTACCCCCCCCCCCGAACCTGTCGTCGTTGTCGTCCTGGCGCACCATCAACACTGAGACCACCTCATTGTCCAGCTTCAGTCTCTCTTAGCTCTCTACCCCCCTCCCCTCCCCAACCCCCCCTTGCCGTCTCTCTGTTCCCTACTTTTCTAGTCATTGTGGGCTTTTCCCTCTGGGGTCTGTGTGTCCGTGGGGAGGGGGTGGGGTGGGTGGATACAAGGGTGGGGTGGAAGGGTGGGGGCGCAAATGGAAAGGGTGGGGTGGGGAGGGGCTTGTTAGCTCTTGAACCTGGCTGTGTGTGCATGGGTGTGTGCGCGCACGACGTGCACAACAGAGAGGGTGCGTGTCGGGAGCTTCAGACTTGGGCAGCAGGATGAGTGAAAGTGTGTGGGCACAAAAAGGTTCTTGGCGTATGAGGGTTGAGGGGAACCCATCCAGCGCACTGCCAACTCCTGCTGCCCTCCGTGCCATCGTCATCACTGCCTAAGACCCAGAGCTGTCTCTTCCCCCCCCCCCCCCCCTTCTTTCTCTCTCCCTCCCTCTCTTGGGGCCGATGGGTTGACCGAAGCCCTACCACTATCAGCCATGCGGGAAAACAGTTCAGGACAGCAGCAGTGGGTTGGCCTAGCACCGGGAGGTTAAAGGTCGAATGCAATGTGCGCCCCCTCGCTCTCCTGCCCCTCCCTCTGAAAAAGCACATACTGTATCACAATAGCGCTTGGCAGAGGGCAAACAAAACAAAATACACAAACAGAGAGAAAAAGGTTACATTCCATTTACGGTCACTTGCTCAAGGGTTTTTTTTTTTTTTTTTTTTTCCTTTTGTTTTGTTATCATATTTGCCATCTTGAGTGGCTTGCAAATAATAATATTAAGGAAAAACAAAAACTTTTTTTCTTTTTCAAATGGTTAATTCAATTACGAGGTATGGTTGACCTAAGAACAAAGAGAGAGCCTAGTGGGCTATAGCTTGGCAGAACTGTTCACAGTGCTGTACAATCGGAGCAGTGGGAAGCCCCTATGTGCTTAATCCAATTACTGCTTCCTCCCCCCAATTAAGTTTTGTTTTACTGTTTAATTTTATAAACTGCCTTTTATTTCCTTTGATATTTGGTATTTGGAATTTCTGATAAAAGTTGCAGATAGTAAGAGAGTGCGTTTGCTGTTGGGCTGGCTAGCTTGTCTCATGTCTTTGGAATTTTTCATACGGAAACACCCAAGCATACATGTTATTTGGAGGGAAATTATGTAATTTCATGTAAGTGGAATTAAAAAAATAATAATTTAAATTGAATTGTGTTTGCTTGTTTTTTATTATTATTATGTAGCTCAGCCGTTGAGATGGCATATTTCAGGGTTCCCACATTCATGGAAAAGTTATGGAATTGTAAAATCCCAGGCAGAAATCATGGAATTCAGTCAATTTAATGAAAGTCATAACATTTTAATTTGTCATACCTAGGACTTTGTTAGACACCCTTTATTGGGGCATGTACACCTGTACAATCTCAAGTTCAGGGTCAACTAGTTATTGTATTTAGCAGCAAAATGTTATTTAGATGATAGTGGGAAAAGAAAGGAATGTTGTCAAATCTGCAAAGTCAAAGCACGAGATATGAAAGGAGCAGTGCATAGCCCATCCGTTCACTTTTTTAATGGAGCAGGATGGTCTATTGGCATGCAACACAGAATCACAGTATTACCAGACCAGGTAGGCCTCTGATAATGATCAATATGGCCTATACGAATGTACATTTTAATGAATATACAGTACTTTATGATTTAGGCAAATCTTCATTCCAGACTCAGTGTACCAAAGGCTATATGAGGGCATTAGAGATCTTTCATGAAAGCTAAAAGTGTCACATGTCCTAATTCAAAGGTAGGCTGTTATGGTGATGAAAATGGTATGAGAGCCCAGAGTAGGGCCGATTGCATAACTATACCACTTGTGTGTGTGTATGGTTATCATTCTAAAGTGCAAATTAGTTAATGCTACAACATGAAAAAAATCTTCAGATAGAAATAGGTGAGGGAAATCTTTTAATTTATTCTGAAAGTGCACCAGATTGATGCTTTTAAACTTTTACGATATGCAAACTTTTCTTCCAGGGGAGTATGCCACAAGACCACCTTAAATGGGGAAGTAATGTGCCCTAGTGTAGTTTAGGTCTAGTGGCACCCCTGGAGCATACAACAACTCACATGATGGTTTCCTTCATATACAGCATAAAACACCTTGTATTCAATCTTGTACATAATTGGCTCCAAACTGTGGCGTTCATTAAGCAAAGTTGTATTTGTAGGCTGTTAAAAGTCATGCGAATTTCATTCAAGGTCATTTAAAAGTCATGGAAAGTTTTTTGAAATTGTCAGTGAAGATGGGTGGGATCCCTGATATTTTGAGACCGTGGAATTGTGTAATACTCTGACTTTACACACAAGTGTTGCAGACTCAATGAACATGTTCACCTGGTGATTCAGGTGAGATAACACAGAGTCCACTCATTAAACACAATTATCAAAGGGAAGACCAATTAGTTGGCAACTCTATCCTTCTAGTCCTGCTCCCTCTGGTGGTTATTGCAGTCATAGCATCTTATTTATTAGTCGTGGTTGTAAGACCTCTCAGGCTGCTTTTCTTAGATAATGAATTGTATCCCATGTGTTTCCAGGGATAAACCCACTGATGCCTGTATTCCCTAAATATGAACTGAAGACTCAGGAATATCAGAGCAAAGCATACAGCTAAGCAGCAGTTGTCTACACACAAATCTTACACACTGGTTATTGAGTGTATTTTAGAAATGTACAAATGTTTACAAAACATGGGGTGGGGGGTTAGCTCTACCACCATTTTAACACAGTTCTACTTACTCATTTGTCTAACATTATAGACAAAGGTGTTTCTATCAATTGTAAACTCTAGCTCTAAATTTCAAATAACTGAAGAATAAAAGAATATATAGTCCTATTAAATATTGCTGTCTTAAGCCTGTCTTCACTTTTTGGTCCCAACCCTATGGATTACATTATCATATGCTTGGCTAAATTTATGTTTTTGTTGTGATAAGATTTTAAAAATTCACTAATTTGTTCACTTTTAGTCCTGCTCAGCACAAGTTCGTTTGTCATAACTGCTGTACCCAACAGAGGGAGCCAGGTGATTATCTAATGATATAGAAGTCCAAAATGGCATCTTCCTCCCTCTCTCCAAGACATGCAGGCCTCTTCCCACTCATCTCACACACTCCATACAAACACTAATGCATAGCCTCAGAATCAACATCCATGTCCTGATTGATCTATTGATCAGTAGCCATTTAAAACATTACACTTGGACAGGTGTATGAATAAAACATTTATTTTTGCTTACAAAACAAATATTTTTGAAAGTCTCAAGTAACATAGATACACGACTTAAAATAAACAGGGTTATGGATTGTCTGAATTAATCATGCAGTGATGTCTGTCTTTAAAAAAAGAATTTAAAAAAATCACAATCACACAAAGATTACTGAGCCAGGCTCATGCTTACGTACCACAATGAAATAAAAGAAAAGCAGTTAGCAGTTAAACTACATTTTGAATAATTATCATATTACTTATGACTAAGATTCATAATATTTACACTATCTATTGCCAGATGAGATGGTCAAAACCTAGAAATGTCAACTGAAAATTCCACATCCTTGTTGATCAGCCATGTCCAAAAAAAGATTTTAGCTGCTTATTGCTTAAGCTGATTCTCCAATGTCTTTGGACTTGCAAGGAATCAAAGACCAACCACTAGCCTCAATCATATCCATTTACTTGACACAGAGTTAAAAGTGAAAAGTAGAGCTATATATGATGAACAAAAAAAGAAAAACCTCAACAAAAAACATAGCATGTAACAAGGACGTGCCCATGGCAGACATGCAATCCATCGAGTGTGGAACAGAGGGGTATTCCAAGTATGTGGTTTAGTGACAAACCTGGGTAAGTTACTTGGAATTACCGTACCCAGTTTTTTGCATGTAGGCCTACTTGGAATAATAACCCTCTGGTCTGGTAACCTCTAATTAAGAGCTGAGATGATCTCATACTCCCTTCAAACAAAAGGAGTGGTTCATAGTGTGAGGATGAGGGAGGAAAAAGCCATCAGAACAAGGGAGAGAGGCAACCTCGAGTGCTCGGCATGGTTACACAGACTTCCTTCGCAGCACACGGAGCTTGTGTAGATGTTGGGCAGGACCACCTGGGATTGGGACGTCCCACATAATTTCTCCGAGGCACATCCTTTCAGTGTCATGGTGGTGCCATCAGTGATTACTGTGGTCATATATGCAAACAGAGAGAGAGAGAGAGAAACCATAGCAATTACAGTACAGGCATCTGGCTAACAATAACAAATCAGTGAACGAAAGCTTTTGTAATTAATTAAAGACACACCTCTTGATTTGATACAGCGATTTTCATCTCCTAAACAGTCCACTGTGGATGAACAATGTTCTCCTGTACAGGTAAAACACTTCTGGCCATTTTTTGAGCTGACGAGTGGTCTATCTAGAAGAAATTTACAACAAATTATAAATTGGGGGAAAAAATACTGGTAACACCAGTGATAACTCTTCCATTGAGGAAGACGTAAAGGAACACCAGTGACTCACAGAAATTACATGTACAACTTTAGATAAATGTACAATTTAAAAATATATATATAATATTAAGTATTAAATATTGTCAAATATTAAGTAGAAATATAAATATTAAGATGTTTCTGTAGAATGACCCAAGTGCCTGTTTTCTCCAAGTCTACAAGTTATAAAACCCAGTCTTATTTGACTCGTATGTATTCATGTTCTTATTCATCATGTGTGAACTGACTGATGTGTACTCACCTGGCATGTCCTGAGCATTGCACAGGTCAGTCCCACAGCACTCACTGTCATAGCTTGACGCTACCATCCCATAATTGATTGACCCGGAGGGGCAATGTCCTGGTGCTGAGCAGTACTTCAAGTTGATATGATTGACTTTCATGCCCTCTGTGAGTATAAGGCAAGAGAAAAGTCAAAGTGGTGGAAAGAGAGGGCAAAAACGGAAGAGAGGTATTTTGGTTCCTTCAGACAGGAGGACTCCAAGCCGCTGCATGCTCACCAGTGTAGGTTGTTACTCCCAGGCTCAGGCACTCGCCAGCAGGACAGTCCACCTCAGTGTTGGTGCAGTTCAAAGATGTCTCTGGGATGCACTGCATACACTTTAGGGAATGCACTGAAACATCACAAAACATGCTGTTTGTGATGACGGAAAGCATTTTTTTTTTTTTAAGTATATTTTTTGGGCCTTTATTGACAGTGACAGTGGAGAAAGACAGTAAGTGAATGGGAGAGAGAGCGGGGATGGGATCCGGAAAGGACCACGGGGCGGGAATCGAACCCGGGTCGCCGGCGTGTGGTGCAGGTGCCCCAGCCAGTTGCGCCACGGCTGGGGCCTTTTTTTTAATCATTATTATTTTTAAAAAACATGCCCTGAGCTTGCAGAAACATTAAATGTAGATGTAGCATTGAGATTATGACAAAACCTCATTGCAGTGAAATACCAGGTTCTAATCAAATGCACGGATCATACTATTAACTGATTAGTTTTCTACAGATACATACTCAATAGTCACATACAATATGTGTGTGTGGTGTATGGTGTATATATACCTCTCCAGAGAAGGGTGCTCATAAAGAAGAGCACAACATGGACATCCATCTTGATCACGGAGATATAACCCAGGTGTGGATGCAGAGACTAATGGTTCCAAAGGGATGTGAGGCCAAGAAGACCGTGTTCCTGAGGTCAACCAGGGCTACCCACTCACCTCAATTCAAAAGTAATCCAAAACACCTCACAGTACCAATGAATATTCACACATCAAGCCTCTCCACTCCAAAGCAAAGCCCAACTCACGGTTTTGTAGTTGTTAGACTGAACCCCGTGCTGTGAAAAGAATAGCCTGACCAGTCCGTCCAGTTGACTTGCCTGTAGTGATATAACACTAGTTGTGTGATATGACTCACAGGAGTTCGGGAAGAGTAGATAAGGAAGAACATGTAACTCGAGTCCATCCTATTGTAAAACACTTCTGTGGAGAAAACACTATGAATGCAAAAGACCCCCCTAGAAATACACCTGATATACAGGTATCTAGGTCAGTGCAATAGTCCATAATGAGCATGAAATTACATCTCTCAAGAACACAAAGGGTTTGGAAAGGGCTGGAAAGAATTTGGAAGTTAAAAAAAATAAAAGCGAAAGGTACAAAAGCAAGTTATGAAAATAAAGGCATTTCTAGTTCTAGTTTAGGCGCCACAAAACAGGCAGACAAAACATGCAGATGATCACGTGTGACATTTGGCTTTATTACATACATATACATAGTCATATGGAGGAACATTTTTGGAGGAATATTGGCTTATGCCAAAAACATGGGCTTCCATCGTGTTACACACTGGTCTGTATGAATCCATAGAACTCAAAACCGAAGTCTTTCAGTTTTTCAGTAAAATAACGAAACGGTCACAAATCTGGCTGTGCAATGAATCACGGGCACTATGCAGTTCATCAACTATAAAGACAACTCTATCTAGAACATCCATTCTGATCAATGATTATGAAAGTCTCCTCATGTCCATGTGATGTCTACAGCCCAGTTCTACTGTTCTCAAAAATCGCCCTAAAAATGATCCCCAACAAAATTAGCATTCACGTTATCATTACAAGTGTTCAGTGTGGATGTTATGCACATTTGAGTGATACTTAAAACTGCTGTTTCTGCCATTCACATTCCTGGTATGAGCATACCTTAATGACGGATTTCTGTGAGCGTTTTTACGTTATGACCTGGGGGGAACATTGCCTTCAGAAAACAAGCTGAAAACAACTTTTCTTCAGTATCTCCCCAACGACTCCCGTGTCAAAAAGTCACTCGTGTCCGGGAGATACTGTGACGCAACTGGCTACAGCACCAACACCACACTCGGGTCCATGGGGACGCGGGTTTGAGTCGGACTCTGATCATTTCCCAGTCCCGCCCCATTGCGGTCTCCCATTCACGTCCCGTCAGCCTCTTCACTGTCCTATTAACAATAGCAAAAAAAAAAAAAAAAGCTAAAAAAAAATGTACTTAAAAAGGTTGCTCATATCTGAATACAACAAACATGACCATTCACCACAACCATAAAACTTCACTGACAAAACAATGGGCAGGTCGAACAGGGGGTGAAGGGGTAATTTGCGGGGCCAGAAAAAAAAAAAAAAAAAAAAAAATTGTGACTGTCTGTTCATTTGCATTCTTTCTTTAATTAAAAAAACGTCATCACATCATTCATAACCTCACTCTCTCATACTTTACACTTTACACACTCAGAATCAGTGTCGCGCAGGTCCCTGCAACCTGATACCCCCCCCCCCCCCCATCCCCCACCCCCCACCCCCCCTTAATGTGATCCGCCACACAATCTCTCTTGCTTGGCCTCTGAAAGCAGACCGGCATGCTCTCCCCGCCCTGCTCTCTCCTCAGCCAACCTGCTGGTGCTGGGAGGCTGTCCAAAACGTCCAGACCTCCAGCTGTGGGTAAGGGCAGAGGCAGGCTGACGGCAGAGGTGGAGGAGCTCGAGCTCGAGCGGTCACTCGTGTCTTCCTGTGGTCGCGGCTTCGGCGGGGGCCACTAAGACAGCAGGCGGCTGTACTCAGAGAGGGCAGAGGACTTCTTCACGCCATCCCAGATCCGTGCCGCGTAGTGGAACCTTTTAGAGGCAGCAGACACAGACACGCACACACACACAAAGAACACAGGTAAGTGCACCAATGACCACACCAAAAACACCACCCATCCACCCAAACAAACCTATCATTCCCAGCCCCCCCCACCAATAAAATAACCAAGTTGTGTCTTTAACTACAAGCTCAAAACGCCCCCTTGTCTGGAGACGTTGCATTGGAAGAGAGAGACTGCACACATCTCTGCCCTCCTTACCAATTCTTCTCTGTGAGGATGGTGTGGGACAGCTGGCTGCGAGACATGGCCAGCACCTGGCTGCGCAGCTTGGCCACGAGTGAGGAGAAGGTGGGGTGGCCCCTGTACCCGGGCAGCAGGGAGAAGAGGGGAGCCCCCCCGGCACCCGACGCCGGACCTGGAAGAGGGGAAGGAGGGACAGACTCAAAGGTAACGCCACAGATGTGCCACTCACTCCAGGTCACTCACAGGTGGGCCATTCAGGTCGCGGTACGTTGTCATGACATTATGTTGTTTCTTTAAGCCCCTTCAGGTGATAAGAGTCATATTCTCTCATCTGATACCTAATACTATGAAACTGACACCAAAGCCCACATCAACTAACCGCCTCAGAGAAGTCGAACCATTCACTCCAATAGTGACTCATTCATTTTGCCAAATGGAAATCCCTCTGGTTAGTTGCTATAGGACAGCTCATACGACCATGTTTGAAAGGAAAAAAAAGTGCTTTCTCTAGTGGATCTTCTGTTCCATCATTAATCCATGAAGGAAATTAATCAATCGATCAATCTGGTGGGATTTACCCACGGGATGTTCCATGAAATAGGAAGTAGGAGGAAGAGAGGGTGGGCAGACACCTACCTGCTCTGGTTAAGGTGTCCTCCCCATCGCTGTCCAGCATGGGCAGGAGGAACAGGTTCACCTCAGTCTCCAGGTAGTCTCGGCCCAGGCCGGGGAAGATGTTACAGTCTAGCATGGACAGGGTGCCTGACAGACACACACACACACACAGACACACACACACACACACACACACACACACACACACACACAAAGGACCTTAGTACCACTCTGACCACAATTCACATGGTTATTATTGACAGTAATCAGAATAATTAGTCATTTGCACAATATGTGAAAGTATTTTGGGGTACTATGTGCCATGTAAATAGCTGAGATTCATTACGACAGATATTGATTCTTTATTACTCATGAGATGTTGCTTCTTAACACGCACACAAGACATTCACTCCACATGTCAACGGTCAGTGGTGTGCTGTGATTTCACCTTTGTACTTGAGATGGGAGTGAGCCATCAGTTTGTCCACGGTCATGTGCATCTTCTTCAGGTTCCGGGGGCAGAACTCCTCCCTCCGAGCCTTGTTCTGAAGGAAAACTGTTCCAAACAAAAAAAAAAACAAGACGGAAAACGGAAAACAAGCACATTTCATGAGGTGGATATAATAGGTTTCCACGCTGAGCAGCTGGGCGAATTCCAATCGCCGGCAGATTGGGCTGGGTTTACCCAGTCTAAAATCGGCCCGGTTTTGACTGTTTTCTTACTTTAAGAGTAGTCGACCAATCGTAATCTTAGCCATCCCACATGAGTGAGTGAGTGAATGTGAGAGTGTGTGTTTTTTGTTTTCGTTGGGAGTGTGTGCCGTTCTCTAACCTATATGGGGGTAATACTCCGAGCCCTCGTCGTTTCCTGAGGATCCAGTGCTGTCGTGGCTAGCGGATGGCGTAGAGGGCTTCAGCATCTCAGCTGTCTGCAGGAACCTGTGAGAGTGATTCAGAGTGCAAGTGAGTGAGTGTGAGAGTGTGCATGAGAGTGAGTGTGAGTGTGAGACTGAGCGTGAGAGTGAGCGAGAAACTCCCGCATCATTCACTTGACCACCCAATCAAGAAACATCATCCTCTGCTTACCAAGTCTGGATAGAGGTAATACAATCATTTTTTGTTGTGTGGATAACATTTACAGTTAAAGCCAGCTACATAGTGTTATATGGCTCATCTTGTGAATGTTCATTTCATTAACACCATCAGAGACACGAAAGAGACAAGACCTGTAAATGTTGATGTCAGTGAACCAGTCCTGAAGAACGATGACCACGTGGCACACCGTGAACAGGAAGGCAGCGATCTGAAGAGACTGGATGGGGTGAGACACAGGAGAGGGTGGAGATCAGCATATAACATTATGATCGAGGTTGGGACACAGCAAGGGTTAGAAGATGCAGTATGGTGTATGGTGCAGTACCAGCCCTCCTTGGCTGGTGGGCCACGTACCTGCATCTCCACATAGGTGTGAGGGAGGCTGTATTCTGGGGGAAGTTTGCGGTCATTGTTGATCAAGTGATCTAAAATGGACGGGCTCATAATAGGCTGTGGACACATAGAAACATTGTGTTGGAAATGGACGGAATCCATGAGGCAGAACACTACTGTGTATATCAATACTCAATAGGAATCATTAAGTGATACCTGTCTGACTTACCTTTTGGTGATCATTAAAATTCTGTTTGTTTCACCTGTCTGACCTACACCATCTACCCAACTCATGCCTGACCCATAGCAGCAGACCTAAAGAAGCTGTAGTAGAGTGGAGCCCCTTATGAACAGAAAATATCCTTTCTACACACATTAAGGTCAACTTGGCAGTACTGTATACAACAGTGTTTAAACAAAGGTTGCAATATACCTCTACTTGCAATGTACCTTGATTAGAGAAAAAACATGGCTTCAGGGATCCATTCTAAAGGCTGTTAAAGCAACAGAAGCATCTCAATCAGGGCCTACTAATTGATTCAGTGCCTGTTGTCAAATCATCAGAATGTAGCTCCCATGAGATACTCGTCTAGTAAGAGTGAGAGACTACATCTGAGACTCGCACAGAGGTAAGCAAGACACTGACTATGCACTGCAAACAGACACATGTGCATTGGGCCGTTCATACCACAAACGAAAACTGTAAAGATAACTGTAACTATATCAAGGTCTTGTAGTCACTTTTTAGCCTAGTCAGTGGTAAAAAAATGTAGTTTTCTACTTGCCCTGTATACTTACATTGCACCGATTTTTTGAGGTTGATGATTTAAGTGTTTTAGTAAAACACTAGACCAATTTTGTCCGTTTATGTCCTGCACCATTAGATGTTTGTAAAGATAATATGCATATCTTGTACAGCTATGTATTCCCTTCTGACTTTTTCATGCCTAACTTCATGATTCTCTATAGGATCCTCCAAACGACAGGGCCCAGAGTCTCACCTGTGTGTCCAGGAAGATGACTCGCTCCTGGGTTATGTAGAAGTCGATGCCGCTGCTCTGGTTCCCCCCTCTCTCCTTGATCTCCTGGGTCTGAGCCCTGAACACGTGCGTTCTGCAGGACAGAGGCACTAGTGTTAGCATGGTCAACATTGGCATGGTCAACATTAGCATGGTCCTCACTGCTCCTACCCAGGATGAAGAACAAAGTATACTCAGAAACCAATTTATGATGAGTTGATGGCTGATGTGAACAAGGAGATGAAGTAGTCAAGAAGTAGGGTACAGATGTTTTTTTAAAATGTGACCTTCCACGGCAAAATCATTCACAATGTCCAAATTTTCAAAATCAAAGTTATTACGTTTTCAGGAAGGGGCATAATCAACCTTCAAAACGATACCTATATCTAATGAATTGAACGTCATATTACTGAAATATAAACATTCAAAGGAGTTGAGTTCATCCTGTCATGCCAATAGAAAAACGGAGAAATCTGCCTCTGAAGTTAACCGTCGGCTCAACACTCACGAACGCTTTGTAAGGTCACCGCTATTACAAGATTTACGGTACTTGTATCAACGACACAGCACACGGATGGCTTGGTGGTTGTCAATGAGTGCAATTACCGTAAATATTGGAATAGAGCGGCAAAAACGAGACGCCTCTAACTTCCTGCTTCCTCTAACTTTCTCACCTCAACAAACTCACGTTTTTAGACTACAAAAGGTCAGTTTTTCGGCGAAATGTATTCACGGCCGTACAGTGTAGACCTCCCACTGTTTCAAAACACTTACAAAAAAAATTCCACGATTTTAGCACAAGTGACATAAATGGCCATTTTTCTCAGAAACGCCTGTTGCGACAAGCGACTGGTTTTGCCGTGGAACGACACAAATATGTTCAATATGCAAAACTTGGGTCTTTTGCTTTTCTCACATATTCTGCACAGATTTAGATCTCGAGTATGGACCGTGGCGAAACGTCAGGTATAGAAAATTGAGATTTGCATAATATAAAAAGGAAACAAGCTAGCAAAGACAAAACAAAGATCACAAGACAAAACAGCAAGAGCAGAACACACACACACACACACACACACACACACACACACACACACACACACACAAAGACACACACAAAGACACACACACACACACACACACCTCTGATCCTCCTCCGGAGTGTTAGCCGACAGGAGAGACATGATTGTGGACTTGCCCGTCCCTTGAAGCCCCAGGACCCCCACCACAAGCATGTCCGTCTGATCGCGCAGATACTACGAAGAACACAGCCAGGTAAAACAGATGCACAATGTCTGTGGTGTAACCACCCGAAACACTTCCGCGCATGGCTGTGTACTGCCTAATGCCCACGGTCCTGTTGTCTAGTAGTTGAATGATGAATCACTCATTTGCCGTGTAAAGCTAAGCTTACCTCCATGGCACTGTCACACCAGTTCATCTGATCGTCCACCAACTTAATACTGTGCTTCATTCTCTCAGGTGGAAGCAACTTCGTCTGGCCAATCACGGCTGCACAGGACACAACACACACACACACACACACACACACACACACACACACACACACACACACACACACACAGACACAGATAGTCAGGCTGTAAGTAGTGTAGTAACCTTCACTAAGATGTATTCTGCACACGTCACTGCATGATGTAATGCCAGTCCCAATGTATACAGTCGTTCAGTGTACCCACATGATGCTATGGGGTCATTCCACCTCAATTCAACGGATTTTAGAGAAAATTTCTGCTTGACCATCTCAGATTTGCTTCAAACTTTTACCATCTAAAGAGTAACCATTTAAACTGACTTAGCCAAAATATTAGATCGGTATACCTAATACATCCAGAGAAAAACATTTTTGAACATGGTACCCCCCTTCTGATTTTTGGCACATTGGCGCCCTCATCTAAATCTGCAGCAAAGTTCAGATGTCATTATCTCAAAAAGTGTTCAAGCTAAAGACTTCAAATTTTCTGTGAATAATGATTGCTACCTATAGATTCCACATGTTCATTAGTAAGTCATATGTGTTGACACTGACTGTGTTTCAATCTTGTGAAATCAGAAGAAAAATTGCAGATTTCTTTCACACCCCCACATTGGGTGCCCCATTACTCAATTTGTAAACAAAATGTTTGGCAAATGGTTATGTCTCTCTACAGAAGTGTTTAAGCTGTCTTTGAAAAAGTAATGAAGAGGTGTCTATATTGCTTTTTTGTTGGAAGTATTGTAACACGAAACTGAAAAACAATCAATTTGGATAATATTGTATCTCCCCATTACAGAGGTATGATAAGCTATACCAATGAATTGAACACATCTCCAGAAAGAGTATAGAATGGGCTTTCAGACTGTGAAATTTCAAGATGGTATTATGGCTATGGTTATTGAAATGTTATTTTTGAAATATTGGTCTACTATAACAACACATTGCTGATATCCATGAACAGTGACATCTAGTGGCATTAAATAGTGACAGCAGCAATTTATTTCGGAAATACAGGAAATATTTTATTAGTTCATCACTCAGCAAGTAAATGAAAATATAAATGTTTAACAGTATGACACATAAACATCTGATACTTAGGAATAAGACAAGGATTATGAAATCATTAAATATAGCACAAAAAAGCAACACTAATTGTTGTAATAGACCAATATTTTAACAAATGTTTTTTAATAACTGCAGCCATAATACCATCTTGAAATTTCACAGTCTGAAAGCCCATTTCATACTCTTTCTGGAGATGTGTTCAATTCATTGGTATAGCGTGTCATACCTCTGTAATGGGGAGATACAATATCATCCAAATTGATTATTTTTCAGTTTTGTGTTACAATACTTCCAACAAAAAAGCAATATAGACACCTCTTAATTACTTTTTCAAAGACAGCTTAAGCACTTCTGTAGAGAGACATAACCATTTGTCAAACATTTTGTTTACAAATTGTGTAATGGAGCACCCAATGTGGGGGTTGAAAAAAAATCAGCCATTTTTCTTCTGATTTCACAAGATTGAAACACAGTCAGTATCAATACATACGGCCTATGAATGAAGATGTGGAATCTATAGGTAGCAATCATTATTCCCAGAAAATTTGAAGTCTTTAGCTTGAACACTTTTTGAGATAATGACATCTGAACGTTGCTGCAGATTTAGATGAGGGCGCCAATGTGCCAAAAATCAGAAGGGGGGTACCATGTTCAAAAACGTTTTTCTCTGGATGTATTAGGTATACCAATCTAATATTTTGGCTAGGTCAGTTTAAATGGTTACTCTTTAGATGGTAACATTTTGAAGGAAATCTGAGATGGTCAAGCAGAAGGCATTTGTTGAATTGAGGTGGAATGACCCTATGTCAATATCTTGCTCTATGTTCTATAAAACAGCATCCGAATGTCACTGACATTGTATAAAAATTAGCGTTAGAGGTGTGGGTGCTATTTACAGTCTCCGAAGAGGGCATACATCTTGGTTAACACCAGAGGCAACTGATGAACTCACGGTCCACAGCAGCACTGGAGGCTGCTGCTCCCATGCCCCTGTTCTGGATCTGATACACGGGCTGGGTTGGACGCTGGCCCTCCCTCTCCAGCTTGGCAGCTCCAGTGCCAGTCACAGGTGGGCCAGTATCTGGCGGGGTCCCAGGTTTACCAGCCTCCTCCCTGCTCTTCATGAGCATGATGGGTTTCTCCAGGGATGGCGCGCCACCAACAGGGACATTCTGACTCTTGCTCTGGAATAGAGGGGCCAAGAGAGATCGAGCTTTTCAGTGTACCGGCCCGATAGGTTACATTGGCAAATGGCTAAAGGAAAACTCGCCTGAGCAAAATGTGCACTTCATAACAACATTTGGTTAGCCTAGGAATCTAGAGCTGGTCAGGCTAACATTTGGTGGGATAATGAAAATAAATTGTTCGATTTCGGATGGACTGCAGAAACATTACCAACCCTTTCTCCAGGTGGTTTGGCGAGAATTATGGGGGTCTTCTGAAGAAGTGGTCCAGGTGGATCCTCACTACCATCCTACACAAGAGGAAGGCAATCATTTCTAGGAACCAAGAGCACGATCATCCATCGCTCTTTCAAAAGGCTTGACGTTCTTACCCTGCGTTCTCTAGGCACATACTCCCGATCACGGCTGGGACCCGACAGATTTTGTCCCGGTCCTATGGGATCCCTGTCCCGGCGTCGGCGCCTCCTCCGCCCCTGACCATACACGCCAGGCTGGCTGTGGCCAGACTCCGACATTGTTCAAACAACTGCATCAGACATGGCATGACAATGTAAAGAATCAAGAGACTGATGAGGCGAGGAAATGCTGTACTGTTAGCATAAATCAGCTATTCTAACACGAAGTTAATGTTAATGCTATCGCTACAAAACATCAACAAGAGGCAGGCTACCCTGGCTTACGAACCAGCTAACTGGCTAGTTTGTAGTTTTATGTCGTTCAGCATGACACTTAGGCCATAAACATCACAACAAATGTCCTTCCTTACCGTGATGTTTCAAGCGTAGGTTATTTGAACGTATCTAACAATAAGCATGCGTTAATAGACAACCCTGTAGGAATCATCTACACAGCACTGCAAATCGTGTTTGGCATGTATAAAAGTACTTCCTGTGTGCAATGTGCACCGCTTTAATTTGCCCTCAGACTCCGATGGCGCTCTCACCTGCATTGGAGTGTAATTACGAGGCGCCCCTTAGATCAAGAATGGGTGATATATGAACTATAAAATCTTTTTCTTGCATATGTAGGCTACATGGGACATTCCAGGATTAGAGGATATTTTCTGTTGAAGTAGTATGTGTTTAAGCTTTTGACTGGGATGTGCAAGTTTATGTGAAAGCATAATTGTAAGAAAACAGGCCTGTAGGCCTATGTGAAGATTTTTCAAGTGCAGAAAAATGTAGTAGGCCTACATGTCTAAGCTTTTAGTTTTTAGGGTGCCTCATATGGCTTATTATTACCCCAAAATCTAGATCCCGTGCAGTTTGCTTATCGTTCTTGCTATGATGCCATCATTTATAGGCCTACATTAGCCCACCTTGATAACAGCAGAGATCATTATGTGTGAATGCTGTTTAAATATATGCTGGGTAGCCTACCCAACCTTCATGATTTATATCAGAGGATGTCAGTCTAGCCCTTTCATGCACGCATTATGAAAAAAAGTGTCTAGATTTTTTTAGTATTGATTGTATTACTCTATATGAGCCCAATAAAAATATTATTTTTTAAAAATATGCTTTTATATAGAAGTTATGTTACTGTCCACGTATGTGACAGTGCGCAACAAAGGGGTAAAAAAGAATAAAATGTAATGACAGAAAATGTGGAAACTATGGCCCTCTTCTTCCTCCATACTACCCACCCAGCCCTCTACTACCCCCATACTACCCACCCACCTCTCTACTACCTCCATACTACCCGCCCAACCCCTTTACTACCCCCATTATTGCTCACCGACCCTCACCCACCCCTCTACTACCCCTATATTACCCACCTCTACTACCACCACTACCCAACCACCCCTCTACTACATCCCTACTATCCACCCCTCTACTACTAATCCACCCACCCCTCTAGTACTCTCATACCCTCCCCTCTACTACCCACCCACCCCTCTACTACCCCCATATTACCATACCACCTTGGCATTACCACATGTAATTAGGTCATTATTTATAAATGTTTACCAAATGTTTGTTTCTTTGTAATTTAAAGCAATTAAAATCATATTTGAAAAAAAAAAAAAAAAAAAAAGTCCTAGTTACAAAATCTAATTTTTGGCCATTTAACTCCTCTGTTGCGCAACGTCCACATATACGTGGACAGTTGCTTTTTAGGGTCTACAAACTCCATTTTACATCGGATTTAATTTCTGAAAACATAGAGTTGTTCAACACACTCTCCTGTACAGCATAATATTTTTTTTAACATGATTTTGCCCTCTTGAGTACTAGGTTTTTACGGATATGCCTGGAGCATTCAGCACGTGGTCATTACTGTCACTCATGTTGAATTGATGATGTCATCAAGCAGTCAATATTCCAAATATAAGATGATACATATTGTTAATATATTGCCAAGGACCTACTAAAACTGCCCTGAAGTGGATTGGTGTATATCAACATGATAAATAAGTAGAAAACAGAGTTAAAGTTACTGTCCACGCATGTGGACGTTGCGCATGAGGGCTAGAGTAGAATAAATAAAATCTTTTCTCTGTATGGTTTGGGAAACGCTGCTGCCTGAACGCCAACACTGATAGAATGCAGAAATGTTTTTTTTTTTTTTTTTATCCCTTGGCTATCCGGATTCTAAATGAGGATTGTAGCTCGAACACAAGCATGTTGGAAACAGCTCATGCATTTATACTTTCTTTTCTTTTCTACTCATTTCTTTAGTGGACAAAACATTTCACATATTGTATAATTGTGACAAATACATCTCAATTTGATTGTAGTTATTTTATTTATTTTTTAGACATTTTCAACCCTTGAGGGTTTTTTTGTCTTCACACTAGTGTTGATGTTGAAGAAAGCAAACATTTTATTTGATTACCAACACCAGTGTAGTGTGAATACAACCCCTTAAAGTGTTATAGTGTTAAAGTGTTAGTGTAATTAAAATTCTGTCATCGAGATGTAAAACTACACTTGCTAGATGCAAGTGATGATGCTAGCACGTGTTCTCAAAATCTTGATCTGGATTGGAGATCCTCTCTACAACCCAAATACCCAAAAGGTTCCGCAAAATTATTTGCGATAAATTATGTGAAGATGAAATTGAGTGGTTTATCTTTTTCACTCACAAAATAAGTATTTTGTTGCTCCCAATCACATTAACATTAAACTTGAATAACTTGACTCATGTCACAATGAAACAATCCTACAGCTGTCTAGATTTGCTGTTTGAACCAGTCTTAGTAAAATCCAAAGTTGACCAAAGACAAATTACACACCTGCCAGAACACTGGGTAAACCCAGGCTGACCTGCTGGCGAATTTGGATTTTGCCCAGCAGCTCAGGCTGGAAACCTGCACATCTATCTCCCCTGCTTCTTGTCCACAAACTTTGGGTCCAATCACAAACTTGCTTATCCAAAAGACGAACCTGGATCATTGGTCTGAAGGACTACCCAAGCGTACGGAGTCATTTGAACCATACCCATTGATCACGCATCTTGTGCGACTAAGAGTAAGAACTAAGAACTAAGAACACCAGATACTAGAGAGTAAAAAATGGCATATGCAACCAAGAAGAGACCTTTAAGAAGTTTGAGAATCCCATGAATAGAAGCTACAGAAACATTCTGCATGAAATAAAATGCAATTTCAGTTATCACTATTTTCAGAAAAGACTGTGCACAAAAGACAAAGGGTGATGTCTGGTTTCATGTTGACTGCAGTGATGAGGGTGTAGATGTGCAGAACCTCTTTATATTATAATAGGAGGGGGCATGTAAAGATTGTACTCTGGGAAACAGAAACTTTTAGTGTTAACCACAACTTTTATTATTTATACAGTGTATTGAAACATTGTAATGGAACAAAAACATTTTAAAGGTAAAAGACTGTAACCATCACTGTTGAACCATGAACACCAAGAACAACCAAGTTACATACTTACAAGAAATGAATTTGTTTTACTCTTTTCTTTCTTTTCTGATAGCGACTCAGCAGCCTCGGTAGGCTACAGATTTCTACAGCACTCCAACATTGTCTATCCCCTCATGCTCATTGTCTCCATAAAGTTTAAAAGTTCTGTTTTCACATTTTTTGCATGTCATTATGACTGCCTGTAATGGTCATGTACCTAGTTCTTGTCAAAGTTTTTCAATTTGTATTTTTTTTGTATTTTTATTTTTTTTTCCCGTCATCTACTTCCTGAATTTCTGGTCAACGATTCCCGGTACAACCTATGGGTACAACACCGGGCACATGAAAATTGGTGGGCATATAGCCTAGCCCCTGTAGACTTCTGCGGAAAAAAAATGTTTCGTCCCCGGGGGCCACTCCACCCCTGCGCACGTGGCACCGAGGATGACAAAATGCAATGTTTAACATCATAAAATATATGGTTCACTTTTTTTGTTTTGCTTCAAGTTTCATGACTTTTCCTCATTTGAAGGGTACAACAGAGTAAACATGAAATTTGCACAAAAATATGTTTCCAATGGCCTGTAAAACAAATTGTTACATTGGTGTTCTTGGGGTCAATTTGACCCCATTTTTATGAAACATGAGGTAAATGAATATTTGACACATTATGGATATTATTATTGTAATAGTATGAGAACATGTAGTTATTATCATTATTATACAAGTACATATTAGGCCTACATATAAGTTAATCGGAGTGATTATTTGCACCCGGGTGTAAATAGTGGAATGGAGGCATTTTCTTATTTCACCAAACCTGAAATGCGTGCTATCCAACATAGCGGGACCATCTTGGCAGGAGATGGCCTACCTAAATCTAACAAGTTAGTATTATTAAAACTATATTTGAGATGGGAAAGTGGTGCTAAATTTCCACAAACTTTATTCAGTGAACGGGTAAAGCCGTCCGTTTGCAAGCAAAATCAAGAAATACGATCTTTTAGTTTTGTTTACCGTTACCTAGCAACCCCAACAAGTGAGTGAATGATTAGTATCAAAGATTCTAGAATCTTTGATTAGTATTCTCCCACTCCTCTTCAACGGGGTGAAGTACAGCGGATAAGTGACCGTGTTACCATGCTCGAGGTGTTGGGTTTGAATCTCAGATGAAATGTGGGGTTTTTTTGCCTGCCAAAGTACGCACGATGACTTCTTTTTTCTTAGATGACGTTACCTCGCGGCAAATAAGAGTTTGTGCTTTTTGAACCTGTCAAAGATTGACTGGTTTTATTTCAGTTATGAGTAGCCTACAGTTAAGTAGAAGTAGGCTTCAGTAGTTGTTAGTAGAAAGGTTGTGTTTTGACTTTGAGCCCCCAACGCTGCCTGGAAGGCGCTTAGGCATGGGTTAAGGTTAGGGTTGAGGTTAGGTTAAGGTTAGGTTAAGGTTAGGGTTAAGGTTAAGGATAGGAGTAGGATTAAGTGCTTTTAAGTCAACAGTGGCAGCGCTGCCTGGAAGACAACTCAGAAAACAACTCTTTAAAGTAGCTTGTCTTTGATGAAGCTACCACATGACCACTCATTAGCCTAATATTTGTATAATCACTTCCAAGTAACCCAGACATGGCAAAACAGCTAAAAACTGTTCAAAACTAAATTAGGCCTAGCCTACTGTAGAGCTGGTAAATACACAGGCCTATTGACAGAGAACATGGATGTTAGACATCGGGTGTAAATAGTATTGTTGATTATTACACTATTTACACCCGGGTGTAAATAGTAATGTTGATTATTACACTATTTACACCCGGGTGTAAATAGTAATGTTGATTATTTGCACCCGGGTGTAAATAGTAATGTTCATTATTTACACCCGGGTGCAAATAGTCTCTGCCATAAGTTATTTTGGCAGGTCTGAAAAAGTCCAAAAAGTCAGCCTTTGGGCTGTTGATGGGCAATATCGCCAGCCAGTGTCCCAGGGTTCATACAGGGGTGTGGGGGGGATGGGATTGTTTTGTAGGGCTTTTGATGGTGGTTATTGCACTCTTGTTAAGTACCTACCACAAAGAAAACTGGGTATAAAAATTCATTTTAGTCATTTTTTGAGAGTTTATTTAGCTGGGGTCAAATTGACCCCAAGGATAACGAACGTCGGTAAGATTTGAGGACAACATAAAGGTTAATTGCCCCTATGTTCAGATGAGCTGTTATGAACTGCACCAAATTTCATGTGTATTATTAACCTGACATCCTCTTGGAGTATGCCAAGTTTTGTGAAATTTCATCTGTGGCGAGCTAAAATGTCTGGTCTCTGTTTAGAAACGTAATCAGGCAAAATCATCGAAGCAGATGTGAATATTCAATGTAAGTAGCTCAAGGCAACTTGCAAACTACTGGCACTACTACTGCTTGTTGTCTATGGGGGCTATTTTCAGATGCTGCGTAATATCACTACGCCCATGGTACGTTTGCAAGTTGCCTTGATTATTATGCCAGATGAGAGTGTAGTTCCATGTCAAATCAGCCTAGAAAAACGCCAGGTTTCATTTTCAGTTGGTCTTATTGCACTTTCTAACTTGAGAAGAGACACGATTTAAATGAGAAAATTACCGGAATCTTAGTCACTTTTAAACATGATGCTAGCACGCAAGATGCTACTGGTCTAATCCGTTTCAATGATGATCTATGCTAGGCTGAAGCTAAAAGTTGTATGCCAGACTCACAGAATGGCTGAATGAACGGGAAAAAGGTAAATATCAATTGTTTTGCTCGAGGGGAGGTGGAAAATGAGCTTATTTCCAAAAATGGCGGAATATCAATTTAAGGCCCTTGTTCACATTAGAATTCACTTCAACTGTGCTGATGAATGTTTTGAGGCCTCTGTTGCATCTCCACACTAGGTGTGAATTTAGGCTGATAGGTACAAACTGTTAACACACCAACCTCATCTTGTTTTGAAATTTGTGTGGTTTAACCTTGTTTGCTGGTACCCCTATGCAAGGGGTTTTCAAAGTGGGTGCCGCAGCACCCTGGGGTACTGTGACGCATGCTTAGGGGTGCCGTGTAATGGTTCAAGGCTTGATCATTTAATTACATTTTTAAAAGCCGTCAATTTCATCAATCAATTTCAAAATGTATTTATTTAATTTATTTATTTATTTAAACTTATTATTATTTTAGTTAAAGCTACAGTTTACTGTTGATTCAGGGTGTAACCAGAGAGGGTTCTTCAAGGATCTTTGGTGTAATGTCAACAACAGTTAGTTTGTTCGTTATTCTGTATTGACAAAAGGCGGAGTGCAGGTAGACTACACGGAATGGGGTCAAATGCTTCTTAGCCAAAGCCAAGCAGAAGAATCCTACTATGATAGCAATGCATTGCATGTTGCATCAGGAGGCCCTGAAACCTCCCTGAAATTACTTTTTGCAGGTTGTGATGTCTTCTATATATTGTTGACGTTACTGTTAAAATGCGTAACGGTTAAATTCCAATAAAGTGAGTATTGGAAAATACGGTTGCCATTTTAATGTTGAGACGGAAGGGGGCTTAGTTTAAAAAGTAACTAAGCACGCACACACACATCAACAGATTCACATGCACAGATAAACACACATCCACAGATTCCACACACAAACACATACACACACACACACACACACACACACACACACACACACACACACACACACACACACACACACACACACACACTTTTATACACTAAAGCAAACTCACACATGCACACACTCATTTATATACACATGAGCTGCAAGAGTAGGAGATATATACATACATGTATATTGCACATATCGGAGATACCTTTTTGAAGGTTGAATACATTACAACCATAATTATAATCATATGAACATAAATGTGCTCATTGGAAGAAAATAATCCTTTAGTGCTTTCCGTATTGCGGTTTCCTTGTGTGACATGACATTGTGTGGCATCGTTGTTCAAAGAACTCTTCCTGCTCCATGTATACAAATCTGTTGGGGAGACAGAAACTTGATTGTGCAAAATATGAAATGACATTTGAAGAATAGGAGGAAATTAAATATTTTGACAGTGTGTGATGTTGTTCTTGAGCGTGAAAGTGGTTCACGTGATATGTGCTTATTTGACTTGGACGCGTCAAGGCCCCATCACATTGTACTTTCAATGGCTTATACGCACAAGAACTGGTCTGCACTGTAAATCATACTGTAGGTCTTTTGCATTTACAGTTAGGAACAAAATGATTCATACCCTTAGCAAATATTGATTTAATGTTCTCTTGACCAATGTTTGTTCTGGATGAATCACACTGGCACATTGAGACAATGTGTTAGAAACATGGAGTCAGAACATTTTTTATGATATATGGCCTGACCAAAATTATTCATACTCTTTTTAAATAGCCAATGGAAACATCTTTATTTGCCATAACAACAAATGGTTCTTACAGTATATTTCCAATCAAGCCTCTCCATGTCTCCACAATGAGCGCACCTTTTTAGCGGCAGTCGCGGGTTTTGAGGGGACGAAAAAATTGGAAATGCAGACGTTTTGCACTACAAAGTTTTGCCCTCTGTCTTCGAGTGGATACTGTGATCTTCGGTAGGTGAAGACGGCACACTTTGATCTTTGCTACTCCAGAGCTAACTTGCCATAGGCAGTTAGATCTCCTTATGGGCAAAGATGGCAGCTTTGGATTCTTTTTGTAGGCGAACTTCAGAGGTCTATTCAGTGGAAGAGCAGGACAGAGACGAGAGACCCCAGCAGGAGCAGGAAGCTCTGCCCCACACTCTTGGCGCTGTTGCACAGGTTCCCCTCACAGCAGTTCAGCCCAATAGCCAAGGAGCTTAGGTCAGCCGACAGGTCTCCTGAACAGACACTGCTGGAGGCACATCCTTTCACAGTGACTCTCTGCCCATTCACCGTCACTGCAATATATTGGTACATGTTAAAATGGTTGGAAAAGAGGACAGAAATAAGACTGAGATGGAAGGAAAAAAACTCACTTGTTGCTTCAATACAACGGTCCTCGTTTCCACCACAGGACAGCTGTATTGTGCAGTCATCTCCTACACAGCTGAAACACCTCTTCCCATTGGAGGTGGTGTTTGTATTGAACTCTAACACCATAACAAATTATTTAGATATACCGTAGTTCAGTTCCATTCATTCAATTAAACATACAATTCAGTGCTTTATATTATATGATGAGGAAAGATATGTACAGTATGTACATGTATGTATGTATGTACAGTATGTATGTGTATATATACTGTATATAGGTGCATCAGTATTTAGCTCAAAAAGTACATATTTTTTATATTCTAGATTCATTACGAAAAATAATGTTGATGATGATTATTGACATATACGTATATGCAATGGTAATCCTTGTGAACAAAAGTGTATGCTGATCTCTAAGAGATGTTACTGTAAATATTGTACTGAATGTACCTGGAGATTTCTGAGAATTGCAGAGGTCCGTTTTACAGCATTTAGTGTTTATTGTTGACCTTGAAATTCCGAAGTTCACTGACCCAGAGATGCACTGGTTTGCTGGTAAACAACTCCTCGTATCGGCATCTAGAACTTTTGTGATACCTGTCAAAAAAGGAATACTGCAGTGGAAATGCAAGAATGTGACCATAGTGCCAGTCAGACAAGACATAGGTGCCAAAAGCACGGGGGCCAGGACTAATTTTTGACTATATTTTAATATCTTTTAAATAAACAAAAAACATCCATGAAAAAAAAAAAAATGGAGAAAGGTGTTTACCATTACAGCAATATTCCGACAGTGCTCCAATCTGGAATGTTGATTCTCAATCAACGCAACATGAAGGCCTACGGGAAATGTTGCCAAATCTATTAACATTTTATTCTGGTTTGGTGGTATTGAAATTATTGTTTGTGTCCTGGGTTTTGTGGCTTAGTAAATGTGATGAACCCTATTTCCACTTTTCTATACACATCATTGTGCATGTTGGAGCAAACAACATTTAGAAAGTACTGCTGTGTCCAAGAAGATTTCAAGGAACTTTTCTCTGCCCTACTTGAGCTTGGAATATAAACTTTAATCAGTGCCCACTCCCAGCAGAGGGAAGCTTAGTAGCCTATTTGTTACCAGACTATCCGGTTTAAACACTTGGCTCACAAAAACATGCTTTTCAGTTGGGGATAAATTGTATTAACATTTTTAACCTTTTCTGGAATCGCAGGGAATACTTCAGACCAAATAGCACTGAGCTGAGTTGGACTGGGGCCAAGATCCCAAAACTATCACCTCTCTCTCATGCACCCAACATTTCTTCTGCCAACCTTGAGCTGAGCCTCTGATAAGTGCTCAGTAGCCACTAGCCACAGAGACGAAACAAGCTGAGGACATCGGGGGATTTGATATGAACGGCGCGCGCCAACCTTGCACAACAACTAGGAAGAGATTGAAGCCAAGCTCACGGAGCCAGTGTCCTTCTACAGTCATCAACCACATAAAACACATTCAGGCATTATCATCAGGCTCAAATCTGGCGTGCGACACAGGAAAATACGTAATTTTGACGTCACATTGTCGCGCGACAGGTCGGGCGCGTCGAGTATACTTCTGCCTTTATGCTGCCAACCAAACCTGGGGCATCATTTATAGAGGCTGCTACGCACAAAAAAAATGTGTGAACGGGGCTGAAATGTGCGTAGGCATCTTTCACCATTAACGTCGGGATTTATAAAGAAAATCTATGCGGGAAAAGATGCGCATTTCTACACATCCTTTCGTTTCGACCGTCCGTAAGCTTACACAAAGTTTATCACGCATGAAAATAAGCGACATCTAATGGTGAAATCACAAAATAAAGCTCAGAGGGCATTAAAGAGATCTCAGCAATTCAACATTTCATTATATTACCACATTCGTGATCACTAATTCATATCACAGGCTATGAGGTTTACCAAGGCTGCCGATAAAAAGGCTTAAGTCTACACTAAACTGCATACATTTTCAGTAAATCACGTTTAGTAGTGATATAGATGTTCCTCAAAGTGTAACTGCACCCCATAACTCCACCCACTTCACATTTCTGAAAAAGGCTTTCAAAATGGCAGGACATTCTGAAATTTGGAAGGGAGGGGTTGAAGAGGGACGGAGATGTACTGTAAGGACCGCTGAGGTGTTGGGCCGTTTCATTCCTAATTTGTGACGACCCGGTGACGTATCGCCAGAGAAGTGCAGGACTACACAGGGGGTCAGGATTTGACTGATTAGCTTCGCCAATTAGCAAGGCACTTCCTCGTCGCCATTTTCCAGAAATACATCATGTCCGGTGCCGTTTTCCTCATGCTGATTGGTGGCTGTTCCACTCTCAGCACAAGCTTAGCGTGGGCACGAGCTCTCCTTCTGTACCGTCAATCAGTAACCTGGCACTTAATTGGCTAAGTAAAACGGCACCGGAAACAAGCCCCTTGAAACGCCATGTTGAAGCCTGAAAAAATCTTTCAATTTTGGCAATTTTCACTAGCCTAGCATTCCCATTGAAATGAATGGGGGCGGGACTTGTTCACTTTCTCCAGTTCTTATACAGTAATACCTCCATGGGACTTAAGCATTTTGGACCAAAATGCCATGGCTGCACGGTCAATTTTGATTGGCTGTATTGAGTGAACGCTTATGCATATCGAAACTCTGCAGCTTCGCTAGCCTGGAAAACCAGCGCCAACTGCTGGACGGCAAAATGTTTTGCCTGCATTTGGGTCTGGCCTCGGACCATTGAACATTTTGAAAACACTGCCCTGAATCTGGCAGATGGCAACTAAACCAATCACAACGCAGAGATGTGTTTTGAATCAACGCGGGCGGGGCAGAGGGCTCTGGGGCGGGGTTTTGAGGGAGCGTTGGCCTATAGGCACAGACACGGTTTGAAAGACAACGGGTTGTGCTCATCAACAATGTTCCGTTGTTTCCATTCATCGAGGCCAGACTAAATTAGACATCCAATCCATTTAGGCTGGTTTATCAGGCTACAGCTTCGCTGCTAGGTCCCCAAATATCAAATCAGAATTCTTACACTACATGGTCATTGTAAACATTGTGATCACTTCAGAAAAGCTGTTGCTTCAAGACTAGTGTACACATATTTAGTGAGATATTGCCTCATTTGCATATCTAAAAAATTTTTTTAGACAAAGTGTAATACAAAAAGTATTTCTCTTAATATGAACATTAATCTGGTAGAAGTTTATGAGGATATCGATAAAGGGGGAAAAAAAGTCCCATTAGTGTAGGCTAATAATAGTGTGATCTAGGGTATAGTGTCACCTATTGTGGTCATTTTCAGGACTTTCGTCCCGGATAGAGATTTTGGCACACATCCCACGTTGTTCAATGGGGTCATATTAGTCTAGAACAGTTGAGATATTTTCCGCTAAATGAAGCGCATACAAATCTTACCCAGGACCTAGACTAAAGGCAATTCATAACGACACAGCTGGTCTTACCTGCATAGGCGTTCACAGTCATGCTGGCACATGATCCTGCACTGCAGATTGCTGTAGCTGTGCAGGTCTGAGAGGTATCAGGAGTACACTGATAACAAGTGAGTGCAGCCACTGGAGACATATTGAGCAATACAAAGTTAAATGTTGTCTTTGAGATGTAAAACTACTGTATACCACTTTAAGTCATAATGTTAGAGCAGGTGGAATCTGGGGGCCCCCTCTGCGACCCAAAGCCAAGGGGTCCGCAAAATAATTTGCTTTTAATGACATGAAGTCTAAATGAAGTTTTCATTTGGGTAGAGAGGTTGTTGCGCTCTTGATGACAGTTGTTTTAGTCCAACTGCCTTAATCTCAAAGAAAAGGCTGGAGTGGTTCACACACTGAAAAATGTCGCTAGTCTTAGCAGAGAAAGCTAAATTGAAGGGAGCAGACGTTTCAGCCATTCAGGCTATTCTCAATGCTCACCCTGAGTCCAACAGATGTTGACCCTTTTCACTGAAAAAACAAGCAAATCTGGTCTATTTGATCCCACCCATATTAACATTGAACCTGAATCACTTCTCTCATGTCACAAAGAACCAATCCAACTGTTTTGCTTGTCTAATTTTGCTATTAGAGCAGTCCAAAGTTGACCAAAGACAAAGTAGCTTAACACACAGCATAAGGAATGTAAAGAAAACAAGATATTAGCCAGAACTTCAGAGAATACATCTGGCATACTCTGAAATTTACGATTAAACAGGGGGTCTTAAGAAAGTGCTCTCCCCCACAAGGGGTCTCTATAGAACCAAGAAGTTTGGGAACTGGAAGCTACAGAGATATTCGGAAAAAAATAAAATGCAAATGCAGTTATGCATTGACATAAATTACCTTCAGAGAAGAGCGCACACAAAACACCAAGGGTGATGCTGAGTTTCATGTTGACTAGGCCTACAGTATAGTGATGCTGAGGTGCGGTGCCGAACCTTTTAATATCGTGGTAGGACGGGGCGTGTAAAGATGGTGCGCTGGGAAACTTAATAGGCCTTTAACGGATGTGGAGAAACCGAATGTGTGCCCACCACTCCTTTTTGGTCAAAGTTCAGTAGGTGTGGGTTACACTGCCTCATAAATCATTGAAAACTGTAATGGTTGCAAGGTCAGTACACTCTCAGAACAAAAGGTGCTATATGAGTCATATGCCTGTGGCTGGCTGGCCAATGAGGTCAAATACGCTAATCATACTAGCAAGCACAATGCACCCTACACTTCGGTGAAGGGTTGAATTCGGGCCATTTTTTTGGTGTAGCAGTCAAGTCAAGTCAAGTTTATTTGTATAGCACATTTCATTCACAGAGGTCATTCAATGTCCTTGACCTTTACATAAACAAAACCAAACAGTAAAGCAGATAAAAGCATAGATGGGCAAAGAGTAATAGTAATGATGTCATCCGAAAGTTGGTTCCATGCAGAGCTGAGCCGCATAGCAGCTAAAAGCTGCTTCACCATGTTTAGTTCTAACAGCAGGTTTTACTAAGAGGTGCAGCAGTGCAATGCAAATGTAACGGATGACAGCTAGCTTAGCTGTTTGTGTGGAACGTTGGTGGACCTCACTCCCCGACGCCCACCATGTATATGTGAAATATTACTCCAATATAAGTGAAAGTTACACACATTATCTTCATATCAAGCTGCAAAAAAGTTATCAGCTGGATTTTCGAAATTGCTTACCAGTAAAGCCAACCGAAATCGAGACAGGAAGTGAGTTCATATCTCAGCAACCCTTTCATGTATCATAACCAAGGGGGCAGGCTAGCCATTCCATTGTGAAGTGTTTTCAGTCGGAATTGTGCTATCATTGGTCCAAGTGTCTCATATGACATTTTTATGCTTTGGTGAGAGATCATATCCTGCCATCTGCGTCTCTGTTTAATTTAGCCAAACAGGGAAGCTATTCACAGGCAAACCTCAGTCTGGCTGTGATGTGCCGCTCTTTGAGTAAAGTAAGTTCTTCTGAGATGATGGCCCTGAAGCCCATAACAATAAAGAACCCTCACAACTGTGTTCCTTGACCATCAGCTCCAGAAGAGGCAAGGTCAGCAACAATCATCTTTTTCTACCATTTTCCTCTCCAGAAATCTTCTTGAAATCTTGCAATTATGACCATGCCAAGGTTTGTTTCTTACAGAATTTTTCTCCTAGTACTTGGCAATGATGCAACATACAGTGGTTCTAGACATGGTCAAGCGCTTGGAAATGGAAGTATAGGCTCCGCCCTCATCATGAGCATCCCCTATCTTCTTTCTTAGCTAAAGATTGGTTGTATTTTTCTGGCATGCTGAGCAAAATTAGTCCCTCACAATAATGTGTTAAAGTCCCTGTTCCTTGGAGTTCTTTTATGCTGATTGAATACTCAGGTATTGTTATGAAGCCTATTGACTGCACAGGTGAGGTTTGAAAGCTGATTGGTTAAATAGGTGTATTTTGAAAGGAAAAATTCACACGGGGGTAATATTATTGACCACCCCATCATGGCGGCTAATAGTGTGAATACAGCACCGTAAAGTATTGTTTTGTGTTGGTGTAGAGGTGAATTTTTGATAATGTGTAAACCTTACACTTTACACGGCACGTCAAATAGCTGTAAGACAATGTGTTAGAAACATGGAGTCAGAAACATTTTTATGATAAATGGTCTGACCAAAACTATACCCTTCTTAAATAGCCAATGGAAACATCTTTATTTGCCATCACAACAAATGGTTCTTATATTTCCAATCAAGCCTCTCCATGTCTCCACAAGGATTGTAGACCGCACCTTTTTAGCGGGAGTTGGGGACATGTTTTTATGGATTGAGGTCTAGACTATGGCTGGGCCACTCTAAAATGTAAGATAAGGCAGCACTGCACCATTAATGCACAATGGTCAATTTATCTTTTCAATTTATTTATTTTTTATTGTGTCCTATATATATAAAAAAACATACAATTGAAATGTCACCCATTTATTTTCCATTACAACCTCAAACACTTTGCCATCACCATCTCTCAACACTTTACACACATTATAATTTTAAAAGAATTTAACTACTGTTAATATGTAATTATTGTAAAAAAAATGGCAGCCTTTCAACCACAACATCCAAGCCTGCGTGCAATGAGCACACATTCATAAATGGCCTGTGAGCTGTGACCCGAGAGAGACTCCGAGATCACACCATTCAGTGGAAGAGCAGGACAGAGACGAGAGACCCCAGCAGGAGCAGGAAGCTCTGCCCCACACTCTTGGCGCTGTTGCACAGGTTCCCCTCACAGCAGTTCAGCCCAATAGCCACGGAGCCTAGGTCAGCCGACAGGTCTCCTGAACAGATACTGCTGGAGGCACATCCTTTCACAGTGACTGTCTGCCCACTCACCGAAGCTGCAATATATTGGTACATGTTAAAATGGTTGGAAAAGAGGACAGAAACAAGAGTGAGATGGAAGGAAAAAAAACAACTCACTTGTTGCTTTAATACAACGGTCCTCGTTTCCAACACAGGACAGCTGTTTCGTGCAGTCATCTCCTACACAGGTGAAACACTTCTTCCCATTCGGGGTGGTGTTTGTGTTTAACTCTAACACCATAAGAAATTGTTTAGATGTATAGTTCAGTTCCATTCATTCAATTAAACATACAATTCAGTGTTTTATATTATACATGTATGATCAAGGAAGATATGTACAGTATGCATGTACAGTATGTATACCGGTGCATCCGTATTTAGCTCAAAATATTTGATATATTCTAGATTCATTACGTAACAAGGAAAATAATGTTGATGATTGTTGACACATACATATAAGCAATGGTAACCCTTGTGAACAAAAGTGTATGCTGATCTCTAAGAGATGTTAAATATTGTACTGAATGTACCTGGAGTTTTCTGAGAATTGCAGCGGTCAGTTTGACAGCATCTAGTGCTTATTGTTGACCTTGCAATTCCGAAGTTCATTGCCCCAGAAATGCACTGGTCTGCTGGTAAACAGCCTCTGGTATCGACTTCTACAACTTTTGTGTCACCTGTCAAAAAAAGGAATACTGTGAGGTGGAAATGCAATAATATGACCATAGTGCCAGTCAGACAAGGCATAGGTGCCAAAAGCACGGGGGCCAGGACTTGCTGAAGTGATCGCAAGTCAGTTGGCTGTTGCGCAAATAAATGAGGGATGGAGATTATATTTATCTCCCTGAACAATTTTGTATGATATTTTTTGCTAACCCCTCCATTATCAACGTAAAATATGTCTACGTGAGGGGGGTGCTATCAAATAGTGAAGTGATATAGCCAATGTTCAGCCTGGCTCAGTTAGACAAAAGACGCGCCCTGCTTGCACTATTCGGTATTTCTATCCTTCCCAAACTGCGTTAAAATAGTGTGTTTAACAGCAAACAATTCTACATTTTCCCGGGGCATGAACCCCTGGACCCTCACTTAGGCCAATATGATCCGCAATATTAATCAAATATAACAATAATAATAATAATAATAATATCAATAATGTCAATACAATAACAACAATAATACAATAAACATATGCCATAAATACACAAATCATAACTCTTAGGATTAATTAATTATTTTGAACTAAGCTGAACAAATAAGTCTTGAGACCCCTCTTGAAAGATCCAAAAATAACACAGGAACACAGAACACTTGGCAACTCATGGCATAGAATGCATGAATATCTTAAGTGGACTGTCTGCAGGCAATGTGTCTGACCAATCATGGTGGGTGTGGGCCGCCGGAGCCAAAAATGACTCGGACGATTTTTTTGTCCCAGTTCAGGCCTGCCCCTGTGAGTGCGTAGCCTGACTCTCGCCAGACCCTTGTAGTTCCGCCATGCTCCACCAGAGGCGTTTGCTGAGCTCCAGCGAACTACAAGGATCTGTCGAGAGTTAGGTTAGAGAGTGTGTATATCACTTTAAGTTCCAAACTGTGCACTGTAACCCATACAATGCATGACAGTTGACTATTTATATATTTTTTGCAAACATAACCATATTGGTTTGTTCAACCTTATGAAGCAGAATTACGCATAGGATATTTGGAACGCACGCGTTTTGTTTGCGCAGGAGAGAGAACGACAGGGCACGCGATTTGAATCCGTTATCTTGCCACTGCAGTTTGAAACTCGTTCCGCCGCGCCTGCAGACAAGGCAATTCATAACGACATAGCTGGTATTACCTGCATAGGAGCTCACAGTCATGCTTGCACATGATCCTGCACTGCAGATTCCTGTAGCTGTGCAGGTCTGGGAGGAGGTATCAGGAGTGCACTGATAACAAGTGAGTGCAGCCACTGGAGACATAGAGCAATAAAAAGTTAAATGTTGTCTTCGAGATGTAAAACTATAACACCTCAGGTCATTAGAGCAGGTGTTCTCAAAGTGGAATGGGGACCCCCTCTGCGACCAAAGGGGTCTGCAAAAATAATTAGCCTTAAATGAAGTGTAATTCAAGTTGTGATTCATCATTTAAAAACCTACAAATGACCATTTTCCCTGATAAAACAAAACAAGACTGTCTGTTTTATCACACCCACATTGACACTGAACTTGAATCACTTCACTCAGGTCACAAATAACCAATCCAACTATTTTTCTTGACTAATTTGCTATTTGAGCAGTCCAACGTTGACCAAAGACAAAGCAAAGACATGGCATGTGCTAAAAAAAAAAACACGGGATATTACTTCAGAGAACACAAATGGCATAACTTTACGGTTGTAAAGGGAGTCTTGGAAAATGTTCTCCCCCACATGGAGTCACTGGAACCAATACGTTTTAGAACCCTTGTGCTAGAGAACTAGAAGCTACAGAAACTCTCTGCATAAAATAACGTGCTAATTCAGTCATCACGGACATAATTACCTTCAGAGAAGAGCGCGCACAAAACACCAAGAGTGATACTGGGTTTCATGTTGACTAGTAATGCTGAGGGTGATGCGCGGTGCAGAACCTTTAAATATCGTGATGAGACGGGGCGTGTAATGGTGGGAAACAGGGAAACAGAAACTTAAATTGTGTTAACGAGCAACGGATGTGCTTATCACTCCTTTATGGTTAATGGTGTGTGGGTGTGGGTTATATGATTAAAACTAAAACTAGTTTTTTTTAGCCAGCCAGTCAGGGCTTTGAACCAGAATGATTCCCCATTTGGTTCGTTCAGAACAGAAATAGTAGGCTATTTCCATGTTTTCGAATCAGCCATAAAATTGACGTTCCTGAACCAGTTAGAAAAAAAAAAAGTTCCCGAACCAGTTAATAACGTTCTCAGCTGTGGGACATACAAATACGTAGGCTGATCATCATGACTTTACAATTATATTGTTATTTCATTATTTCCTTAAGTCTCTATCCTGTCATCCAACATTAAAAAAAGCACGAGGCTACATTATGTAAACGGAATGAAAAACGCATGCATAAATACTTTTACATCTTACAGTTTTTTACGATTGTTTACACACTAAAATTATTTTTTTCACACAATTAGCAAAATTTTACTCCAAGGAGCAAAACACCTCCACAGATTTGCACAACATTACACACAATGTCTGCTTCACCTTTTTTGCAAAACATTACACACAGTGATTTGTAAAACTCTACACAAATTTCCACACCTTAGACACAGATAAGGATTGTGAGGTTACTTCCTTGTCATTACAAAGCCCTGGATTGCCAATGACTACACTAATGAACGAATTGGATAATCACATCCACCAGGTGTGTAAGCACACATGTGCAAAATTGAAAACGCAGCACTCAGGTGTGCTATACAATCTTGCTGCTTTTGCAGTAGTTGCTCTTCAGAGTCAAAGTGTATGTACTTTATGCAGTAGTTTTTATTTGTCTACAGATTTTATTTGTTCAATTGATTTCATTGTTGGTTGATTACTGTAACTGATTATGGTTAGAAATACTGTAAGTATACTGTAAGTAAGTATGAAAGAAATACTTGACATATTCAGTCTACAGCAGTCTTCAGTGTTGTACAGTACAGGTGCAAGTTTATAGACCTATTTATGTACACTTTCCCCATGTCGAACTAATCATGAGGAATGTTGTGGGTTCGTCACTATTTTTTGGACATCTAAATGATCCCTTACATAACAATGTCTGGGCAAAAATCTAGCACATACTGTATGCTATTTCCTAATTTTTCTTTTTACAAATGTGTTTTGCATTTATCACTGCAGTGTGAAACTGGCTGCAATGGTGTCTGATCATTGAGGACTGTGTTTGTTAAATGACAACTAATAGCATTTTTACAAATATGTGTATATGTTTTGACTGAAGTGTGTATGTTTTGACTGAAGTGTGTATGTTTTGACTGAAGTGTATATGTTTTGACTGAAGTGTTTCATTTTGCAAAGAATCTAGGAATTACGCAAACTGAGTGTGGCGTTTGGATAGCTGTGCTTAAATTTTGTTAAAAAGAACTCGGTTTCAAAAATTGTGTGTAAGCAATTGAAAAAAACTGTAATATGGTGATTCTATAGGTGCAATAACCAACCGGTCCGGGACACTAATTACATCAACAATAGCGGCAGGTTCAAACACTCCTGGCTCCATTGGAAACAAATGAGCTAGCCTACCTGAGGAAAAGACATGGTACAAATGTCAAATAGGCCAGGCTACATAACTGTCATTGAGAACTTCAATTGACCAAACCTGGCCAAGGTCCAATCAGTCAGTGCATTTGTTTCTCTTATATCATCAAACAATACAAAACCACAAAGCATGACAGACATATCTCTGTGGTTCGTACATCCATCAATAAGCCTGTGTAACTCATATAGCCTAGCTAAATCTGTACAAGTAACTGAAATATGGTAGGCTACATAGCTGCCACTATGAATATCAAATGGCAAAATCTGGACAGGGCATCGATGCATTTTTGACTCTCTAATGTCAGCAGACAATAGTCTACATATAATGGTGTGTACATACTGTATAGCTGTGAATATTAAACTAATAAACACATGCCCAAAATTTTGCCAGGGCTCAGAGAGAAATGAGAGAGAGAGAGAGAGAGAGGGAAAGATTCTGCCTGTAAAGCTGGCGGCAAGCTTCTCTATTACATTTTCTCCCGATGGATGAATAACTAAAGTGAACTTCACCAAGTCATACGGTCATCTTTTGGTCAAAGAATCAACAAAATAACGGTATTACAGTTTTTGCCCGTTGCTTGAACACCTTTTGCAAAACTTCGCTCACCGTATCAAAACTCTACACACTAGTGAACATAACACAACACTAGGAAATAAACCTTTCACATGTAGGCTATGTGTGAAACTCTTCTATCAGTACCTAAACTCTGCAATCAGTTACCAACTGTCAACTGTGGCGAACTATTTATTTTGCTAGAAGTTAGCGGAAGCCACCAAACGGTAGCCAAGTCATTGCTAAAGACACATTGAGTTAAGTTTCATTTCTCGTTTTGGCAAGTAGCCGTATAATAAGCGGGATAATGTATAGAACGCCGGTCATTATCGGAAAATAATTCCCTTCAGGACGAAGCAAAACCCCTCCGCTGCGCGTCGGGGTTCTGTTCATCCTGTCGGGAATTATTTTCCGATAATGACCGGCGTTCTATACATTATCCCTTACATATTTGCTTGAATACATTTAGAAAAACTTCACTCATTGTGCCAAAACTCTACACACAAGGAAACAATGACACAACACTGGGAAATAGTCTAAGCATGGGTCTATAGTGTTCAAGCAACGGGCAAAAACTGTAGCCTAACCGGTTGCCATTATTTTAGATAAACGTTTCTGTTCTGGAACAAAAAAAAGCTTATGGTTTCGTTTCTGTTCCTAGCAAACCATCAAAAGTTTCGTTTTCGTTGAACCGGTTCAAAGCCTTAAGGTAAACTCTGTTTCAAGGTGCGCCCTGTGCGTAAAATTGTAGCGCAATGCAAATGTACTGTATAGCATTTGTGTAGCAAATGTAATTTGTATAGCTAGCTTAGCTGTGCGTGTGGAACTTTGGTAAACCCAGTGCCGCCGCTACCACACGCGCAGTACGCACTGTGCGCAGGGCACCAAGAGGCGTCGGGGGCACCAACATTTAGTCAAGTAGATGTACCGGTACAAAATATGACCGCCGCGGAGTCTCCTGCACATTCTTTCCGCAAACATGAATCACGCTTGTCAATTTGTTTGCATCTCATGCTCCATCCTCTGCTGAATCTTTTATGTAGTCGTAATCCCCATAGACCCAATAGTAAACCCAGAAATGTTGAGTACCCTAAAGTTTTATTGCATAAATGTAATCTATAGGCCTAGTGGATGGAATTCAACTTGGTTGCCTAAAGTTGCACTTTGGGCAATTTGCATAATTAGCATAAATATAGGTAATTAAGGTGAATAGGTTGCAGGTGAATAGGGTAAGAAAAATAAAATAATAGATATCACTAGGAAACTTTCTCAGTTGGTTACTTGTGTTGAGATGAGAAAAAGTGTATTGCATGCTTTTATATTTTAATGTTTATAGCCTATGCAAATTAGGCCCTATCTCATTACAGTTTTTTCCAATCGTATACACACTAAAATTAAGGTTATCAGACAGTTAACAATACTTAGCACTTAAGAAGCAAAACACCTGCGCAGACTAGTACAACAGTAAGCACAAATTCAGCTTCACACTTTTTGCGAAACATTACACACAGTGACTGTCAAAACGTAAAACACATTTTCACACCTTAGACACAGATAAAGATTGTTAGGTACTTCCTTCTCATTATAAAGCCCTGGCTTGCCAATGACCACACTAATGAACAAATTGAATAATCACATCCACCAGGTGTGTAAGCACACATGTGCAAAATTGAAAACGCAGCACTCAGGTGTGTAAATTAGGGCAAAATATACGACAATATATTTCCCACTTTTATACGTGTTCTGTCTACGTCCGGCGCTTCGATGAGGTTGAATTGGACTGTAAAAATATCTGAGGAGTTAGATGGCAATTGTATTAGGAATTTCACCACGATTAAATCTGACTCCATAGATTGTATTGTAACCTCTAATACATTACCAAATAACTAGTTTGTTTAACTATGGTGGAGAATGGAATGGCACACTAAACTTGTAGAGATATGCAAACTGAACGAGGAGAATTAACCATTTATTAGGCCTTGAGCCTTAGGTAAGAGTAGAGTATCAGTAATCATCCTTAAACAAAGGAACAAAGGATAAAGTAATCTTAACCTCAAAACAAACAATAAACTTGGACTTAAACCTTAACAAGTGACCAAGTTACAATGCTACATACACCAGGTAAAACAATATATCAAATAATGAAAATAACAAACCCCATAAAGAAATCAAAAGATAGGGAGAGAAAGAGAGAGAGAGAGAGAGAGAGAGAGAGAGAGAGAGAGAGAGAGGGAGAGAGAGAGGGCCAGAGATCAGAGTGACCTCTTGCCCACAGCCGAGATAAGAGAGAAGAGACCCGAATCACTGCAAGTGTTTCTCTTTTCATTCAGCCACCCCCCACTCAGCAGGACCTCTTTACCTGAAAGTGGGTGTGGCGTCTAAAACTCTATAATATAGTTCTTAGTCCATAACCATGTACAAATATATTAGATTGCAATGAAACTGTGATTAGGCTGTTGCCCACATTACAAGTATTAATTCAAGACCAAACATGGATGTATTATCATTTGTCATGAAACAGATACATTTTAGTTTCCAACATTAATTCATCAGAGGCATGGAGAGGGGGAGAAGAGGTGTGTCCGAGGGCCTTTAACCAAATGGCCGGCCACACACAATGGGAACAGTTCAAATGCAAATAGATCACCTGGACACAAAGGAGTCTAGCTGTGAGGTCGTCTCCCCCGTCTTTCAAGAGGACTCATGCCTGAGCAAGTAATGTTACCCTAGAAAGTTATGTATGGGAAAATAAGATTATCCTATAAACTCATATATGGAAAATAACCCAGCTTTACAGGTGTGTTATGCTCGATCCTCGAGGGGCGTTCCCACTGATCTATAACTAACACTGGATAGACTATCCCATTGTTTTCGCCCCATCATTCTTTATGTCGATCAGTGAGGATCGAGGCCAGAGGAGCGAGGGAGGATGTATAAAAGCCCAAATGAGAGGCACCCATAGCCTGTGATGTGGTGAACTCTTATGGCCTGATCCAGCTAGACAGAGAGATGATTAGAGTATTATGTATTGTTGTTACTCGTTTGTGTTGTTGCTTTAGTTTTTCTTCAGTGACTGTAAGTGTACAGTACTTTTTGTATGTGTACAGATTTTTATTTTTCTACACTTTACATTGCCATTTTCTGTTGATTGACTTGTCACTGTAACTGAACTTATGGTACAGTGAAATAAATGAATATTGTCTGCAGCATCAGTTTTGTGCATTGCTTGATGAGGGTTCATAAAAATATTTTTGTCATCTAAATTATCCTAATGCTCTCAAACAATATCTGAATACAGTTTTTTTCAATCGCTAACAAGCGTTTGTCCATTCATTTGACACTTTTTCAAAACTCTAAACACAGACTCTCACCTACAAAACACAATTGGCCAAATGGATCATTTTCCTCTCAAAAGCACATCCCATGTTGTTACACCACATTTTGTTACATATACACTAACTCGTCATTTCTCTGCACACACTAACTTTACCAAAACACTGGAAACCTGACTCAAAATGAAGTTATTTTGTCAAAGAATGAAGCTTGTTTTCACTTCACAAGATACATGCAGTCAATCAGAGTACACTAGGTTTCAAAATACTGGCTACTGTTGACATTACAAAAACTGCATAGACTTTTATGGTTCCGTTTTACAGGTATTTGCATGCAAAACATGCAATCCAGCATTTTTACACTAAATTTCTTGGTTGGGAACTGTATGTCCAGATGTCCACATTCAAATACATTCCAGTAAAAAGCAAATCTTTTTTTTTTTTTTTTTTTTTTACTGTTCACTAGGCCTACAGGAGGTGCAGTATAAATACTGTTTACAGTAGACTATGATAGAACCGAAAAAGTTTTACAGCATTGCAGTGAACAAAATATCCATGAAACACAAGAGCATTCTGAACAAAAAAACAACAGCAAAAAGCCCAGATAAAAAGGGGGTGAACAAAAAAAAAGCACAATATTACTGTGTCTAATCTCTGCACCTGCTCCTCTCAGTGCTCCTGCACCTCTCACTGGGCCTGCTCTTCTCCCTGGGCCCCTTACTCTTACTCTTCCTCGTCCAGACATTACGGTATTTGTCTTATTCAGTTTCTGCTTCCAAAAACATCACCTCCTCTTTTCACTGTGTAAGTGTCAATGTAATAGAGAGCAATGACCCCTGCCACTGAGTCTAAGATAGACTGGAATCAGCTGTGGTTGGCCCAATTGTGTCAATTATTCGATTGTTTGTTTATCATCAGCTGAGATATATTGCTTTTGAATTGATAACATTGCAGAAACAGAGGTTTTTATACTGTATCTAAGGTTTGGAATATTGTGTTAACTATTGTGGGATGTTGTGTGTTAACATTCGAAAATAATACAAAAACGATCCATTATTTTGTTGGGTGGTATAGTTTGTCTGTTAAGAAAATGTAAGCATTGTGAAAATTTATTCACTGACTGCATACTGTGTGAAAACAACGTGAAATGTGTGAATGGTATGGCCATAAAAGACAGATGCTGTGCTAACTGTGTTTAGAGTTTTGAAAATGTGTCAACTGAATGGACAAATGCTTGTTAGCGATTGAAAAAAACTGTAAGACCCATATATTGGAAGAGGGTTTTTACAGATGTGTTTTGAATTTATTGTGTTGGTGTGTATAAGATAGCGAAAGTGTGGAATAATTCAAAGAATGTGTTGATATGAGAACAGTATAAGGTTTTATCAATGTGTTTATTGTTTTGACAGAAATATTTCATTTTGCTAACAATCTGTTATGTTCTGCTGATTAGGTGTTGTGTTTGGTTAATTGTGTGATGTGTTCAGACAAAAAGAGCTCCGTTTTCAAAATTGTGTGTAAACGATTGGAAAAAACTGTAAAAAGGCTCCAATTTGCATACACACAATGTGTGTGTGTGTGTGTGTGTTTGTGCATGTGAATGTGTTTATACAGTGTGTGCATGCAGGTGCGTGCTTATGCTTGCCTGTCTACTGTGTGTGTATGTGTGTGTCTTTGTGTGTGTGTGTGTGTGTGTGTGTTTATGCGTGTGTGTGTGTGTGTGTGTGTGTGTGTGTGTGTGTGTGTGTGTGTGTGTGTGTGTGTGTGTGTGTGTAAGTGCATGAATGTGAGTGTGTGTGTGTGTGTGTGTGTGTGTGTAAGTGCATGAATGTGAGTGTGTGTGTGTGTGTATGTGTGTGTCTGTGCTTGTCTGTGTGTGTGTGTGTGTGTGTGTGTGTGTGCCTGCATGTTTTGACTGTCATGAAGTCTGAAGAAGGGCAGTAGCACATTACTTTTTTGATTAAAAACAGTTAACGGAGCTCAGTGTGCGGATTCAGCTTTGATTTTTCATCTTCTGATCTTTCATCCCATTCATTTTCTGAGCATGCCAACAGATTTATATGCAACTTCTTTCAAAGGAGCTGTAGGCATGTTATAACTGTGTGTGTGACAAATAAATCATATAAGTCAATAATGTAGTAAACTAGATGTACCGCAAAGCGATACACAATATGACCGCCGCTCAGTCCTGCACATTCTCTCCGCAAATATCAATCACGCTTTTGTTTCCATCGCCTACTCCATCCCTACAGCAGCTTTTATGTATGTAAATGAGTGTGTGCATGTGTGCGCTTGCTTTTGTGTATGAGTGCTTCCCTGTCTATGAGTGTGTGTCGGCTTGTGTGTGTGTTTTATGTGTCTCTGTGTATATGTTCACTGTGTTCTCTGCCGTCACTGTCACTCCTTTATCAGATAAAACACACACACACACACACACACACACACACACACACACACACACACACACACACTCTCACACACACACACACACACACACACACACACACCCGCGCGTGTGCACACACACATACACAGGCACACACTCACACACACGCACACAAACACACACTCGCACACACACACACACACACACACACACACACACAGGCACACCCACAGAGAGAGAGAGAGAAAGAGAGAACACACACAGAGTACACACAGATAACACAGAACACACACAGACACAGAGAGAGAGAGAGAAAGAAAGAGAACACCCACAGAATACACACAGAACATGCACATACACACATATACACACATGCAAACACACAGATGGGCACACAGAAACGCACCCCCACACACAGGCTATAGTACATCACACACACACACTCACTTCTCAGCTCCGGTGGTCTCACAAAACGTACTCAAAGATGTGTGTGTGTGTGTGTGTGCACTGTGCATCTCTGTGTGTGTGTGTGTGTGTGTGTGTGTGTGTGTGTGTGTGTGTGTGTGTGAGGTGTGTGTAGGTGTGTGTGTGTGTGTGTACTGTGCATCTCTGTGTGTGTGTGTGTGTGTGTGTGTGTGTGTGTGTGTGTGAGGTGTGTGTAGGTGTGTGTGTGTGTGTGTGTGTAAGGGTGTATGTGTGCATGCGTGTGGGCGTGTTTGTGCATGTGTTTGTGTAATGTTTTATGTACATGTGTGTATGTAGTGGTGCGTGTGTGTGTGTAGATATGCGTCTCTGTGTGTGTATTTGTGTGTGTGTGTGTGTGTGTGTGTGTGTGTATGTGTGTGTGTGTGTGTGTTCCTGCATGTTTGTTGCACCCAGAGCAACCATTCTCTTTTAAAACATATATATTTGGAAACTAGTTGATTAAAGGTTTCTAATGGTGTCACTTATATGTTTCTAGGACAAAAACTAGTAGAAATTGAGACGTTTGGAACTGTTTTTCAAATCCCCAGGAGGGGATTTAGACTCCAGAGGGTTAATACCACCATCTACAGGCCGATGGGTATACAGTCCTGAATGTACACATAAATCCATTTATTTTATAGCCCCCCATGGATGAAATTCCACAAAACTTGGCATACTCCCAGAGGGTGTCAGGTTAATCATACACATGACATTTGGTGCAGTTCATAACATCTCATCTGAAGATAGGGGCAATTAAAGCAATATTACATTGCATTTTTCAATTTTTACCATGGGGGTGTAAATCACAAATGACTTATGAGCTAAGTTGATGCGCGCTCTTGAGACCAACATACCATAAATATTGTGTCATCCTCGGTGCCACGGTTCAGGTACTTATGTAGGAAAAACTGCAATTTTTGGGCTTCGGGCAGGGGCAGCGCGGGGGTGGAGTGACCCCCAGGGACGAAACGATTTTTTTCCGCAGAAGTCTACTGGGGCTACATGCCCACCAAGTTTCATGTGCCCCGGTGTTACGGTGTCCCGATGCCCCGGTGTTGACAACAACTATATCTATAATAAATCATATAATAAACTAGAAAAGCACTCAGAGAGCGCAGACCAGTTCCACCAAGCGAAAACCACCTCCTGGATCCAGACGATGATAAGGATCACTTTCAAATTTCGATAAAATTTAATCGTTTCTTCCCTGAAAATGTCATCCATCCATCGAAATCCATCCATAACTTTTTGAGTTATCTTGTGAACAAACAAACAGACAAACAAACAAACAAACAAACAACCCAACAAACAGACAGACAGACAGACAAACAAACCCAGATTTGGAAACCATTGGAGGTAATAAGACAAATGAAACAAAGACAAAGTCACTAAATATACAAAAAAAAATAATAAAAAAGATTAACTCTTGACTTGGTCTTGGCAATAAAATGCAAGGGCATTGGTCAACAACTTTTAATAATTGTAAACATTTTATGAATGAAGGAGAGTTTTATCAGGCAGGGAATGATATAAATATCCAGATTGAGTAATATCTGAAATATTTACTTGTTATGATTTGAACTGCTACTACACAGCAATGAAAGCTTTGTTTATTTGCTCCTGGCTTACATATAGAGAGGTGTTACATTGCGAGTAAGTAAGTTTGCTTAAAAAAAACACAAAAAAAACAGACACTGCAGAGGAGTCACCCGAGTTGCCAGTCAGCTCATTGTAGGAGCAGAACAGAGAGCAGGGTCCAGAACAGGAGCAGGACGCTGTGGCCTGCCCTCCAGGCGCTATTACACAGGTTCCCCTCACAGCAGTACAGGTCCACTGCTGTCGACTCCAGCTGGGCTGCAAAGAATCCAGAGCAGACGTTGCTGGTGACACAGCCCTTTGAGGTGAGGGTCTGTCCTGCTACGTCCACTAGCGGTGATGGGGGAAGACAAATGAGAGAGTTAGAGTTAGAGATTAGGCCTATATTACAATAATAGACTACATTTGCAGTGGCCTGATTTTTGTTATATATTTAACATATAAGTATATTTATATAGTCTGTTTAAAATGCACAGTTACACTTCATTCCCAAAAAGGCGCACACACCTGATGCTGTGACACATCGATCTTCATTACCGAGACACGGAAGTTTCAATGAGCAGTTGTTGGTCGTGACACAGCTGAAACACTGCCTCCCGTTGGTGAAGTTGTTTACTACAGCTTCAAGATAAACCATACTGTTAGCTACACAGACTGTTACAGTAATGGGTTTAAATGTGAAAACTAAACTGAATGAATGTTGTGGTCAGAGTGAGTATTGGCTGGAAATGACATTTGAGCGAGCGCACACAGAAAAGGCAGAGGAGCATTAGAAGCAATTTGTAATGAATTGGAATCGGAAAATATAAATCATGCCTGTTGTGTGACTGAATGGGGTGTTCAGATTTGCACAAACAAATTACCTGCTGGTGTTCTGGTGTTACAGTTGTCTGTGTTACAGCACGAGGTGCTGAAAGTGGTCCTCACGCTTCCATAGTTCAGAGAACCATTGAAACACTGATCATTGCGATAGCAGCCTTTGGAATTTCCTTCAAGTAACTTTGAATCCCCTGCAAATAATGCAACAACAGCAAAAAAAAACAAAAAAAAAACCAGAAACTGAATAGAATAAAAGACACCATGCATGTGGTTAATGGATCAATAGAAACCACAAAAAAGAAAATCTAAACTTCAGTATATGAAAGTTCTGGATTTGGTAGGATTTGTTAGATATTGTAGATGATTAACACAAATGTCATTGTTTGTATATGTAAAGGGTACATTTTCTCACCAAAGAAAGCAGCAGTTGTCATGCTGGAACATGAGTCAAGAACTAAGGGGCACTGCATTGATGGTCCAGTGCAAGAACCGTTTACATTAAGGCACGTGATGCACTTCAGTCCATTTCCTGCAGATTTTCAAATGGAGTTGAGGTTTAAAAGGGAACACAGTAATTCCCCTTTTTGTACTTTTGTAGAAAAAGAGGAATGTATGTGGTACCTATTTAGCACCAAAGGTGTAGTCAATCAGTCTGAAATCGCAAAAAAGGATAAGACTCCATGACAACAATGTTATTTGGCGCAATGCCAAACTCTCAGGGTCCAAATTGCCAATGTCAGAGACTCCATTCTCCATATTATAAAGCCATTATAAAGTCAAAATGAGTTCCATTATTTTAAGGCAAAATAAATAACATAATGCCGTGGTTAAACTACATTTTTCATAACAATTGATGATTTTATGATAAAAAAGCATCAAATTTGGAAGAGAAACTTCCAAAGGGGATCTGATCAAATTTAGAATCATAGGCACCGGATTTGGCCCCTGGACCGACAAATATGAATTCTATATTGTATTAACTGGAAAAGGGTAGAGAAGAAAGGGTAGAAAACAAAAACTAAAACAATGCCATATTTTACCATAAATCACTCAAATAATAATAAAAAAAACTCAAAAGAGGTTTTTATTGATATTGATGTGAAATTATATATGGGGCGGGGGGGGGGGGGGGGGGGGGGGGGGCGCTGTGATCTAGTCAGTGATTTCCTGATTCCATCTCATCTCTCTATCCCACTGGCTTCTTGTCATTTTCTCCACTGTCTTATCAAATTAAAGGAATGACAGTGAGAGCCCATAATATATACACACTGGGTAGCGCAATGAATAATTGGCACAAAGAACACAATGAATACAAATTAAGCCACAATGATTCATTTAAATTGATTGTAAGGTATTGGGTGTGTTTAAATTCCCTTCGTTGTAGCTTCCTCTTTGCATTCCACAAGTTCACCTTGTCTAATTATGTTAACATGTATGTCTCCTAGCTGCATACATCAGGTTGAAGATATGTAGGCACATTAAGTTTCTCACATACTGGATTTTACATATATTTACAAATACAAAACCTTATTCTCATGATCAGCTCTGCACTGGACTTGAATAAAGAACCTTGGGCAAAGATATTGTAAATTACACACATACAGTATGATTTTGGCCTCTATTGATTATAATGTGGTTATTTAAAGTTCTGGCAGTCACTTTGGATAGCGCCAGCTAAAAGACTAAAAGTAAATGTTAATTCTTGAATGACTATTTAATAAATTTGTTTTTTTGTCCAAAATGGAAAATGGCTTACAAATGAATTGCATCAAAGATTAGTGAAACAATATTTAATTCAAACTGAAATGGTAACTTTGCTCCCTTACACATCAAACATACAGTAGGTGCCTTCGAAGGCCTCATGGCAAGCTACCTCACTTCGGACTCAATACGAAGGGAGAGAGCAGTGACTGCACCCAGCTCATGTTGGACTCATGTTTAGGGTACCAGACCTGCCCCCAGATGGCAACACCAAGGAACCAGGCTACTTGGCAGTCAAAGCCACACTAAACAGCAGTGACAACACTCCCTCCCATCACCAAAAAGTTTCCAGCCTTTGTTGGATTAACCAATTATCAAAGATTCAGTAACATTATTTGCCCTGCGTGTAAATTCAGTATGTAACAGATTGACACAGAAGTCTTACAGATGCTTTTCTATCATTTATGTCATTTTCCTACCTTGAGAGAAAAGGAGGCTCATCATCGCAAAAGTGACACCAATAACCATCTTGACAGCAAGCCAGTTGAAGCTGATGTGTTGGCAGGTCATTCCAATGCTAAGGTTTTTATGTAACGAGACTGGAAATCTCTATCATGAAAAACATCTCGTCCAACAGGAAGTTTAACATTGCAATGAATAAAATTAAGTTCTCTATTGTCATAGGGGGTTAATCTTAGAAATTAGCATTTGGAAATGAAGGTAGTGCGTGTAGGTCTGTGCTACGTGTTGTCTTTTCATGTTTCAAGTCTGTTCATGTTTGAGTCTCTACTATGTGAAATGGGTTAAGGCTACTGTTGTGTGATGATGTATGTAAGGCCTATATGATGGGAAATGATGTGATTGATGTCTATTTCCCAATAGGACAACTATACAGAAAATAGATGCAAGTCAAGACAGAGACTTTAGTTGGCAAAGTACCGGTAAGTCAACTCACAACAGTACCATATGGATCACATCCCATCTCAATGCCACCATAGCACCGTCTCAAACCTCATAATGGTGAATGATCCATTTCAGCATTATTGGATGGGTCAAGTCCTGTGCTTTGCTTTGAGGCTTCATGGTAAAATGAACATGTCCCGCCCAAAGGCCTCTTTCCATAAGACATGCGAGAAATGTGATGAACCGGTTTCTGTGTCACACAATTACCATAATCTGTAATGACTAATAATGTCACCTTGACTTTTATTGCGACAGCACACTGGTACAACAAAGTGTATTGGTGTTATGTTGGTAGCCTGCCTTTCATAGAAATGTACCTTCAACATAAAGCAAAAGCAATATGTAGAGAAGATATTTCAGTGAAACATTTACTTTAAGGTTCTGTTAGAAGAGAACTCATGATTGTTCATTGTCGTCATATACGGTTAGTATCATGTAACTAAGGGAAAGGAGAAGAAAATCACTATGTGTGTGTGTGTGTGTGTGTGTGTGTGTGTGTGTGTGTGTGTGTGTATGTGTAGTGATGGGTAGTAGCTTCACTACTTGTAGAAAAGCTACTGTACTTACAGTAACTACATTTCTCAGTAGCTTGGTGGTAGCATAGCTATTTTCTGAAGCAGATAGCTTTCCAATAGCTTAGCTGTTGTTTTGACCATGTAGTGCAGTAGCGTTTATAGAAGCTATATATAGCTTATAGAAGCTATTTTCCAGAGCAGTTGTTGAGCTCATAGTAGAGCTTCTTTCTGGCCGCCAATAAATGAATAATTCAGGCTATATTCTGTATAATCTAAAAATAGACAAACTAATTTTCCATGGCAGAGATGAAGGAACAAAATTGTGCTTGCAAAGATGTTTGTGTGTGTGAGTGTGTGTGTGTGTGTGTGTGTGTGTGTTTGATTGTACATGTAGCTCCTGTATGTCCTGAAGAGGACATAAAGGTTAGATTAAAATGAAGAAACAAAAGTAATAGCACACAACTATATATATATGTGTGTGTGTGTGTGTGTGTGTGTGTGTGTGTGTTTGTATGAACCAGTAGTCTGGTTTGTTGCATTTGATTTTGAATATACTATAAAAATTAAACTCATGGGTTGTCAACTAAAGTATACTGTATATAAGGGCTTTATTCTGCGGTAAACCCAAAGTTAGTCATCAGTATCATAGTGTTTCTTTGCACATACGTCAATGATTAAACATCACTAAGTTCTACCACCCTTTTCAGTGTAGAATGGGGACACAAAAGCTTAGCACCTGTATTCTGAAGATGAAATGAAAGTTAGATCAAAATGAAGAAATGAAAGTAACAGCACAAGAGTGTGTGTGTGTGTGTGTATGTGTTTGTGTTTGTGTGTGTGTGTGTGTGTGTGTGTGTGTGTGTGGTATGAGGAAATACTAAATTCTGGTGCATAGGCCTGTTCCTAGAATGTTCTGTGAAGAAGGAAAGCTGGCTTCCTCTTACTGTTAGATGTCATAGATATTATGGTGTACAAAGTTTAGGCAAATACACTTGGAGGTTGAAGAGGAGGTTTTGTTGCCAAATGTGGATGAGGCATAAAAAGAGACGGCTGTGCTCTAATGTGATGCTTCTATAGGGGATATGATAGCTTAATGAGGGACTTTGAGGAAGACGCAGTGTGTCGAAACGTCACTCGGTTGTGCACCACAATAAAGTAAGATCATAAGTAATCTGAGTGCTCCGGTCATCTCTGGGTTTAGTGTCTTTGAAGTAGCCCAGCTAGCTTCTCTGATCCTGTGGTCCTGGACTGTGAGCACTGAAAAGGCTTGAGCGCAAGTGACACCCTTCTTACAATGGCAATTGAGGGCCTAAAGGTGATGCTGTGAGGAAAATTAGATGACGTTCTCAATACTCAACAGATAACAGATAACCTTACTGATAACAGAAGATCATTAAATATTTCAACATGAAACACGTGTCTTCATTCATGAGCCAAGTCAGGTCATGAAGGGAGAGGGAGGGACACAGCCCTCTCTTCCAACACTTTTTTCGTGTACCCACCCCTGGCTCCAAAACATCTTTGTCTTCCTGACCCACCGCCAGACAATTCACTCCTGTTACAAGGGATTTATATACAACTTCTTTCAAAGACGCTGTAGGCCTTTCATGTGTATGTGCAGTGCCGGTTCAGACCTCCATGGGGCCCTAGGCAAAATCCTGCTAAGGGGCCCTCCCACCTAAACTCTGAGGGCCAAAACATAGCCATTTAATATATATATATATATATTTATCTCCCTCAACAATGGAATTCTCTTCTCTGATTGGCTGATGGGGTGGCCATTAACTTCGTATAACCTGCTACCTTTGAAGTAGTTCCCGTAACACACTTGAATATTAATTCGCCAAACTCGTTGCGAAGTTTAAATGAACTGTCACGTAGCATCCAAGCTGAAATACAGACGTGCAGAACCATAGTAACATTGTAGCATATGACGGAGGTGGATTGTAGCTAGTTGGATGCCATGTAGGCTATAAAAGTAGCGATCTTTCAAAGTTAAAGTTAATCAGAATCCTGGGATATGGCCGCTTGACAACGGGAGAGATAGAACTAACGACTGGCTTTTGGCCGTAGCAACCAGCCATTTAGAACTAACGACTGGCCTTTGGCCATAGCAACCATCCATTTTAGAACTAGTGACGGCAGTTTTGTCCTGCAAGTAGAAAGTTGATATGTGGCGGAAAGTAGTCCCACAGTCAAGACAGTTTTAGCGATGTTAACGGACGAAACGGTGGAATAAAACTATGTTCTAAATATACAGGTTATGTATACAAACGGGATATAAGCGGGATAACAGCCTTCGAGGTCGACCGGTTCGATGGAAATAATGGCACGGCGTGCTTCGCACGTCGCCGGAGTTCTAGACCTCCACCTAGCCATTATTTCCATCGAACCGGTCACCTCGTCGGCCGTTATCCCTTACATAATACCAGAGAGGGTTATCTATCTAAACAACTAAAGCTCGACTAAGATATCATATTGTAAACCCATTTATTTAAAATGTATGGGAAGAGTGAAATCACAGATTAGTTTCGATCTGTTCTGTAAGGTGGTGTATTGCTGTCACACAAGAAATAAAAAAAAGGCCCAGTATCAAGTAATTACGCGAAAGTTTCAAGTAATTACGTGAAAGTTTCTTGTTATAATAAGATCTTTTTCACGTTTTAACAAGATAAGTCGCATGTTATTACATGAAATTATCACGTTATTTTATGATAATGATATTTTTCACGTTATAACATGAAAATATCATGTTATTTCAAGATATGAAATGTTCACGTTTTTACAAGATATTTATCACGTTGTTACTTGAAATTATCACGTTATTTCAATTAAACTAAACGGACGGAGGGGCAAGAGTGGCTCACGAGTCAATCAAATTCTATGTTAAGCTCGGTTTAGGCCATACTATGGCGATTCTCCAGTTACTAAACTTGTGGATCATGATTGCTATTATGCAAACACCCGAGCATTGTCCAGAATATTCTGCACCTGTATGCAGTGGAGTGGCAATCGGGAGAGTCGGGAAGAATCCCGGTGTGGCGTTTTGGGCTGTACTGATGATTATAGTGATGAAGTGATCTCAAAAGCTTGTTGTTTAAACATTTCCTTTGCCGATTGCCGCGCTCTCCAGCAGCCTGCACTTAGTGACTGCAGCGCTTCACTTTTCACTCCCAGCGGCCTCTCCCCACAGCCCTAAAAATGCCCACGATGACCTGACGTGCATAGCCTGACGAGCCAGACCCACATCAAGATGTAGGGTCTGGGAACTCACCGTAGTCAGGGCTCAATCGGAGGGGAGGGGTGGGATAAACAGTTGCCTTTCAAATTCCCTCTCTGGAATAGGATAACGCTAAACGAATCATCTTCTTGTTTTCAAGTAGCAGGATGCGTAACCTTCCCTCTCCACACAATAGGATAACACTAACTGTGCGTTCAGACCAAGAGCGACTTGAGCTTCCAAAATCGCTCTGGACACCCTGTCAAGGACGCCGTGGAAAGCTTGGATTTGCTTGGATGCTTTGGCCGCTCTGACGTAGTAGCATTCTATGTTCGTTGCAGGTCGTTTGGTCGCTGAACCGCGTCATAGCTCATTGCCATAAAGTTAACCTGTTGAGGAGTGAATTATTTTCCAAGTTCCTTCTAGAATTCAATGCAAACAATCTATAGTTTCAGTGTTCTGTATACAGTCTGTGGGGAAAATCTCGGAGGGTAATTGTCTCATCATAATGCGGAACTCTCAGTTCACCGAACATTCTAATCACATATTTGTGACCATAGATATATAAAGCTTTATATATCTATGTTTGTGACCGTACCCCTCACTTTCAACTTTCTCTAGTCGCTCAAGACGCCCAAAACGCGACGCCGACGGATTGGTCGCTGCTGGCAGCTGAGAGAAGCCGGCTTCCATTGAAAATGAATGGCTTCCGGAATCTTTGGAAGCTCAAGTCGCCGGCGGTGTGAACGCACAGTAAACAAATCATCTTCTTGTTTTCAAATAGCAGAATGCGTTACCTTCGCAACTTCTGGTCGCATGTCAGTCTCACACCCAACTTGTCAAACGAGGACGCATAGGTGCCCCTGCGCGTTCATATGCGACGCGAAGGGCTGCCATAGACATTAATGTAAATCCTTTGGCGTCAAATGTGGACGCAAGCAACACAGTCACCATTACGTTAAGCCCGCCCACCGACTTGTACGCTGTGATTGGGCCGCTTGATTTTCCCGTTCTCAGCTCCTAAGCTCTATGGGTCGTGCCTAGACTGCCCCGCCAGCCAAATTACATTTGCTGCCGCTAGGGGCGTCTACGGGCGCTATGGCGTCTAGGGGCGTCTAGTCTAGGCGTTCTGGGCTATGACATGCAGGCTACGGAGCCAAAGCGCCCAAATTGCGTAAACATTCGCAAATGAATCAAGGCCCTTTCTCCCTCTTGCGTTAAGTTGCGTTAAGTGGATGAGAAGATGAAGCAGAACTATCAGGCTGTGTGAGCAGACTACTCCTGCACCTTTCTATCCGCCTCCTCAGTGGCTCTCTGCCGATACACAGACTGTGTGAGCAGGCTACTCCTGCTCACCTCTCTATCCGCCTCTGCAGCGGCTCTCTGCCGATACACACAGCCCTGCTCCTGCTACTTGGTCAGCTGGCGACTACGCACTGTAGCCTACACACATGCACAAAAACAAACACTCATCAAGCAGCACTGCAATATCAGCCACGGTGCATGTTCATAAACACGGGCCTGTTCTCATTCGGCCTAGCCTATGCCAGCCATGGGCTCTCCAGCCTGGTCTCGTTAAGTTTCGTTATCATAAAATAACGTGATAATTTCATGTAATAACGTGATAAATATCTTGTAAAAACATGAAAATATCATATCTTGAAATAACATGATATTTTCATGTTATAACGTGAAAATATCATTATCATGGTCTTGGTAAAACGTGAAAAAGATCTTGTTATAACAAGAAACTTTCACATAATTACTTGATTTCACATAATTACGTAATTACTTGATACTGAGTCTTTTTTATTTCTAGTGTGACAGCAATACACCACCGTAATTCTGGCATGTGTCTGCTGAAAAACTGTTTCATCCCGAGCTGCACGTTATCATGAGCGCATTTAAAGATGCAGGGTTTTTTTTTTCTTCTTTTAATGTAGCCAGTCGCCCGCATTCAAAAATGGAACACACGATTATACCGTAGGCCTATATCACAACTTTGCCGTGACTGGGAAAGCTGCAGACAGATTCACTTCAGATTCAGGGGATTCACTTCCTTGCGTGGTCGACCTACACTGTAAAAAAAAATCTTGAAAAACTGTAAATTCCTGGCAGCTGGGGCGCTAAAAAAATACTGCGGGGCACCAAAAACATGCTGTTATGTGAAGTAACAGAAAATTGCTTTCTCATAAAAATTCGGTTATTTTCCATAAGTAAAATACAGTTTGTAGTTGTAATTTGGACAAGATTTTGCCTTATTTTCATGTTTTTAATGTTTAATTAGAAACATTTTCACATTTTAAAACAATGAAATTACCTACAAATATGGTTAATAGGCTAAATGTTGTATTACGAAAAATAATGCTTAAATTTACAGAACTGTGCTGTTATTAGTTGGTTTTCATGGATATTGGTTGTATAATAATTTATATTTGAAGTGATATAACAGTATATGACACACATGTTATTCATCTTTCAAAACATGTCGCAAAAGTTTGGAAAAACATGATATTGTATTGCAGTAATTTATTGTTAATTTTTAAATCCCATCAAATGCATATTTAGAGCTCCCTCCCCAATAACACCATATGTTAGAAACCCTTCGGTAATAATAGTAACATTATTGTGGGGCCCGTGTTTCACCAGCAGCGCCTCTGCAAACACATAATGCGAATAGGCATTGAGTGCCCAACTTTGTGACACTGCCCAGGGGTCAGAAGAATGCTAATTTAGAAAATATTCAATTCTGCATAGCACCCTTGAGAATATGATTATATTCTCTAAAATGTCCAGAACAAGAAACTAACACTTACCCATAATCCCTAACTGCTGTACTGGGATTCAGCCCATATGAACGCTGAGGACTAAAGACTCAGACTTAATTGATCTGTGTAGACATCAAACCATGAAACGAACGCAAGTTTACCTGACTGCTGTTCCTGATTTTCATTCTTGTTAGGTTTCTTCTTTTTTCGGATTCACATTCATCTTCTTAATGTAGCTTATGAAACACTGTCGCTGTGTCTGTGTCTGTGTCTGGGGGGGGGGGGGGGGCGTATTGTGGGAGAACTGGCCCTGTGTATGTGACACATCAGTCAAATAAATGACAACTGAAACGAAGACAAGGTCACTGAAAACTAACTATTGTTGTCATAGACTGGGTTGGTGGTAACAGTATCCAACTTTCTGGATACCAGCTGACTTGACCTTCACTATAATATGCAAAGATATTGCACTTTATACCACTGCTTGGTCAAATTTCCTATTGTGATGCGCTATTTGGAACGTGCATTATGAAGTAGTTCCCTTCTTTTGGGCTTATTACACTTGAATATTAATTCGCCAATGTGAATGTAACGGTAAAAACAGCAACGTTGTATCTAAGACAGCGGCAATATAAACAAAAAATGATAGTAGCAGTGGTATAAGCGAGATAATCAACTCCGCGCCGTGCGTTTTATAGGAAAATAATGCACTTCTTATCGAAGTGTAAAGTCCCCTCCGCCTGCGGCGTCGGGTCCTTATTACCACTTCGAACGTGCATTATTTTCCTATAAACGCACGGCGCGTCGTTGATTATCCCTTACATAACTTTTTGTAAATTTAAACATTTGAATGACAGAGCGTTTTATCAGGCAAGGAATGATATAAATATCCAGACTGATTAAAATCTGAAATATTTATTATTTTGCTCACAAATGAAAACACTTTGTTTATTTGCTCCTGGCTTACATACTGTATAGAGAGGTGTGGTTTTTTTTAGACATTATGAGTAAGTGAGTAAGCGAGTAAGCGAGTAAGCTTTAAAAAACAAACAAACAAACAAACAAAAAAAAACAGACACTGCAGAGGAGTCACCCGAGTTGCAGTCAGCTCAGTAAGAGCAGAACAGAGAGCAGGGTCCAGAACAGGAGCAGGACGCTGTGGCCAGCACTCCAGGTGCTATTACACAGGTTCCCCTCACAGCAGGACAGGTCCACTGCTGTCGACTCCAGCTGAGATGTAAAATCTCCAGAGCAGACATTGCTGGTGGCACAGCCCTTTAGAGTGGTGCTCAGTCCTGCTACAACCACTAGCGGTAATAGGAGAAGACAAATGAGAGAGAAAGTTAGAAATTACAGTATGTATCAACACATTACATCACAACATATACATTTTCCACTCTTGCAGTGCTCAGATTTTTGTTATATATTTTATTACATATAAATCAGTATATTTTTATAGTTTTGTTAAAAATACACATTTACACTGCACTCTCAGTAAGACACACACACCTGATGCTGTGATACATCGATCTTCATTACCGACACACTGAAGTGTCGATGAGCAGCCTATCAAGCCACAGCTGAAACACTGCCTCCCGTTGGCACTGTTGTTTGCTACCGCTTCAAGATAAACCATACTGTTAGCTGCATACAGGTTGTCAATAGGATTAAATGTGTGTGACTGTCACAGAATGGGGTGTTCAGGTTTGCACAAACAATTTACCTGCCGGAGTTCCGGTGTTGCAGCTGTCTGTGTTACAGCACGAGGTGCTCAAAGTTATCCTCGCAGTACTTCCTAAGTTCAACGATCCATTGAAACACTGATCATTGCGGAAGCAGCTTTTGAAATTAGCTTCAGCTAGATCTGAACCCCCTGCAAACATGCAACAAGAAAAAATGGATCAGAAACAAATGGTGGTTAATGGACCAATAGAAACGACAAAAACAAGAAAATCTTCAGAAGTTCTGGATTTGGTAAGATTTGTTAGATATTGTAGATGATTACACAAATGTCAGTGTTTGTCTACATAAAGGGTACATTTTCTCACCTATGACAGTAGCAGCTGTGATGCTGGTACAGGAGTCAAGAACTGAGGGACACTGCAGTGATGGTCCACTGCAAGGTCCAGCCGCATTAACGCACGTGATGCACTCCAGTCCTTTTCCTAGAGATTCAAATGAAGTTGAACGTGAGGGAACACAATGGGAATTCCCCTTTTTGCAAATATTCAATGTACTTATTTATTGCAGAAGGAAGAAGTAAACTAACTAACTTTATTATTTTTAATGATTTAAACATTTAAGGATATTTTTCACGAGTATCTGTGAAGAATGATGTATGTATGGTCAAATACTTGTTGGTTCCTGCTTTCAATCCCTTTTTACAGAACAAAACCCATATTGGCCGTTTTTAAATGGCTGTTATGACTCCCCTCAGACCCCCTTTGTGAGGTTTTATACCAAATCTGATGCTTTTATCACAAAGTGATAATTTGCTAAAAGCTAAATTGTCCCACTAATAGTGTCACTAGATATTTGATAGATGCTTTTTTTTGTCAAAAGTGGCTTCCAAATTAATTGAAACAAAGATTAGTGAAACAAATATTTCAAACTAGGCCTACTTGTGCACGTAGGCTTTGGGGGAGTGGTCAGATCTAGCAAGTTGGAAAGTTTAAGTGGATGGCATGAAAGTGGAGGTAAGAAATCGGAAAGGCAACGAAAGTCGATATAGCTCAAAACTGGTGGTCTAATTAGCGATTCTGTTGTCTTGTCCTCCTACAAAAGGTTCTAGATGCGTTTAACAGCAAACTGCATTTAACACCTGCTTTTAGAAGGTGGAAATACTTAGGCACAAAATAGACGTGTGCTTTCATGGGCAGTATACATAGGAGAATACATAATTAGGCTGTCCCCTGACACTATTAATGCATATACTGTATGCATGACAGAAAGGTGCAACTTGACATTCTCAGCTCCCACGACAGGAAGTCTGTGCCTTCACGTCAGTGCGGCCTGTTTGAACCTTGCCACCTTTTTCACGTTGCAAAACATAAAGGCCTGTGGGCGCAAAAGCGATAGTACATCTGGCCCTCAATCTTGTCACACAATGCTGAAGACATGATAAAGACATCTGTGTTCTGAATAGATAACTATGGATTGGTATCTCTCTTACAGCATGGGCAGCATGGAGAAGTAGTCGTCCATCTACTTCTTCTTCTCCTATAGCTTTTCTCTGTATTTTGGCTTCCTCCATTCATTCACAATAAAGCTAATGAGACTATAGTTTTGTTAATGACTTTGGCCAGGAAGCTCCTTCACTGCCTCACCATCACATCTGTGTGCTTGTGATATCATGTGATCTCCTCACCCCGTAGAGATCTTTCACTATTCTTGATTGAGTTCTGCTTGTATGTGTCAAACACAACATCTATTCTTCTACTCGAACTGCCTTCCCTCCATACCCAGGATTGTTGTGGCAACATCTCTGAAAGCAATTTAATCACTTTCACTCATTGGACTAAGTTAATCCCATCAACCACTGTGGCAGTTTTCAGGGTGTTTCTCCTGTAGTGCTACATTTTTCTGCAGGCTGTGGCCTGTTTGTTTTTCTTAGTAATCCATCTATAGTCACTTTACAACCTGTTTCTTTATTGACTTTTACAACCAATAGGGCTCCATCCTATTTGTCCATTCTACTGGCTCCATTCTATTTTGAAGACTTGAGTTGGCTGCACAAGGGTAATATAAGGCTCTCATAAATAAATTGTATGGGTATGTTGTACATTTTCTGAATCATCAGAGTGCCTTGAGTATTGCAGTTGTTGAATTTTGTGTCCCTGCTGTTCTTTCATGCCAGAGGGATAAAAGAAAGCATAGGTACAGTTTAGGTGGAAGTTGTGAGAAAATGTCTGTTATTTCTGTGGTTTTAAAAAGTCATGTGACCTCTGTGTTTGTCAGACAGATTCAGTACTGGGCTTAAATGAGAGCCCCTTTCCAATGCAAGCACCATATTATAGAATATTGATAATATCCCTACCATGAGCCTAAAACAGATACAGACCAGATTTCAAAAACAGAAATTAGGGTTAGTGACTTCAAGAGCTGAAAAAAGTGAAAACAAGAACATTTGTCCCCCCAGATGATACCGATCATGAGAGCAGTGACTGCACCCAGCTCATGTTGGACTCATGTTTAGGGTACCAAACCTGCACCCAGATGGCAACACCAAGGAACTAGGCTTCTTGGTGTCAGTCAAAGCCACACTAAACAGCAGTGACAACACGTGTTCAGCACGTGTTGGATTAAACAATTATCAGAGATTCAGTAACATTATTTTTCCTACATGTAAAATACCGAATCCAAACAGAATACACAGAAGTGAAAGTCAAATTAGGATTTTACTCAATAAAGAGCTTGTGACGTTTTCTGGTTTTCTGAATTAACTAGATACAGTAATAAAGGTGCTAATACAGAAAGTTTTCTTTTCAGTGGATGGAAATATTCTTCCTTATAAATGCACTAAATAAACTACAAATTAGTGTTTAATTTAATCATATTTCAACAGACCACAGATGCTTTTGTAATGTCATTCTTGTATGCGTCTTTTTCCTACCTTGAGAGAAAAGGAGGCTCATCATCACAAAAGTGACACCAATGACCATCCTGACAGCAAGCCAGTTGAAGCTGATGTGTGGGCAGATCATTCCAACGCTAAGGTTTTTATGTAACGAGACTGGAATTCTTTATCATGAAAAACATCTTGTCCAACAGGTATTTTAACATTGCAATGAAAAACACTTTCTTTGTCTTTTTCAGAGCAGCATAAGCACTAAAACATGTGGCGGTGGTAGTGTAGTGGTTAAGGAATAATTCATAACCCTGTTATTGGTTTTGGTAAAGATGGAAAGATCTTGTTTATTAAGAAATTAGCATATAAGGATGAAAATAGTGTGTGTAGGTCTTTCAAGTGTTAAGGGTTAAGTGTTGAAGTCTTTTCACGTTTGAGTCTCTATTACAGTATGTGATATGGGTTAAGGCTACTGTTGTGTGATGGTGTATATGGATGAGAAATGATGTGATTAATGTCTATCTCCAGGACAATTATACAGAAAACAGCTGCAAGATGATTTGATTTTGGATACACTAAAAATGAAACTCATGGGTTGTCAACTAGTAAATATAAATCCCTTATAAAAGCCATATTCTGTGGTACATATTAAACCCAAGGTTAGTCATCAGTATCAAATAGTGTTTCTTTGTACATACGTCAATGATTAAACATCATTAATATTCTGTGGTACATATTAAACCCAAGGTTAGTCATCAGTATCAAATAGTGTTTCTTTGTACATACGTCAATGATTAAACATCATTAAACCACCCTAGAATGGGGACACTAGCTATTCCCTGAAAATGAAAGTCATATTAAAATGAAGAAACGAAAGTAACAGCCCAACTGTGTGTGTGTGTGTGTGTGTGTGTGTGTGTGAGGTATGAGGAAATACTGTAAATGCCGTTGCATCACTCATGCAAGTAGGCATGTTCTCAGAGATACCAAGACTTTATGGGTATTTGGATTCAGTAGAAGCTTCTTTGCTATGTCTTTGAACCTAAAAAAGGAAAGAAGGAAAGCTGGCCTCCTCTTTCACACTGTTAAATTGAACATACAGTATGTTATACAAAGTTTAGACAAATGCACTTGGAGGTTATGTTGCCAAATGTGGATGAGGCCTAAAAAGAGACTGCTGTGCCCTATAGGGATATGATACCTTAGGGTGACGAGGGCCAAAAGGTGATGCTGTGAGGGAAATTAGATTATGTTCTCAATGACATTAACCAAAATAGGCCTACAGATGGCTTAATGTATAAGTTTTTTTTTAAATAGGTGTAATTAAAGCCACATTCCTGAATTTTGACTCCTTGACAAGATGATCATTAAATATTTCAACGTGAAATGTGTGTCTTCATTCATTCATGAACCAAGTCAGGTCAGGTGGAACCATTTTGGTCCTCAGATAATTTAAGTATGTTTCCACTTTTAAATAAAGGGTGCAACATGAATTAAGCCTAGGCCTACTGTAAGGAAGTTTATTCAAGTTTATTCACATTTAGCCTATCCCATACTCTTATTAAAAATATAAAAAATAAATAGCCTTAGGTTGTAATTTATCAATGTTGTTGATCTTAGGCTATTTATTAAGTAATGACAACAAATATGGATTGTTATTTTGAATAATAATAAAAAAAATGTCTGACAAAAAAAAGAACACTCTAGTTCCCAGAAAGGATGCTGGGTATTGTAGTAGACCAGAGAGTTGTGAGATGGGGAAAGGTGGTCCTAGTGCACGCTGGGAAATGAATGCTTTGATTAAGCCCCGCCTCTTCCTGTTACTTCAGGAAGAGGAGGAGGACAAGGAAATGGAAACTAATACACATATTCTGCTAAACTTTGGTACACACAGACAGAATTATGATCAGGAGAAACCATGCAGTAAGCACGCCATCCGATCTTTGACATTTTCTGGTAATTCATTAATCAATTCGCGCTGCTTACTTCAATAATGAAATTGACGTATCAGCACACGTTCTCCATATCGTCATCGTGTTGAGTAGCCTACTGTTCTGCATGATAGACGAGTGAAAATGGCTAACATGTTTACTTGTTTATCACACTACATTTAGCGACTACGAATAATGGTGATTGCAGTGTAAAGTCCAATGATTAGCCTGTGGTAGAATGGCAGCCAAAGACATCAGCAGTCCTTCGTTTGGATACAGTTGAAATGTGCAACTATAACAATTCATCACACTTAGCTTCTTTAGCTACTTGTGTCAATGTAATAACAAGTGCCATCTGCCAAATCGGTGGCTATTTGGCAACACACATTTGTAGGCTAACACGCTAGTACCATGTGTTTTCCTTAAACTTTTTTTTCTTAAACAGTTTTGAGTTGTAGGCACATTCAGTGGTGTTTGAATGAGGTCAGCATTTGACAGAATCGCCTTACCTTTTTGTCTTTGAGTTAGCCTAACGTAACAAGACTAGACAGAGCTACAAAATGTTAGTCTGCTTGTAACAAGCTTTCCGTAATTGCGCGTTTCAGCGTTACTTACGGCGGTGGCCAGTTGTTTTCTCACGTTACACTGGTAAAATAAAATACAACAGTAAATGTCATCTGATGCTATCTGCACAGGTATCAAACTTCATTAGACTGGCCGGTTGTTGTCAAGATGCAAACCGCCGTCGACTGCGTATGCGTGGAAGAGTTTGTTCAGGAACCTGTGGGCGCAGAGATGGAACTGGATGATAAAGGTGGACTGGACACTCCTTGCTCAGTGGTGAGTTATAGGCTACTATTAAGGTGTAAGGTGAATATCCAGCTGATCTTGCTGATGATGAGGGAGTGTTTGTGTCTGTGGGGGGAGGGTCTGAGATTTTTTTAAGATTAACTTTTTAAGATGAACTTGTGAATGGGTAGCCAACAATTGAGGCACGTTCTGACTTTAAACTTGAATTTGAGGGGTTTGTTTATGCAGAGTATCTTGCTGCCCTAAACTAGTATTTTTTGTTGATTTGGCCTATTCAAAATCACATTATGATATTATCAAAATTCTGATAATATCCAACCAACCATCAACCAAGACCAGCCAACTGTGTAACTTGATTGAAGAGGGAGAAAACAGTTCAGATACATTTTCAGTCATGGTCCAATCTGCATATTCATTACACACTGGACTCAGTCTTTGACTCAATCCTCTCCTCTTTTTTTCAGCTCCAAGGCAATCCCTCAGTGTCATATACAGACCAGCGCTGCACGTTGGAGAAGTCGAGTGATGCTGACCGTGGCTTTGAGGCGTTATGCGCCGGCTTGTCTGCCCAGAGCTCGGCGCCGCAGCTCATGCCCAGCAAGCGGCACCACGCGTGCTGGGAGTGCGCCGAGCGCTTCAAGACGCTGCACGACCTGATGGTGCACTTCGACCAGCACCGGACCAGCGGGCAATGCCACCTCTGCAAGGTGGCGTTCCGCCGCGGGGCTTCTCTGGCCATGCACCTGGAAAACGCCCACCGAGACGTGGCCCTCGTGTGCCCTGCCGCATTCTGCAGGGCCAATCTCCGCAACAGGTGGCTGCTGAACCAGCACATGGAGACGTGCCACTCGGGCCAGACCAGGGTGGTGCTGATGGCAGTGGTGGCCGAGGTGAAGGAGGATGAGGTGGTAGTGGCGGAGGAGGAGGAGGAGGAGCCTCTGCCAAAAGGACAACAAAGTGGATTCTCAGAAGAGCTTCCCCAGGAGCCTATGGTGAGTGACCATTCATACCACAGCGCCATAAGCATTGGCCACACAGACCATACCTATAACACCACGAGAAAGAGAACTGACCATGATGCCTCGCACAAGCACTATGCGCTGACCGACGCGCCGCCCTCGAATGCACAGTGCACGGTGGAAACCAGCCTGACGTGTGATAGCGAAGCCCAGTCGCACTCAAACATGGCGGTGAGAACAGAAGCGGGAAACAAAGGCTTCCTGGAGGAGGGTGCACCCATTCAGTGGGACGAGGTTGAGGAGTTTGCTGAGGAGGAGGTTGGCTCAGGAGATGAAACTACTGACGATGTTAAATATTCTAATGATGATAAGGATTATAGTGAAAGTGAGAGTGAAAGTAGTAGTGAGAGTGATGGTGATGGTGATGGTGATACTGACTCGTTGCCTGCCGGCGATTCGATCTATGATCCCAAGGAGTATGTCATTTCCAGCTCTGATTCGGATTCGGTCTCCTCAGACTCCAGTAACTCAAACACCAAGGGTGGCAAGCACTTGTCTTCTAGCGGACGGAAAAAGACACCAAGCACACCGATTACGGGCACCGTGGTGAAACCAACATCCACCCCCACTTCCCAAGTCTCTCAGAAATGTCCTCACTGTTGGCAAGGCCCTTACCGTGATCTGAAGACCCACATGGTCAAGTGCTGTAGCAAAGGTCCAGACAATTGCATTAAATGCTGGAGAGTTTATGGTCGATTCATGGATTTTATTTGTGTGGCCTGCAAGAAAACATTCTCGGGCTCGGACGCTTGTAAGTCGCATGTCTGCCCCATGGAGTTTGAAGACAGGCGTACGAGGCGGGACCGCGCTGTTAAGCAACCTGTGGAGTCAGCCCCTGTGGAGTCAGCCCCTGTCTTCTCTCAGCTTCCCCAGCTTTACCAGATTATCTCTCTGCTGCCCCCTGGGATCATTTACACGCAAGCACAGTCTGGTAGTACTTCTCAGCCTTCTGTTTCGCCCTCGACCAGTAGCACTGTATTACCCGGCAGCGTGGCCGTGAAGGCAGTCGGCCCGCAAAACACTAAGGCAACCACTCCTACGCCACGGATGGCCACTGGTAGTAGCCCTGCAGCATCTGTCCCGACACTGGCCACAGTGGTGACCATCAGGGATACTTCAGCCAGCGTCCAGGCGCCCAATCAGACAGTGCAGTCTCACATGCTCCTTCAGCCACCTGGACTTGCCTCGCCTTCCTACGTCCCCCTGGCCAACAGCCCAGCCGGTTTAGTGCATGTCTATACCCAGAACTCCCCAAAGACCCAGGTGATTGTTGGTGGTCAGACCCCACCTGACACCTCTGCATCGTCGATAATTTGTGGCCAGACCCTGTCGGGGGCCCCTGCGCCGGTGCTTGTTCACAGTCAGGCCCCTGGCACCTTTCCCGTCCCTACGATTACTCATAGTCAAGCACTGTCTGGAAAACCTGCTACAATTGTCTGTAATCGGGACCAACTTCCGATGCCCTCTGCAGTGGTTTTTCGCAGTCAAACACCCAGTAGTGTGCCTAGATTCATAGTCGCTCCCAACCAGGGCCAGCCAAGGGCACCCACAGCCGTGGTTGTCCGCAGTCAGGTGCCCCCTGGTGCTCCAGCAGGTACGGCTGCCTCCTCGGCTGTCCGAGGCCCTCCTGGCGTGTCCACTGCCACAGAGGGAGGGCCGCAGCCCTCTCTTCCCACACTGTTTCGCATACCCACCACAGGCACCAACGCCTTTTTCTTCCCTATGCCTAATCAGGCCGTGGGTGCTGCAGGACCCACCGTCGGACATTTAATTCCCGTCACAGCCTCCAGTGGTGCCGCAGGTGTCGTCTCGGCGGGACTGCCGCTTCTGTCGATGAGAGTTCCTGCCCCGACTGGAATGTCCCTTTCTTTCTCCGGCGCAGCTCAGGCCTCAGGGCATCCTGTCTCAAGCCAGGTGTCCACCGCTGGCCCCTCCTCACAGGTCTCCATCTCCAACAGTGTGTGCACCTTGGCCTCCACCTCTCGTGCTGTGCCCTCCGAGGCTTACGTGTCCAGTGCCCTTTGTCCCCAAGTGTCTTCCTCTCTCCCCTCCTCACTGATCTCAACCACTGCAACAGGCACTGCCTCCGTACCCATGAAAGTCCCTAATGTTGCCTCCACTACCCAGAATCCCAGGCTTCCGGCTATCCCTGCCCAGTCCACAGCAGCGCCGGCCAAGAGTCCCCCTATGGTCGTCATGTCCGACGCGGGTCCACTTCGGATCTTGTTCATGTTCCTGAACCAGAGCCGGGAGCTGGCCCTGGCGCGGCGCATGAAGACCCGGTGGCACTACAAGGAGGTCTTCTCGTGCCGCCAGTGCGGCGCCATCTCCCGGCAGCCCTCGCTGGTCGTGCTGCACCGCTACCGCCACCGGGGGGCGCCGCGGCCCCACCGCTGCGACTGCGGCCGACGCTTCCAGGCGCGCCTGCACCTGCTCCGCCACCAGATGCTCCACGCCGAGGCCACGCGCTTCATCTGCGCGGGGTGCGGGGATTCCTTCGAGGGCGGCCAGCAGCTGGTGCGCCACAAGGCCAGGTGCCACTATAGGATCAGCATCCAGTGCAGGAAGCCATTTGTCTGCAGCTGTGGACGGAGGTTTGACCGGCCGTCAGCCCTCCTGTGGCACAAACTGAACAATTCCAGGCACAAAAAGAGGACTAGAAATAAAAAAGCACTGTCGCGTCAGAATCAAGATTTGCAAAATGCACTGGCAGCTACTTGACTTACTGTTTCTTTAAGACTGTGAGAACTGTGGGGGGTTTTTTACTTTGTTTCTTGAACTGTTCATGTTTTTGTTTCTATGTTGTCCAACACATAAAGTTCTTTTGAAAGATAAGTGTTAATTGTAAGCCTAAGTAATTCTGTGTTTGAGTAGGGGTTTTCAATTCACAGCACACTTGAATTTAAAATGAGCCTTTATTTCTATACAGAAAAACAGCCTATTGTGAAGTGTATTTGAAGAACCAAAATGTCCAAAAATGCTTCTTGTCGCTCTACATATGAAGTGAGATCTGTTAAAAGATTGCAAGGGATAATATGGCATAAATGTGAATCAGTTACATCAAACAAAAAGTCCTACAACCAACCTTTTATCAAGGTATTTTTAATATTTGGACATATTTACATTGTGTAGCCTATACCATGTGCAAAAACAATGCTGTAAACGTCTTTTTAGATACTTATGTTTTCAAGAACCAGCCATACTTTTCTGCTGTTCTTTCAAAACTACATGCATAATAATGTTTGAGTATTACATTGCCACACATTGTCATTTATCAACAGCTGACAACATACTTGCATAGATCCAGTTCATGTTCCAGTTGAAAATAGGACTATTAAAGAATCCAATAAGAGATCAAGTGACTGCAGTGCAGTCTCTGAGATCTTTTGATTAGCAAATGTGATCACACGTTTCAACCAAAGGTATGTTAAACATTTGCTCAGAATTATGAGATACAGACCGGATACATGTGCATAAGCACTTCTTGGTGAGTAATCTGGCATGGACATTCCTCTACTTTCCATTTATGCCAGAGATCAGTTAAATTCAGATTATGTCAGTGTTAACTTCCCTCTAATTTACAAGACATTCTCATGGGTACACTTTCATTGTAATGCACAATGTTGACCACTAGATGGTGACTCCGGTAAAGGGAATCTCTTGTGTCTCTATCTGCACTCATTCTAGGCGTTAGTGTACTTTTCCGTTACACTAGCATCCTTAGTTAGTTCCATTAGTTTAGTATCATGTTGTGTAGCCTACAGACAGGCATTCACTGACCAGTGGGATCCTTACCTAACTAGCAAGGAGGCTGGTGTCTGTCAGTCACTTCTGAAGACAAATACAAACTATATGTTGCTGCCTTGCTATTTAACAACTGTTGAAACAAAGCAAAGTGCACTAGTGAGCATCAGGTGTCTAAACCCTGATGCAAGTGTTACTACTACTACATCTGATCGATCTGTGATTTGGCAGTAGCAAAAATGGCGCCAACCTGCACTCTGAAACATCAATTATGCAGAGGCATATTTTACAAATGAGATGCGTCTCTGACTATACTGTACTTGGCAATTACTTAGTCGCCTAAGTGTATCTGGCAACTGACAGAACTCGGGATGGGTATCTTATTTGTTCTATCCGTCGTGCTGACCATTGGAGTGACGAAAGTGGGTTCATTCTGGATGGGACTTCTACGTAACTGGTAATACTGTGTGAAAACTACTGCTGTGAATTGCCCCAGGAAACATGGGAACGCATCATGGAATGCCCCTGTCCCCAGGCAACTGCGCATCGCTCGACTGAGTATGAGCCCTTTAAGCCACAGGTTTGACCTTGACCTAGGTTAATGGTTCGTTTTGTCAATGGTGCTGCCTAGACACACAAGGGCCTGGCACTGTTTGCGAATGTGACATTTCTCAGCAATGCATAAATAACAGACATAAATACACTCAATATTCTCTCTGTATAAGATACTTTGTTATAACAAACATGTAAGGAATTTTTCAAAACAGTCTCGAGCAATTAAGGTCCAGAACAGTTGAAGGGCAAAAAAAGTCCATGACGCCAAATGGAGTGGCTTATTGGGGAAGACGTGAGGGACTTAGGCACACACACAAGCAGCTGTTACAGTGGGATGTGGGTACAGGAGTCACCTGGGGAGCACAGAAAATTACAAGAAGGGAACATGAGTTAAGTACACAGAGCAAAACAAATAAACAAACAAATAAACAAACAAAAACATGTCGGAGTCGCTATGCTTCCGTGACGGCTGCTGCCCAAGTGAGTATGGTTAACCTCTAATGGCTTTTCAGAATGTTTAGAGGAACTGGATCAAAAAATGTCACTGAGAAAATGTTAACAGATTTGTTAATACACACGTACAAATGTTAGTACACGAATCGGTGCTTTACTTGATTTTTCAGATTCGGACTTTTGAGACCAAGGTTGGTGACATGACAAAAACAGTGGGGCTGCACTGCAAAGACTGCAGCAGCAGTTAAAATCAACACTGATTTTAGTGTAATGTTTGGCTTGACCTCAGGACTCAAACCTATCATTTTAGGCTTGGGGGTTAGCCAGTAAAAGTGGCATGGTGACCATTTCCATGGCACTTTCCATGTGGGTCTTCATGTGGATTAACTGCTATGCTGTAGCAGCTGGAATGCCTTCGCTATGTTAGCACCACGTTTGCCCCTTAAAGCTTGGTTTGCGCTTCTGCATTGATGGCTACAGTGCCGTGCAGTGCAGTGGCTACACCGTTGCCTCGACGTCATGATGAACCTCTTTCACTTCGGTGTCTCTTGTGTCTGTGTAGGTCACCATCGAAAAAACGGTAGTTCCAATGACCAAATGGCATAGGCTCACCCATGACCATGCACTAGCTAGTCTGGTTAGTTAGTTCAGTTCATTAGCTCAGCAAGGCCTCACCTGTGGGGAGCAGACAAGCGGGAGTGTCTGCGCTCTAGGCTCTGTCTGCCCATGACTTGGGTCAGCAGCTGGGAGGTCTGCTGAAGGCTGTGGTTGAGCTCGTCCAGTTTCTGCTCCATGGACAGGATGCGCAGCTCCAGTTCGTGGTAGGAGTTGTTCCAGTTGGCGCTCAGGTCATACATGATCATCTGCATCTGTTGGGGCATGAGGGACAAACAGCACTTAATATCTTGGTTTGTTTGACTGATAAATCAATTTATTTTTTTCTACTATTTGTCGACGCTGAACTAATCAATCAGTCCAGCTTAATGTTTGTCAATTATGCCTGTCTGTTTGTTTTGGCCATCTATTGCTGCCATTTCTTTCCATTAAGTCTGAGTTACTTTTATTTATTTATTTGATTTTATTACCTTGTCTGCGGGATTACACACGCTTGTTAGTGTTGATGATTGAACTCTCTGAACCCTGACACGCACCTCATGTTTGGCCTAATGACAAACATTTTATGTGTGTATTTACAGACGTTTTATGTGTCTCAGCACCTCACAGTAAACAACAACAACAACAACAAGAATAACTGAAGTGGATTGGATAATGGTGTGATTATGTAATAAATGAAGCTGACGCGTTCCAAATGGACTGGGGTTTCTCCCTAAAGCCAGAGAGAGGGAGAGAGAGACTCCCTGTGTTCCTCATACACATACTTCTGTACTTACAATACCTAATATGAGTGCATAAGTGCACTCAATATGAGTACATAGTAGGTGCACTCATATTAGGTATTAGGTAAGTACAGAAGTATGCAAATTGGAACACAGTGACTGACTGTGATTGTGCTTGAACTGAGAGATCCACAGAGGAAGAGTGGTGGCACTCACCTTCTCCAGGTCAACCATCTCGCTGGCATAATCCCGCAACTTCCTCTGTTTGACTCGCAGTTGTCGGAAACTGTTTAGAGGAAAAAGTAGAGAACACAGTGAGTCAAGCCTCATTATTTCTAGAGCAAAAGAAGTATGTCAACATCACAGATAAATAAATCACAGAAAATAAATTGATTTCCTAATTCAAAAGGGGCAGAGTTGGGTGAAACGAACGTCTGTTGCTAGAACTTTCTTCAGCCGTTTCCTTGCTGTTCCAATCCTATACTTAGGCCTGAAATTCGACGGAACCAAAAGTCACCAAAAAAAGCAACAGCGGAAACCAATATTGCAGGGGAACCCTCTGTATCTGCTGAGGCATACAGAAACGCCAGGCTAGCGTGGGGCCATGTGCAAAACGAGACATTGCATAAACAGTCCAAAGGGCCCCGAGTCCTCTGAGTGTTTCGGTGTCATTTGGCAGCTCCTGGTGCTGAGGTGCCGCTGGGGCCTTTCCCAGTTCCACTTTATTTTTAGTGGTCTGCTAACTGTACAACAGGAAGTCAAAAACGCCCTCCACCCTAACATGTCTCCCTTTCTCTTTCTCTCCCTGTCTCTATCACTCTCTCCCTTTCACTCTCTCTCTCTCTCTTTCTCTCTCTCTCAAGCTTATTCTCTCTATCTTTCCATCCATTTAACCGATTCCCTTTCTCGATTCCCTTTTTGTGACCCACACACATGCACACAAGGGTCATTTTGGAAGGCCTGTGGCTCGCTTGCAGTGGTAAATCACACTAGGAGCTACTTTGCACTTTCACACATCTACGCTTCCATCTCCAGGGGTGACCACTGGTCCATGGCCAGCTCGACACCTCCGGCAATCGGCCGCTTATCAGACAGGAAGGTGGGGGTGTGCAGCATAAACAAGCAAGGCCGACAACAATCAGCAAGGCAACAAAGATGTAGAAGTGGCCTTTTCCAGATGCTCAAACAGCAACTACTCCTGCCAGGGTCAGACGCCTCCTGCGAGCGTACGGAAGTCGAGACTTCCTAATTCTGAGAGAGTGCGTTTTCACCTTGAGTCATCCAAGTGTGAAAAACAAACTTAAAGCAACTGCAGTCGTGTGGCTTTCTGGTTGTGTCACTAAATAAGGTCTGGATGGTTTTTTTAGTTTTTTTTTTTAAATCACTTTCCACAGGCCTATGTCATTATATAATAATACACAAACATAATTATCAAGCAGCCACTGACACTTTTAGAGCATCCACTAGTCACGTTGATATATGCACATATCTACCATTTAAAAGTCTGTCTTGGGGTCAGACTATACAGCACAAGACTCTTGACCGTAGGATCTCATAGGGCCTCACGCCAAACATGCCATTTTTCCATTTTTTTTATTTTTTATCTTTGCTTCCTCTGATGTAGCCTATAATGTGATCATTAAATGCAATGATGGATGGGTTTCTTGATCGTTGTGTGTACTTGACATAAAATAGCCTATTATCAAATAACACCAATGGAACAGTGTTAAAAAAAAAATCAACAAGCAAAAGAGAAACAGAAACATTGTTTATATCCTTCAAAAGGGGTCAGGAAAAGACAAGCCCTGGGGCCTTTCCAAGTGAGTGGAGTGGTAAGCCTACCTAGTACTTACAGGCACTGATAAATGCTCCTCTATTGACCTTGCAAATGTATGGGTCTAGAATGTAAAGGACTCTTTCTCTCTCATGCATGGTATCATGTAAAAGGCATGACATGGCATCTACATGACTACATGTTTCCTTGTGTACGCAAGGACCAGTATACTTGACCCAGAAACCTGATTTACATTCACATTTACATAAACATAGCCTGTCAATACCAAATCTAAATGAGCATAAATAGTTCATAGCGTAAATTAGTATTTACTTGTAAATATCCATTATGTCTACAATAATAAATCACATATTGACAGAATAGAATCCCTTTATCGGCAGATAATCCAGGCAGTCCTATTACTGAACGAATGAAATAATTCTGCTTTGGAACACAGTGAGCTTTTCACTGAGCTACTTGTGAACCTCAATATACTTTGCTGTATGTGCTAAATGTCAAAGTAAATTCATTAAATATGCGCAGCGATTTGCCTGGACACAAGTAGTAACATCAACAACGTAAGAACAACTAACCTTTACCTTCTAAGTACTAGGGTGAGCTCTTTCTCTCTCTCTCTCTCTCTCTTTCTCTTCCTCTCTCTCTTTCTCTTTGTCCTATCTCTGACTCTGGGTCACAGACAGGGTTATATGAGTTTGTGGTCAGAGTGTTGGTCAGTTCATGCTAGTTCATGTCATTGTTGCTTTGTGCTCTCCGGCTCAGATAGGAAAATCTTTCTTTTCTTTTTTTAAGTCCCCTTAATCTCGGTTTAGAGAAATTCTACCCACTGAATATATTCTGCTATACGGGCTATCCTACTTTGCATTCCAAAAGGTGAAGGAGAGCTACCTAACATGGGGCCATGTGATCATTTACATAATGCAAAGCGATGTTCAGAACAGAGAGAGAGAGAGAGAGAGAGAGATACAGTAGACATAGAGAGAGAGAGAGACAGAAAGAGAGAGAGATAGACAGGAAAGAGAGAGATAGACAGAAATGCAAACATGTTAGCAATGCAAAGATATTTGTCATGCTAATAAAGCACACTTGAACTGAACAGAAAGAGAGAGAGAGAGAGAGAGACAGAGGACATGTACACTCTTCTTAGGTATGGAGGGTTGCTAGACAAAATATTCAAAAACACATACGTGTGCATGTAAACATTAAGGCCCATAGACAAATTCAGAGACCATACTATAGGGTAGGTGCCGTTGTTAACATAAATGCACCCACATGTACAGTATAGGCCTACATCCTCACCCCTCTCATTCTTCCTTTCTCACTCTCTCCCTCAACTTCTCTC